>NC_089821.1:129340054-129641400 GCF_035046505.1 Tiliqua scincoides | reverse complement strand
CTGTTACAGGTTTAGATAATGCTGGGTTATCTGCTCATGCACATATTTTGAGTCTGTCTGGGTAGCTCCTAGCGGTTCTTCCTGTAATTGCTTGTTCACTGTATTTTAGATGGGTCCATCCTATTGCTAATAATAACCTGGGAAACAATGTATAATTTATTCAGCCTTGAATAATACAACATGCTGTCCCAAAAAGGGTTAGAAGTTATTGAAAAGAACGCAGCAAGGAATATGTCCCAAAGATGGACCTAGGAACTGATTCACGCAGTCACTGTGTGCACTGACTGCCTGCAGTCATCCACCTTGAGTTCCTTTCCCGTGGAAACCTAGGTAACCTTCAAACCTTCCAAATGTAGGCCAAGTGGTGGGCAGCAGAGCTCTTGCAGTGCGGGCTTGTGGCAAACAGTTCTGATTCATGGGATGCCATAATAATAATAATAATAATAATAATAATAATAATAATAATAATAATAATAATAATAATAATAATAATACAGGTATTTATATACCGCCTTTCTTGGTCTTTATTCAAGACTTTATTCAAGGCGGTTTACATAGGCAGGCTTATTAAATCCCCGTAGGGATTTTTACAATTTGAAAGAATGTTCTATCTTACAAGAACCACAACATTCAGATGTTTCTTTCTGATCTGGTTTCACATTCTGGCCTCCATCCTCCCACGCTCAGAGCAGATGGAATAACTTGGCTCAGCTTGTCAGCTGCTTCAAGGTCGCACGGTGCCCATGGCCTCGAACTGGCGACCTTCGGATGTTATCTTCAGGCAAATGGAGGCTCTACCCTCTAGACCAGACCTCCTGCCCAAGAATATGTAAAGACTGCTGGAGGGCCTGGGTTGAGATTTCCTGTAGCAGCTTCCTATAGCTTTACATACATGCCAAGCACAATAAGGAGGGCCCATAGTATAGTTATAGGTCAGCTGTTGTGCACACAGAAGATCCCAGGCTCATGCCCTGGAGATCTCGAGGTAGGACAGGAAACCAAGAGCTCTGTCTGAAACCCTACTTCATTGCTCTGGTTCATGGCTAGATCTACGTACTCAGAATAATTCTACCACCCTATAGGTCGACTGAAAGAAATGATAAAGAGAGATTATGAGAGATTAACGGTCCAAACCTATCCTGGCCTCTGCCAGTAGGGTGGGTGCATGCGCTGTTGCAAATGTGCCATAAGGCACGTTGTGGCAGTGCAGTGGAATCTGGTGCTGGCAGAAAGGCCTGTGCTGGCCTGCTAGTCCCAGGTGGAGGCCAGTGCCCACAGGAACAGGTAGGTGCTCTGTGTGCCAGCAGAAGGGGCGGAGGTCATCATGGGGCAGGGGAAGGTGTGGAGTAGGGCTGATCTGGCCCAGGAGGGGGGCAGGAACAGTGGAGGCGGCGTCTGCCATATCCTATTCCCCCTCCTGAGTCTTCCCCCCCCAACACTGGGCAGCTTGAATTTGCACCAACGATATTGCTGGCACAGATCTGAGAAGTTCCATAGAGGCTGCTTGGGTTTTACTCGGGGTAAGGAGACAAAAGTCTCCTTACCCCGAGGAGACATCTAACAGCTTCTAGTCATGTGCTGGTTGCAGCAGAGGCTACACCAGACTTTCATTAGAATTGGGCTATAAAGCTGTAATCCTATGCACACTAACCTGGGAGTAAGTCCTGTTGAACTCAGTGGGGCTTACTCCTGAGGATACACACATAGGATTGCTCTATAAAGAGTCTTAAAAACTGTATGAGTGATTCAAAAATGCATGTGCATAACCCCCCCCCCCCCAAGTCCTCTCAGGAGTTTCTGCCTGTTTCCCACAGTGTAAGCCTCAGAGAAGTTGGCAACTGAGTTACCGAACTGCCCATGCAGTTCCCAATTGAACCCAGGAACTGCGCCATGCCTGTGTGAGTCTGTGGGTGTGTACGCACATGGGGGAAGTGGAAAGTCCCTGTTCAGGTTCTGGAATAGAGCTATTTTTGGAATGCTGCTTCTTTCTCAGCAATAGCCAGGCCATTGCTCAGTATAAAAGCTAATTCATTATCATGCATGGAATTTAAATTGTCCACTGAAGCCAAACTGAAAGAAAAAAAGGGTCTGGGTGCCACAGAAGGAAGCTGCACTACTGTGTTTACAGACGGCCTTTGCTTTCTGTTTCTATGACGGAGTATTTGGTGCATTTTGTCTGGAACGTTAGACAAGATGTAGTCCTAAATTTGCTCTTGCCTAAATGCACTCCTAGTCCAAGCCACCTTATTATCAAAGTACTGCTCATCTCTTCTTCTTCTTCAGGCTGGTGACAGATTGTTGATATGGATGCATGGTGCATCCAAGAGCGGATTGTGCCCACACAAAACATTTGTGAATGTATGCAAACTTTCTGCTTTCTTTCTACCTGCACTGCATTTTTGGGACAGCTCTCTTCCAAAGCAGGTACAATTTTTGAACAGGTGTTGTGCATCGTTGTTGCGTCTCACATGCACAGTGTACTGCCTGGGACATCAATCCCTTTCACCGGCCTAACCTATGTGGTTGGTTACCCCCTAAATGATGCAAAGCAGAGATGTCTTCTTGGGCAGCCTCAGAGGCAGTTCATGGCTGAACACAGTCACGTTCTGGCAACTCCTCCGACGTCACTGGAACCAACCATATTGGCTTCTGCCTTTCCATTGGACCATTTCAGCGACGTGGAGAGGGGGGATTTGCTGCATGGGTAACAGTCTATCCTCCATACCTATTTTACCCAGGCTTCGCGCACTGGAGAGGACACTGTTCCAGAGCACTATTCAGAGCGTGGTACCATGGTCTTCCGAGACTGAAGGATGCCAACTGAATTTCTTGGGCCCAGTCCTATCCAAATTTCCAGCACCAGGGCAGCCACAATGCAGTCACAAGGTAAGGAAACAAATGCTCCCATACCTTGAGGAGGCCTCCAAGACTGCCTCCTCAACACATGAAGCACCGCATACCCCATAGGCACAACGGCACCAGCACTGGAAAATTGGATAGGATTGGGCCCCTTGTTTTGCAGCCTGTGCCCGGTTGTCTCTTCGCGAGACAATGTGGGCAATTATGCCATCCTTTTTTTTTTGGAAGCAACTAAGGGCACAATCCTAACCCCTTATGTCAGTGCTTTCCAGCACTGACATAAGGGTAATGCAGCTCTGAGGTAAGGGAACAAACATTCCTTTACTTTGAGGAGGCCTCCGTGAGTGATACCCAACTGCAGGATGCAGCACACGTCCCATTGGCACCACTATGCCCGTGTGAAAAGCATTGACATAAGGGGTTAGGATTGCACCCAGTTGGTGCAATCCTAACCAATTTTCTAGCACGGGCATAGCAGTGCCAGTGGGGCATGTGCTGCATCCTGCAGTTGGGGGGCAGTCATGGAGGCCCCCTCAAAGTAAGGCAATGTTTGTTCCCTTACCTCGGAGTTGCATTGCCCTTACATCAGTGCTGGAAAGTCGGTTAGGACTGCAGCCTAAAATGTTTGCCTGCTTGTTGCTGGTTCCACTTTGCTTGCCTGCTCAGTCCACTTATCCAAAATGGCAAATATGCAATTTTCTCACAGGGAGTAGGAAATCATGGCTATTCCCTATTTTTATTAAAAGCTGTGATGCAAGTCATCAAGAAGAGGATGAAGCACCAACCTGTTCTAGACATCAAGGGCAGTCTATTGAAATACCAAGAAATAAAACACACCCCAGTCGCTTTGCTACTGATTAATCTGTTTGAAGCACAAGAAATTATCGAGTCTGAAGCATAGCAGGTTGTCAGCTGCATATTCCCAATTGTTACTTTTATGCTCCCCACTCCTTTTCTTTTTCTGTTTGTGCCACTGTCTATTGCAGGGGAAACCTGCCACCACTATTTCCCCAATGCGTTTTTTTCTTTCAGCTGCCAAACAATTCAGGCCGCAGATAGAGAGCCAGTCTGCTTGGGAGTTCTGTTGTCATCTAGGCAGGTGTTATCTAACCTCACAGACTAGCTATTTCACTTGCTCTGTTCATATCCTTTTCAAATTCTCTGACCCACTTACCTGTCTTGATTGTGGCCTAGATTCCGATCTCCTTATGTAAACAGGAGATTCTCTCTCGGGCGACAGGAGAAGCTCTGAGCTACAATCAGCTTGGACACCAGCATAATACCATCGTGCCTAGATCCCAGAGGTCTGGATCAGTTAATCTTAGTAGCTCCCAGAGCTGCACCACGGCTGCCAGATGGCCTTTCACCACAAAGTGATTTCATAGGCGTTTGCATTCCAGCACGTTCAAAATAGGAGACTATGGCAAAAACACAGGAGTGGCTGCCAGTACATTTTAAAACATCTAAAAGACTTTTGGGAGACACCAGCTTGTGTGTGCGGTAGTACATCGTATGTATTTATGATAACTGAATTGGGGGAAGGCAAATAAGTACCACTTTTTTCTTGGTTTAACATATTGAGAACTGCTAAACATTTTTTGAAGGTAATATTATTTTTCTTCAACCAGGTCTCATCAATGTATTACTTATGAAGCAGTGAATCTTGGGCCTGTCACCCTGTGGTGGAGATGGCTTTCTTTACTGTTTTTCTTATAGTGATGTGCACCAACATGCATGCACCTTGATTGAGGGCCCAATACTATCGAATTTTCCAGTGCTGGTGCAGCTGTGCCAGTGAGGCATGCATTGCATCCTATGGTGGGGAGGCAGTCTCAGAGGCCTCCTTGAAGTACGGGTGCATTTGTTCCCTTACCTTGGGGCTGCATTACAGCTACACCTGTACTGGAAAGTTGGATAGGATTGGACCCTAAATTATTTCCCAGAGGGATCTTGATGCATCATGTTTTGCTTTTCCACAGTGATTTGATCAATGCGTAAAAGTGTGCTGATTAAATCAGAATGCAAAAGAAACTGATGCAATCAAGGTGATCACATCAAGATTCCCCAGTTGCACTGATTTAATCAATGTGCATTATGCAGTAATGCACTTTGGCTGTCTGTAAGGAAAAAAAAAAACCCCCAAATTGAAAACTGCAGCAAAATGCGCAAGTGCAGCAGGCTAAACAAAGTATGGGATTTAAAAAAATGAAAGAATGACCGGTAGTGAATTCATTTGTACCATTCCAGGAGCAAGAAGTGCAAACCTGCAAATCTGGGGAGAAATTCTGATGAAAAGACTCTTATTAGTATCATGGTCTATTTTGTATTCTCTGGGATCATTATGTGTATACAACATACATAGGGGGCTTAACGTCGATCATACTGCATCATTTTTAACGCTTCCAATTAAAAATCCCTACAGCCGGAAGGAGAGGAATATTGTAGGTGTAAATCCACACAGCCGTAGGCGAGGTCTTTGCTATCCCATCTGTCATCGCAAATGCTAATCCTCGAAAACATCGCTACTTGCAAGCTCTATTTGTTGTGTGTAAATATTTCCAGTGAATTCCGGGGGAGAGAGAGCAAACAGTAAATGTGTCTGTTCTGATCTGAAATGCAGACATGTTTGACTGCGATTCTATCTCCCTTTTGCCAATGGCTGTCTCTGTTCGAAATGCAGACAAGCCATCTGGGATCACAGAAAGTGACAGTGCATTGTCTACCATGTTGCAAGGATAAGGGAAGGGGGAAGTCAAGCAAAGCTGAACAGTTCTGGCAAGCCTCCCATGAGCGAGACAGCATTTCCATATCTTTGACAACATGGATTAAATTGTTATAAATCCTCTTAGCTTACCCTCTAGAGCCACTACTTGGGAGTTTATTTTATTTTTTAACAATTCTCCTATTGTGAAGGCTACACAAACCTTACTTAACAGTGAAACCCAGCTTGGAGAGAGATCAGGAATCTCAGATTTTCTCCATCACAAACTTTGTTTTGTTTGCAAAAAGCCAATTTTGTAGTTGTTTCTTGTCAACATTTCTGTTTCAAAATATCTCTTTAACAAAAAGCCACGCACACAGACACAAGAAACAATGCCAGATTGTAAGCCTGCAGGCAGAATCTATTCACTTTTGCTTCTTCCAGTGCCTGCATTCTCAGGTGCTTAAGAAATACAGTCAGCTCTCATTATCTGCTGGGGTTAGGTTCCCGGAAACGCCAGTGGATGCCAAATCCACGATTAGGGGGTCATTGATTCTATGGGATCAATGGGGTTAGGGAGAGGTGCCAGTTGGAGATTTGCTACTAACTTACCAGCAGGAGACATTCAGTGTGGCAGTAGAGACAGTGGCATAGCTAGGGAGGGGCTGGAGGGTTCCGGGTTCTGGGTACCATGCCTTGAGGGATGTCAAAAGGCCTCTTTGCTGCTGCAGTACCTTCTCCTACACTCCCCTTGCAGGCATTCACCGTAACTCAGAAGTAATGTCTAGACATCACCATAATTACTCCTGGGCCAGGCACTTCCAAGGGTGATGATGAAGTCATGGCCCCAGGGCATGAAGTCATGGCCCCAGGGACCAGAGGAGCCAGCTACACCACTGAGCAGAAACCTTCAGGATGGCAGCAGATAACCTCAGAATGCAGCAGAGACCTTCAAAATGGCACCCATAAGTAGCATGGAGCCCTTTGAAATGGAAGCTTCAAAATGGCACAGATAGGTCTGTGCTACTTGTGGGTGCCATTCTGAAGGGCTCTGCTGCATTCTGAGGGTCTCTGCTGCATTCTGAAGGGCTCTGCTGACATTCTGGCTGCAGCAGAGATATTCAAAGTGGCACGGAGACCTTTAAATTGTGCCCACAAATAGCTTCATGGTGGCTTTGAGGGCCTGGGAGAGCTTCTGAATATCAAAAATAGCTGAGAAGAACCTATAAATACTGAGAGGTTGGTGGCAATACTCCTCCTTGCAGATGAGTGAATCTGTGGGTAGCAAATCCACAATTAGCAGAAACTGACTGTAAGTACCCTATTCTGCCTGCTGCTGGAGCATCTTTTGTGACTGCTTTACAGCATTCTGTGCTTGCAAAATACTCCTTCCACCAGTGGGGCAACCCAAAAGAATTGTGCTGCCTGGCTAGCATGATCATGCTCATTCACAGGCTATATGGCTTGACTATGAAGTGCCTCAGAACTGGATTTTAAGCAGATTTAGTGGGGAGACACCATATAAAAATTAAGTCACTGCACATCTGCCTATCACAGTAACCTGAATTTAGGCTGCAGCCCCTGCCTCCACCCCACTCCCACAGACCAAGTTAGCACAGAGAAAAGTATTCTTAGGCAAATAAGACAACTCTCATGGCATTCACTGGGCTTTTTGGCTCTAGTCTAGGAAGACTCACATGAGGAAATTGATGTCTGTGAAGCTAAATAGCTCTCCACAAACTAATCTTAAATTGTTTCCCATCCTCCTCAGTAATTCCACTTGTAAGAAAATGTTTTTAATAGAATTTCTGGAACTCGATTTACTTGGTGAGATTTTTGAGCTTTAATTTGCATTTGCAGGGTGAGTAAAGTAAGTGCCACGTTAGAATGCCTGTCTCTAAATATGAGAATTATCTGTAGTATCTTCTTTACTTAATCGAAATCCAGGCTGTTCTTGGCAGTAAATTACTGAGTGCGCCTTTGTACATTCTGTTCTGTACTGGGGAACTGATTCTGAGTTTTTGTTTTTTTTTTAAACCCACCTAGCAATATTTATGAATGGCACATACATATACAAATCACATCCTTTGTCTGCAAAATATACATGAACATCAGCTGGTGAAGAACTGGGATCCTGCTAGTGTATATTTTGCAAGTAAGAGCCATAATTTGCACACATATGTACCAGTCATAAAAGGTAGTACATACATGTATTATGAATGTAGGACTCAACCGCTGGGTACAAAATGTTATGTACAAGCCAAGCTCACTGCATTCCAAGTGCCTGACCTCATTCTTTCTAGGCGAAAGGATGTAAGAAATCATACATGTTGAATCAGGGCTATAAAAGCAGTATCGGATATACAAATCCCTATAGTAGCAGTTATACCTTACACAGTATGATGGCTTTCTATGAATAAGTAAATTGCTTCTACAAAATGCTAGGAGTGTTGCTTTCCGAAAGAAAGAAAGAAAGAAAGAAAGAAAGAAAGAAAGAAAGAAAGAAAGAAAGAAAGAAAGAAAGAAAGAAAGAAAGAAAGAAAGAAAGAAAGATAGATTCTAGGCCTAGTGACTCTCAATAGTGAGTTTCCAGCAAAGGCTTTGGTTGTGTTCACATCAACATAAGCAAATAGCATTCATTACTTCTATGATGGTTTTCAGGAGGCCTCATTTATGTCGCCCCCCCCCCTTTTAGGAACAGGAATACAAATGTTTCTTGAAATGAAATCCACTGGAGAAACAATATAGGTGTACTTGGCTCTGCTTTCTATAGTGCAGTGGTGGCAAACCTATGGCATGCGTGCCAGACAGGGCACGCAGGACACGCAGCGCTGTCTCTGTTGGTACGCAGCGCTGAGCCAGGCAGCCTGGGGAGGGGTGCTGAAGCTGCGTGTCCCTTTAAAGGAAACGGAGGCTTTTGTGTGTTGGGAGGGAGGGCTGCTTCCCTCCGCCCCCTGCGCTCACTGCCCTCCTCTCCCTTCACCCTCACCTGCCCCACATTTGTTTCCGTTTTCAATTTTGCGTGTTCTGCAAGTTTGGATTGGAGTCTGCTACTGTGCGTGTCTACTCAGTAGTAAACCCCATTACAATGGATGAGGCTTATTCCCAGGAAAGGGTGCCTGGAATTGCAACCTTGGAGCTACTGCTGTGCATGTCTACTCAGAAGTAAGCCCCATTAGAGTCGATGAGGCTTGCTCCCAGGAAAGAGTGCATGGGATTGCAGCCTTGGAGCTACTGCTGTGGGTGTCTACTCAGTAGTAAACCCCATTACAGTGGATGAGGATTATTCCCAGGAAAGGGTGCCTGGGATTGGAGTCTGCTCCTCCTCTCCCTTCACCTCCACCTGCCCCGCATTTGTTTCTGTTTTCAATTTTGCCAGTTCTGCAAGCTTGGATTGGAGTCTGCTCTGTGCGTGTCTACTCAGAAGTAAGCCCCATTAGAGTCAATGAGGCTTACTCCTAAGAAAGAGTGGCTGAGATTGCAGTTTTAGAGCCCGCTCCTGTGCATGTCTACTCAGAAGTAAGCCCCATTACAGTGGATGAGGCTTACTCCCAGGAAAGAGTGCCTGGGATTGGAGCCTGCTCCTGTGCATGTCTACTCAGAAGTAAGCCCCATTAGAGTTGATGAGGCTTACTCCTAGGAAAGAGTGGCTGGGATTGCAGCCTTAGAGCCCACTTCTGTGGGTGGGGCTTTTAAAAAATATATATTTTCTTGTTTGAGAAAATGAGCAGTGGCATGGTCTTGCAGCCACCCCCTCCCTGACAATAGTTCTTTACCCAGCATGTAATTAGTCTGTGGAACTCTTTGCCACAGGAAGCAGTGGTGACAACTTGCCTAGATGCCTTTAAGAAGGGATTGGACAAATTTCTAGAGGAAAAGTTCATTAAGGGTTACAAGTAATAGTGGGTAAAAGATGTTAATGTATGAGTTGTTTTTTTCTAAACTAAAGCCTCAATATTCAGGTTAAATTGCTGTGTTGGCACTTTGTGATAAAAAAGTGGGTTTTGGGTTGCAATTTGGGCACTTGGTCTCTAAAAGGTTAGCCATCACTGCTATAGAGTAAGAGTTAACAATGGGAAGAAGAAAAGAAGCAGGACATATTCAGGTAACTTTCACATGATTCAGCAGTAACAGTATTGGGGTACAAATTGTCCTGCTCCTTCCTTTCATCACATTCAACTTCAGTCTCAATGTACAGTATAGAGGTCAGTGATAAAGAGTGGGTGGGACTTTAGGTGATGATAAAGGGTGGGTGGGACTTTAGGGTGGGTGGGACAAGGAGATCTTCTGTGCAGGGGGAGCTTTACTCCCAGGGCAGCCACTCTTTGCCCTCCTGCACTGCTACACTGATTTACTGATTTATTTTATTGATTTTGTTGTCCTTTCTTTCCACTGGCAGCTATTCAAAACATAGTCTCAGACTGGAAGGAGAAGGGCTTTGTAATGGCGAGAACACAGGTCTGCAACTGGAATGAGCCATGCATGTGCAGGACATTCCTTGTGACACCTTTTAATGATCTTGAGGACTGCAGAGGAAGGATATGCAACCACAACCAAGAACACATCTGGCTTGCACAGAGCAACGTGTGTAGACTAGAAATTAAAGTTCCATTCATCCTTCAAACAGTGGCAAAAATTGAATTAAACCATTGAAGTACAAAGCAAATGGAGAGTGCCAGATGAAGGCAAAAGCCATGACTCCTAACAGTACTTTCTATACTGTTTTGAGCCTTGCAATATGAAAAGCAGTAACATACCAAACCTACCATATTGCTAGCATTGTCATATGTTTGCACCAGTAACAGAGTTGAAAAGGAAGACGTTATCCACCTACCCCTCCATAGCACAGCATTGTCTGTGAATCATGATCATAAATTCCAGGAGGGGAGCTATACAGTGGGCCCTCTGTATCCACAATCTCTGTATCCATGGATTTAACAATCCATAGATTGAAATGTATTCAAAAAAATTTTTCACCTACCCAGCTGTGGCCTTCCACTGTTTCACAGTTCTCTTTGACTGCAGCACTTGCCTCCTTCACACAAGTTTAGGCAATAAATGTGAGTTCGGGCAATTCACACAATTTGCACAGATTTACACAAATGCATAAATGCAGATTTATGCAAATGTATGCAATGTATGCAATTGTCACCATTTTCTCAGTGGCACAACTGTGGACTGCAGCATCCATGGATTTTGGCATCCATGTGGATACAGAGGGCCCAATGTATATTTTAGCACACAGTAGGATCTTCAGTTCCAATTGTTTTCAGACTGTGTTTCTGGGAATCTTGGGTAATTTCCTCAAAAAGCATGTGAGTATTCCTCAATAAGAAGATCAATAGTGACAACTTTCTTACTATCACTGATTGTCCCTTGCAATGTGCAGTCACAGGGAATGTTGGGCGTGTCTTTAGGATGCACTGAATCAACATGAATTGTTCAGGAGGCAAAAGAGACCTGACTAAAGCCCCCATGGAGACCCAATGTGCACATGAGAGCACATCCCAGAATGCTTGGCAACAAGCAGAGGTTCCATGACAGTCACTAGGGTTTCCTCAGCCTCAGAGAGCCAAGATGGTGTAGTGGTTTGGAAATTGGATTTAGACCTGGAAGATCCAGGTTCAAATCCCTGCTTGGCCATGAAATGTCTTGGGTGACCTTGGGCCAGTCACTCTCCGAGCCTCACCTATCTCATAGGGTTGTTGTGAGGACAAAAGGAGGGGAGGAACTATGTATATCACCCTGAACTCCCTGAGGAAGAGTGGTATAAAAATGTGAAAAAAATATAAATGGATGTATTAAAGGTTCTTTGAAGGCAGAGCATTTGAAAATACCTGTCCTGTTCTACTATATTCCTAAGGAGCCATTAGAGCAGTACATGTGTTTTTGGATGAAGGTCTGTAAACGGAAAGCTGTACCAAGACCTATCATGGCAATTTTTGCAGTCTCAGAAGCCAGCCCCATTTGGGACCAATAAGCTAAGTCATAATAAGTTCCCTAAATGGCAATGTGGCTCCCCGTGACACTGACTGATTGTGCTTCAGCTGCTTTGCATCCAGTGCGGAATATTAAACACTCGTGTGTTATCATTCTTGATCAAGAGCAATAGTCCCCAAACAAATCTGAGGTGGGAAGGCATCCAGATGGAACAGAATGCATCACTCCTTTTTATTGATGGCACCATTGCTTGGCTTGAGGAGGAGGAACAATTGCAGACACCACTAGATACTGGGGAAAAAACAAGAAAAACCGTTCTGGTGCACAGAATGCCTATTGCTGTGTTTTAAAAGTACTCTGTCAACTTCTGCCTGCTTAGGAGGTTGATTGGAGGCATAAAGACAAGCCACACATTATTATCCAGTCAGGAAGAAAAAGGCTCCTGTATATTACGTAAGATGGTTTAAAGGATCGGCTGAAAAGCTGCAGATACATATTCTCCTCTCGATCCAGTTCTTTCATGTCATAAGTGATGGGTAGCCTAATCCAGCTGGTTTTCCAATAGCAGGTGGAAGGCTTGTATCAACATCCATATGCTCTGGAAACATTAACTACCCTGCAGGTCAGGGTCAAATTCCACATTACTTGCAGTTCTGTCATTCTTTTCCCTGAAGCATCATGTTTTGTTTAGGGGGCTTTTTGCATGCAATGCAGCTGCAAGTGGTTTTGCACTTGATTCAAGCACCAGGGGGAGGTGGGGCTGCTAATCCTTTCCCTATCAGCCATTTGCCCATTTGATATAGTCCCCCCAGCTGCTTTTCTCCCTGCAGGGAAAAGATATATGGACCTCCAAAATGTCAGCAATGGAAAAGAAGAAAAACACCCGTATTTTGTTTGGCTGTGATCAAGAAATTGGCAGTGTTGTTCTCTATACTTAAGGTAGGAAATACTGCAGTGCAGTCTGCCTTTGCAACTCCTGTGATTATCATGATTTTCACATTTGCTGCTGAGTCTTCAGCTGGAGTCAGAAGAAACTGTAAAATTGGAGCAACATGCAGGGCTGTGGTTTTAGACCCCATGGGCTTTGAGGTGTTTCTGTTGAGTCATGGACATTTCATTCTAAATTGACGCAGCAGACTTCAGCTGCTGCAATCCGATGCACGCCCCTATACTTACTTTTGAATCAACCGGCATATGACTGGGTTAGTTAACAATTTCACAAGCGCAAGGAAGATGACGAGCTCTGTGGTATGCCAAGAATCACTTTTAACAGTCAAAGGCTCAGTGAAAGACAGTTCAGTACAGTTAAAGAGAACTGGAATATTCTGGAGAAAGTTTCATATGTTGTACGTTTTATATAGATTATTCTTGTTCAAGGCACCTGCCTTTGCCCTGTGAGCCTGAAAGCATCTATGGAAAGCCATTAATCTAGTTAGTGTCAGAGAGTCCTATTTCAGTGTATCTGAATATTTCAACCATGCAAATCATGGCGGCTTTTTTTTTTGCACGTACAGTTAGAGAATAGACCTGCCCTACAG
The DNA here is from genome assembly GCF_035046505.1 of Tiliqua scincoides. Classification (NCBI taxonomy): domain Eukaryota; kingdom Metazoa; phylum Chordata; class Lepidosauria; order Squamata; family Scincidae; genus Tiliqua; species Tiliqua scincoides. Next base: position 129,628,362 of record NC_089821.1, on the reverse strand, counting down.
AGGCCCACCTCCCTCAAAATCTGGTGAACTTCAGGAAAAGGGCTGAACCATTCCTGTTTCAAAACAGCTTATGGAGCTGGCTGATCTCATTGTGCATAGTGTTGATTTTTAAAAATATTTTTACCCATTCTTCATGTAGACTCCTCTGACTCATTTTGTTATGGGGAAAATGCGAGATATAAACTCAACAAACTAATTATGTTAAAGTGAATCAATGACTTATACGATGCCTATGGTACAAGGTGAATTGCATCATTTCTCAGATAGAAAAGGACAGTCCGTCCGTCCCCGGGGGGGGGGGGTTTAGTTGGCAACCTTCAGTCTCGAAATCCAGACTTATTGTCATGTGGGCCATATTAACAAATCCTGTTTGTATACACAAGGAAGCCCACCTGGACAGATTCCAACTCTTGTCTCTTTTCAAGGAAGTGCAGTTGCAAATAATTTTTAATGTAATCTTTAAGGTCTTTTTGTTGTTTTTTATACCTCCAACCATATTCCCTCTTACTTTTGAGGGGAGCACATGGACCCCTACCGTGGCTGCGTAGAAGTGTTTCTGCAGCGCTCAGCGATGATGTTATCATCATTGCCAAGCACTGGAAAAAATCTTGCATAGGACCTAGCATGAAGAAACAGCCCCTGAATGGGATATATAATGAATAATTTTGGGAGAGAATGCAATACTGTGACATTTCCCATTTTTTCAAGTTTATGCTTACAATATTAAATATTAAATGCTTCTTAAGTTATAACATTTATACTGTCCACTTTACTGTCTTACTGTCTTACTTTACTTACTGTCCAATTTACTTAGACACACACACCCCTTTCGATGGGTGATGTATTGACAGGTGCTGGCTGGGAGACAAGTCAGAATAAAATCATATTTTCACTCTGCCTTTTTTCCACCTGCAGCTGTGCATGGTATTTTATGCATTTTATTTCATCCCTCTCATAAAGAGCGCTGTAATGATGCCAATTTTGGAATTAAAGGTCTAATAGCTTCCCGCCTCCCATTCTCTCAGTCCACCAGTTGACTTCAAACGTTGCATGACTGCTGTAATCAGCCCAATCTGATATATCTGCAGAACTAAAACAGACAAGCCAGGGGCTTCTTCACCTGCAGGCTCCTAAGAAAACACCTTGCTATCAAAATGTGATTAGACACTGGCATTCTGGTAGGACCGGTTCCATGGGAAAATGGATGTGTGTGTGTGTGTTTGGCAAACCTTTTTGAAGACACACAGGTGAGTTGCACCCAGCAAGTGGATATGGTGAAAAGAGGACAACCAAAATGATCAAAGGGCTGGAGCATGTTTCCTACCAGGAAAGAGTGGGGATGTTTGACTATAGAAAAATAGATGCCAAAAGGTGGAGGGGGAGGGGACACAATAGTGATTTCTAAAACATTGCGTGGTGTGGATAAAATGGAAGAGATAAGTTTTTCTCCTTTTCCCTTAATATTAAAATTGGGCTTACCCTGATTGATGGGCAGGAGATTCAGGACAGACAAAAGGAAGTTATTCACACAATAACAAACACATGAAATTTGCTGCCACAAGCTGCAGCGATGGCCCTTGCTCACATGGCTTTAAAAAAGCATCAGACAAATTCATGATGGGTTGGTTCAATAGATATTACCCATTATACAGTATTTCTGTGAAGTCTCCAGTTTGCAGTGGGGAAATGGCTATTGCTACATGCCCTGTTGCTGTGAGCTTCCCAGAGGCTTCTGGTTGGATCCCCTGACATGTTGTGCTGCCATGTTAGTGGCAGTCAAGCATTGTTAATGTGAAAGAAAGCAGGAAGCAGTGTTTGTAATGTGAATGAGCTTCCTGGTCATTACAGATTATACATTTGCATTGTAAACCCATTGAAGCCAGAGCCTCATGTGTGGCAACACCTTTAGCTGGTTGACAGCCCAATCCTATCCCCCACCATTGTATGCAATGTACTGTATTCAGTGGTGGGGAGGGTGTGACCAGAGGTAATAAAATACTTTTTAACTTAGCTAAGCTTACCTCTAGGGAGGCTTTCTGGCCACCTCTGGGTCTCCATGGATGCACTCCAGCTATGTAGCTGGCATAAGTAAGAAGAGAGGAAGGGGGCAGGGCAGGTTGGGAAAAATAGGGAAGATAGGATCCACCATCTGCTTTTACTGCTAAGATCCACTCTTCCAGCCTGATTCCCATCCCCTGCTCCCTCCCCACACACACACACAAACCAGCCCTCAGCCAACTTACCTGGGTTGGCGGAGTGTCTGGGCAATTCTGGAGCACACATAGAGCCGCTGGCCAGTTCTACCAGAGACTCTGTCCATGTGTTGGTTGGCAACCTTCAGTCTCGAAAGACTATGGTATAGGCCTACAGCACCCGGTATTCCCAGGCGGTCTCCCATCCAAGTACTAACCAGGCCTGACCCTGCTTAGCTTCCAAGATCAGACAAGATCAGGAATGTGTAATTTCTGCCATCACTGAACCTCTTGCGCCAGGTTCAGAAGATCCATTGTCACAAAAGGTCCATAGGACTCGCCATCAGAAAGGTTCTCTGATCCAGCCACGAAAGGAAACAAATCTGGACACACATAACTCTCTGACAGAGGATTGATATGGGGAATGTCCCTGGGGTTGCACACCCAAAAAGCCATGAACAAGGGCAGGAGGTCTGGTCTAGAGGGTAGAGCCTCCATTTGCCTGAAGATTAACATCCACAAGGTCGCCAGTTCGAGGCCACCGGCACCGTGCGACCTTGAAGCAGCTGACAAGCTGCAGCTGAGCTGTTCCATCTGCTCGGAGCGTGGGAGGATGGAGGCCAGAATGTTAAACCAGATCGGAGTGTAACATCTTGAATGTGGTGGTTCTTGAAAGAGAGAACCTTCTTTCAATTTGTAAAAATCCCTGCGTGGATTTAATAAGCCTGCCTGTGTAAACCGCCTTGAATAAAGTCTTGAATAAAGACCAAGAAAGGCGGTATATAAATACTGTATATTATTATTATTATATTATGAACATAGTAGCAGGTGTAGACCCTGCCACTGCATTCACAAAACATTATCAGTCAAGTGATTCCTTCTCCCCACCTCTAAGAGCTCTCTGATACCATCAGAGCTAACATCTGGAAATCAGATTCGTACAGCAGTAGACACCTAATTAAAGTGGTTTTAAAAACATTATTTTGAAGGTTGGAAATGTTTTAATTTGCAAGAATGATTGGAGACCCATTGGAAACAAGTGACACACAAATCACTAGGAAGCAGAAGAAACAAAAATATACACTCTGGTCACATTTCACTTCCAGGCTGTTACTTTCAGTAACTTGTGCTTCCCAAAATGAATTATCTTAATAACTCTGCCAGAATAATTATATGGCTCTTCTCATTATTCACTTTCATTACAATGTTCTTATTTAAAATGCCTAAAGTTACAAGTCATGGTAATATTTAGGTGCCGTCATGGTGACAAATTCCACAGGGGCAGCTGTGTTAAGTCTGCTGCAGAAGAAAAAAAAAAACCTACCATGGGCTCAGCATATGGCTGCCAGATTCTTAACTGGCACCAGGGGCCATGTGGGTATGTCACACCCCTGTTGTACTTCAGTGAAGCACAACAGCTACAACATTGTATTTCATTGATTGTCAATACATTTCTGGGCACAATTCAAAGTTCTGATGATGAACTTCAAAGCCTTTAACGGTTTGAGATCTAATTATTTAAAGGACCGTCTCTCCCCACCTGAAGCTGCCCATCCTGTGTGGTCATCGAGGGAGGCTCTGTTTTGGGAACCATCACCACTGGCAATATAATTGGTGTCGACTCATGACATGGTTTTCTTTGTTGTGGGGTCCAATCTGCAGAATTCCCTGCAGTTTGAGACCAGGACTGTCCCTCTCGGTTGGAGTTTAGGAGGAGGGAAAAATGTTTTTATGTTTGCAAAGCCTTCTATTGATGTACAGCCCAATCCTACATATGTCTACCCAGAAGTAAGTCCTGCTGAGTTCAATGGAACCAAGTCCCAGGTTAGCGTGTATAGCATTGCAGTTTGTTTGTTTCTGCTCTGGGATTATAGAATTTGGCTTTTGATTGTTGGTTTTGCTGCTGTGATGTTCTTTTGCTGTTTGGTAATTTGATTGCTTTAATTTTATGATGTTTCATTATTTTTATTTTGTATTGATTTATTGTGTTTTGTCAGCTGCCTTAGGCTTTCCATTTGGCTAGAAGAGCTGGGATACACATCTTTTAAAATAAATAAACGCATGAGCGAGTCCTGGCCACATGAGCTTATGTTACAATAAATCTGTCTTTTAAAATGGCACGGGACTCTTAGTTAATAATATTTAGATTTCTTTTTTAAAGGAACGAAAAGAAAGTGATCTAAAAAATTGTGTCCATATTCATATGAATTTATACCCCTGTTAACTGGGTAAGAGGCACTTTTTCAAGTGGGTGCTCCTCTTTTTAGAAGGGGGAGAATAACTGGCCCGCCTCACAGCAACAGTGCCTTTTCTAGTGGCTGTCCGCTGGTGTTATTTTGCATCTTTTTAGATTGTGAGCCCTTTTGGGACAGGGAGCCATTAGTTGTTTGTTTGATTTTCTCTGTAAACTGCTTTGTGAACTTTCTGTTGAAAAGCAGTATATAAATACTGTTACTACTGTTAATACTCTCAAATACTGTACAGTTAAATACTGTACAGTAATAACAGTTACATACTGTTAATATTGAATATTACATTCATATTCAACATCAGTGTATAAATGGACTGTGATCCAGCTGGGCACAAGAGGAAAGTTTTAAAGGAGAATTCCCCTTACCCCTTAAAAATGGTGGTTGGCAACCTTCAGTCTCGAAAGACTATGGTATAAGCCTACAGCACCCGGTATTCCCAGGCGGTCTCCCATCCAAGTACTAACCAGGCCTGACCCTGCTTAGCTTCCGAGATCAGATGAGATCGGGCATATGCAGGGTAACTTAATAATGAGAATAAGCTTCTCATTCTGCAACGGGTCTCCTTAGAAATGAGCCAGCTCTGCAGCTGACGGACATCTGAGGAGAAGAAAGGGACGGGGAAGCTGTTAAAAGAGGGGATTGGATCTGGTGCATGCCATCACCATGATCAACCTGGTCCCATAGCCTCCCTGCCCCCCCCTTTCTCTCTTCTCCCTGGCCACTCCCTCCACTGCCTTCAGCTGCCTTACCTTCTCCAGCAGGCATGGTGGGGTTGGAGCGCTGCCACCTCTTGCAGTAGCATTCAGAAAATGGTTCTGTTGTCAGCTATTATACAACAGTGGCAATCTGTTCCACTGTTGTAAACGCTTCTGCATGACAGTCCAACCCTGAATAACCTTACCCCAAACAGCAATGGGACTTGTATCATGGTGGTGAAGGAGTGGATTGCTGGCTGGACACTTTCAAACAACCCAGTCCTGTGGTAATAGCACAAAACCATGATTGCAAGTCAATGAGTTGGTGAGAAAACTGTTCAGTGATAGTTTATTATTGGATAATAATATCCATTTACTTGTCTGTTGACCACTCCGGCTCTTTGAAACAGCTCAAGGACGCAAATGTAAATATAGGAATTAATAGGTCAACATCTGCATCGCAGAAAGTAGGGTGGGTGGTACCTTGAGGGGTAGACATTTCTACACCTCGGGTAGAAAAGGGTTCCTTGCCAAATTCATTTAGACTGCATGGTGATAGATTGTGCTATGTGTCCCCTGCTATAGAATACATTAAAGTTAATGGAAAGACTTTCTGACAGACCTTGCTGGTGGTTTCACTGTCCAAAGCTCCTTCAAGCAGAGTTAACAAAGGCATTAATGATGTCCAGTGTGCAGAGAGCTATTTTAACCCTTCTGCCACCCACACTCTTTTTCTCCCCGTCGCGAGCCCTTGCCATTTAATGAATTGGATTCATGACATTCATCGATAGCTTTATTGGCATGCTGTGTAGAGAGTCAGGTTGCTAATAAAATGAAATGAGCATATGCTACTTTTTGTGTGTGCAAGTAGTTGCCTTTAATTAAATGGCTAGATGAAAGTGGCTGTTGCCTCCATATGCTCATAATTCTGGGACCCCGTTAAATCGTGAAGGGTCTGGGGATCGATCCCTGTATTTGTAACTCCTTTTTTGCACAGTCATCTTGGTGGGAAAGGGGTGTGCCCATCTGGCCTTAGCCATTTTTGCACCTGAAGTCAGGATTGTCAGAGGACCAGATAGGATCAGAAGTTATAGGGCTTTCATATTCTTTTCAGTATCTCCAGGGGAAGAAGTAAAATCTTAGTCTGAGGGACCAGAATCACAAAGGCATTGGCTTAGAAGTTTCTGCTATTTGCTGCGTCTTCATCCCCAGTGTCCATCAGATTCTGACCCTGAGAGAGGCTCTTTCCTTGACCAGCCAGGTGCCAACCTCAAGTCCCACCGGGTGCCACTAGGCTCCTACCCTACCAAGCTTCACCCCTTGTACCATTAGCACTCATACCATGTACCCTTCTTCCGCTTGGGGGGTGCGGCGGGTGTGGCCTGCACCAGGTGATGCACACTGGGGGGGTGACGCACATGGGGGTGACATGCTAAAATCGCGGTGGTTAGGAGTAACTCCATCATGTAATATACCGTTGGATGTGGAATTTCAAGTGGAATACAACGCAAAAAAACCAGAGTGAAATATCTCCTTACGTTCAAAAGTTATGGTCAAAAAACCGGAGAACAAAAAATGCATGGATTCCTATGGAAAATGAAAGTGAGCTGTAGCACGCATTTACTCATGAGTAGGTGAACTTGCCTTAGTCCATTGGAAAGGGCAGGCTGAGAGGAATCCAACGACACCAGAATGGTCCTGATCCAATGAATGCAGCCCCCAAAAACACCTGAGAGGGAAGTCCCTCCCTCTAAGCAGATGAATGTATTGAGCCCTATGGAAAGCGAAACTAAGCCTCACGGCTGCTTTTACTCACAAGTAACCAAACTTGGTCAGGTCAGGCAAAGGGGAATGTGAAGCCACCAGGTCCTGATCATATGCACCTGGAGCTAAACAAGTGCTCCAGAAGGCAGCCTCCCCCCCTCAAAAGGATCAAAACAGAGGCTTCAGCTGATAAGGTGAACTTTTTTGAGACTTGCAAAGCCAGGTGGATCCTGACAGTGATCTGGTTTAAACAGATCAGTTCTTAAATTGAACTGGGCACTGGGTAGGGCTGAAAACCTTACTGGTTTGGGGGGAGGGTGTTATTGCAGGCAGGCCACAGAGGAAATTCACTTGGTGGAACAAGGCTGGCTTCTGCTAATTTAATTATTTGTTTTACTTTAATTATTTATTCTGATTTATTTTAGTTTGCCTGATGATGTCACTTCCACCATGACACCACTTCTTGTTTGTCTTGGACAGATTGTCATTCTAAAAAGTGGGTCCCAGTGCTAAAAGTTTGAGAACTTTAAAATTCTTTTAAAGATCTTTTGAGATCTTTAACTAAACTAAAGAACTAAAGATCTGAAGAACTTTTGAGATCTTTAAAAAGGGAAAGAAGGGGGACCCGGAAAACTATAGGCTATACCAAGTAAGATGGTGGAATGCCTCACATAGACGAATAGGCCTTGCTGAGGGAGAATCAGCATGGCTTCTGTTAAGTCTTGCCTTATAGAATTCTTTGAAAAGGTCAACAGGCATGTGGATGCGGGATAACCCGTACACATTATATATCTGGACTTTCAGAAAGCGTTCGACACAATCCCTCACCAAAGGCTACTAAAAAAACTCCACAGTCAGGGAATTAGAGGACAGGTCCTCTCATGGATTGAGAACTGGTTGAAGACCAGGAAACAGAGAGTGGTTGTCAATAGGCAATTTTCACAATGGAGAGAGGTGAAAAGCGGTGTGCCCCATGGATCTGTCCTGGGACCAGTGCTTTTCAACCATAAATGACCTGGAGAGAGGGGTGAGCAGTGAGGTGGCAAAGTTTGCAGACGACACCAAACTTTTCCGAGTGGTGAAGACCAGAAGTTATTGTGAGGCGCTCCAGAAGAATCTCTCCAGACTGGCAGAATGGGCAGCAAAATGGCAGATGCGTTTCAATGTAAGTAAGTGTAAAGTAATGCACATTGGGGCAAAAAATCAAAACTTCACATATAGGCTAAGGGGTTCTGAGCTGTCTGTGACAGATCAGGAGAGAGATCTTGGGATGGTGGTGGACAACTCAGTGAAAGTGTCAACCCAATGTGCGGCGGAAGTGAAGAAGGCCAATTCTATGCTTGGGATCATTAGGAAGGGTATTGAGAACAAAACGGCTAATATTATAGTGCCATTGTACAAATCGATGGTAAGGCCACACCTGGGAGTATTGTGTCCAGTTCTGGTCGCCACATCTCAAAAAGGACATAGTGGAAATGGAAAAGGTGCAAAAGAGAGCGACTAAGATGATTACTGGGCTGGGGCACCTTCCTTATGAGGAAAGGCTACGGCATTTGGGCCTCTTCAGCCTAGAAAAGAGGTGCCTGAGGGGGGACATGATTGAGACATACAAAATTATGCATGGGAAGGATAGAGTGGATAGAGCGATGCTCTTTACACTCTCACATAACACTAGAACCAGGGAACATCCATTAAAATTGAGTGTTGGGAGAGTTAGAACAGACAAAAGAAAATATTTCTTTACTCAACATGTGATTGGTCTTTGGAACTCCTTGCCACAGGATGTGGTGATGGCATCTGGCCTGGACGCCTTTAAAAGGGGATTGGACAAGTTTCTGGAGTTAACCATTATGGGTTACAAGCCATGATGTGTATGTGCAGCCTCCTGATTTTAGAAATGGACTATGTCAGAATGCCAGATGCAAGGGAGGGCACCAGGAGGCAGGTCTCTTGTTATCTGGTGTGCTCCCTGGGGCATTTGGTGGGCTGCTGTGAGATACAGGAAGCTGGACTAGATGGGCCTATGGCCTGATCCAGTGGGCTGTTCTTATATTCTTATATTAACTGCTGCGTAAAGTGTTAGTAAGTTGACACCCGGGGGGGGGGGGTGACACCGCTAGTGACCAAAATCACTAAAATCATAATTTGGAAGAAAAATACCATCATGTTATATCAATCAATGCGTAATTTCATGCAGAATGTGTTCTATCTTTGTTGTATCAAAAGGTACAGACAAAAAACCTATGGGGGTGGAGTCCATGCCCACCACCTGGGGTGTTGTCCCGGCCACTGCATGGGGGTGATGCGCTGGCATCCCGCACCGGGTGACGCGAACCCTAGTGTCTTCTTCACACATGAGTTGCCATACAACTGTGTTTAACTGCAACACTTTGCCTTCCCTGAATCACAGGGGCTGAGTTTTCTTTTTAAAGTTAACTAAGGGCCAAACTACACATATCTTAATGCTGGCATGCTTGGTTTTTAATTCCTTAAAAAGCAGCTCTTCGGGGACCTAATCAAAATTGGGACCATGGCTGGAAACAGGGAGAAGGGGACTTTAAGTCTCTTTTCTGGTTTGATCTGAATTTCCACACCTGAATTGGGGGGTCCTGTGGCTGTCCTTTTCCCTGATCATACCTATGAGAGTGGGGGGGGGGGGCAGTTAAATCCCCTTTCCCCCATTTTGTGGTCCCAATCCTGCCTGCCAAACCTTTATGTTTACTATTTAAAGACTAAAAACCAAGCACACCAGCATGAAGTGCCAGCTTAATGCACTGAGTTATTTTGTTTTAAGTTGGCTATTATGTGACAGTGAATTTCATAAGTAAATTATGAGCCTGTGAAATACCATCTTCTTTTGTTGGTTTGAACTTATCATTAGTAAATTGTATCGATGATCTCAGGTTCTAATATTAAGAAAGAGAAAAAAATTTTTCCTATACTGTTCATAATTTTATAAATTTCCGTTATGGGAACTGGCCATTCTGGAAAAACAATGGGCATTATCCAGCCATAACGAAGTGCTTAAGCTCAATTGGTTTCTATGGGAGAAATTTAAGCAAGTGTTTAACATTTTCAGTGAAGTCAATGGGGCTTAGAAAAGCTTCACTGTGGCTGATTCATACCCTCAGTGTATCCAGCTCTCCTTTTTCCTCATTTGAAGGCTTTTCATGAAACAGCTTATAAGATTCCATGGAAAAGGAGGGGATAGGTAGCCTTTCCTGTTGTCAATGCAATGGCCATTCTGGAGATACAGTCTATGGCCTCTTATCAATCTGGACAGTTGAACTGGACCAATCTGCAGTTGTAGCATCCAAGACTTACTGGGCATCAAAATATAGGGATTCTGTTCCATCTGCATCTGAAAACATCTGAAAATGTGGGCTGTAGCTGACAAAGCTGATGGCACAATCAGTTTATGAGCCTTTCAGGTGCCAGAACTCTCTTCTTCCATTCTTATGAAGAGGGTGTTGCATGCGTAGGAGGAGGGGCCATCACAAACACTGTCTGGTAAAATATTGGACAAAATATTGCTCTGATGAGAAATCCATTCATTTTCTCAATAATGATTTATTCTCATGGAAGAATGGGGGCAAAGGTTCCTGCTCTTGTCATGGGAGGTGTCAAAGGATGGCCAAGTCAGGCACTGACCAAGAGCCCCTGCACACCTCAGGGCCCACTGCCTGAACTCTGAAGCCTCCAGGCCCACATATGCCATCAATGTGCATATGTTACTCTAATCTTTTCTATTTCTTGGAGCAAGTGAAATAGTGACTAGGCATTTGAATAAGACTGCCTGTCATCACAGAAATTCTATATCTATTTCCCTTACCCTAAGGAGACCTCCCTTCTGCTCAGATCCAATGCTGGGTATACTATGGACCTGGTTCAGCATAGGATTGGGGTGCCTGAAAGATAAAAATGGGGTGGGGTGGACGCTTGCTTCCTTTATTAGTGCAGAGGAAAGACAGCACACCCACCCCCTTTCATATTTCCTGGATGTGGATACAATGAGCGTGTGCATGCTTGTATATATGCACACACCATGATCATGCCAGGGGCCCCAGACCTTGTCTGCTAACAAATGTCACCAGTGCAGTAAAAAGGGTTGTTCACTGTCCAAACCAAACAGGATATTTTTGACCTGCAGAAAATATTCATCTGTGTAATAGGTGATCAGTTGTGCTCCTTTTAAAACCCTAATTAAAATGAGTGGGGGATTTGGCAAGGAATTCAGTAGGATCTGTAGGGTAGTCTGAGAATGGTTTTGATCCACACTTGTAGAATTGTTTCCTGCAAGGATCTGAGCAGGAATATGACCAGGATATGGCTCAAAAAAGGGTGAATCCCTATCTTGGTGTACAAGTCAAGAGGAAACGTGTCATTAATAACATGGAAGAGATGAGAGCAGAATGAAGAATAGTCTACAAGGTGACTCACTTAAGAAAATGATGATTCAAGTCTATTTGACATAGCAAAACAAAATTAAGTGGGGTCATGTGGACTCCACCCTGAGACCTGAAGAGCTCCTGTCCATTGTAATAGATAGAACTGGGTTAGACATATAGGTCTGATAATGCATCATCATGTATAGATATTAGATTGATATCAGTATAGATATTGGATGGATGTCAGGAACAAGAGGAAGAACTATTGGTTCCCGAATTTGCTTGAGGGCAGATAAGGAAGCAGTGGATAAGGAAGCAAGTTGATTGTACCAGAAGCAGCCCAACCATGAAGTGGCTTGAAATGATTGCATGGGGCAGCACCCTGGGAGAGGATGGGCCTCTCACCCATCTGACCACTGCCCCATCCAGTCTGCTACTCAACTGGACACTTTGATTCTCTTCCAACTTGCTAGGATTAGGCAACAGCAGCCAAGGGGAAGGGGGGAAAAAAAGAAAAAAGGCAAGCTCCTCCTGAGGCTCCAAATCACTTCTCCCCACTGACTTGATGCCTATGAAGCACCAACTAAGCAGGGAGGGGTGACTTGGAGCTCCCCCTTTCTGTTTACTTACAAAGACCATGCCATTCAGTTTTCCCAGCCAACCCCTCTTCTGTCTGCAACTATCAGGAGCAGAGGATGCTGGATTCTCAATGCCCTGCTGCCATTCATCTTCAACAGAAGATGCACCTAAGATGCTACTTCTATGTAAAAGCTGCTTGAAAAGAGGCACCATTGATTTTTTGAATGTCACTCTCAGTCATGGCTGCTTCCAGTGAAATAAGGCCCTGGGTTGTTCCATCCATTATTCTAGCAAGCCAAGTGAGGTTCCTTGTTGTTTCTTAATTAAAAAAAATGTTTGTATTATACATTTTTGTTCATTTTGTTTTAAAATCCCTTTTCTTTCTTCCTTACGTTGGTGTAAAACATACTGTAACTTTTTCAAGATTTGAATCCTGATCAAATCATTTTTTCAAAACAGTTTTTGGAATGCTTCATTTGAAAAGATTGATGTTTTTCTATTGTATTTTTTCAGTGCCAATTAATTACTTAATTCATTAGCAGTGGAACACAAGAATAGGCTTTGAAAATCCTGTGCTTTGTGTAGACGCCTTTTATTATGGCTAATTAAACACTGTGGAAGGACCTGATTATACCTCTGAGCATTTCCTAATCTTGAAGAAGAAGGGGAAAAAAAAACAACAGAACCAACAACTCTTGTAATCTACAATGTATACAATAAAAACAGAAATGATAACTTTGTGGCTATTTACCAAACAAAACCCAAGATGGAAATAATTGAGAATCATGGTATGGGGTTATCAATACCTGGTACGCCACCTTCCCCACATCCCCATGAAGGTTTAGAAAAAGTGGTGCTAATTATTTTGGCAATTAAGTAGAACATTAAGAAAGCAGGATAAACAAACACTGGTGCCAATGAGTAAACACAGTCTCGGGACAAATGGATGTAATGCTCACTAAAGTTAGGAACAGATTTCCAGATGGCCATTGTACATATGGCTTAGGCTTGAGTGATAGCCAAAAATGGCAAAAGAGACCAGAACTGTTTCCAAATGAAATCAGCCTGACCTTGGGACATGTGCATTTGCAATGCCAGAAGTTCCTGCATTTGTTCAGCGTCTTTAATGTATCCTCTTTACCCTCCAGGTATTATTAAGATCAGAATGAAGGAGCCTTTAAAGCAGACCTGATAATATTTGGTTTGGGTGTGGGAGGACACACACAGTGCTGGCACCAGGTTATTGGGGACTCTGGGACAAAGTCTTGCACAGTGCCCTCTGTGACACAGTGGGCTTTACCACTGCACTGAATACCATGGGCTCAAGGTTTAGCCAAAATTGGCCTGACTGAATGGGCATGGACTATCAGCCAGTGCTCAAGCCTGTTAACCCCTATCAGCACTCCTGGGCCCATACAGCTCTCTGGGTCACCTATTGTAGTCTATCTGGTGCTGAATGAACTTTGTATTTTGCAGGATCTCTACATTTTATTAGTGAATGGAAACCAAAACAGCAGGCTTCTCTATGTGTGGTTCTCTCCACACGCAGAGAACAAGGAAGTGCTCCTGAAAAATGAAAAAGATTAAAAAAGAAAAGTGATGTAAATAGAAAATTAAAATTAAAACAGGCAGCATATACGATTATTCAAATGTATAAAATGGCTTCAGGTTCTTCAGTTTATAAACTGTAAGTCATTGTATATTTATGGTCCTGGATGGGAGGCTTGTCTTCTTACATTTCAACTTACTCATTTCACATACCCATTACCACAACTGCAGATGACCAAATATTACCAGTGATCTCTACATTTCACTTTTGCTGCATCATATTTGGCATTGATTCATCTACCAATGGATCGACCAATCTACCAGTTAGGATCCAGGTGAAATGTCTTTCTTGAGCAACGAAAATATGGTGGAATTTTTACAGGAGATCAAAATTTTTACTAAGGGTTTGGAAACTCCATTGGGGCTCTACGCAAAGAGCCTCAGCTCATATTATCAGAATTGGTTCCTTTGTTGCACAGAGTGGGATCATTTTGAGATACCGTATTGTGGCCAGAAATTGCTGAAACACAACTGTATCATCCTATACGGAATATCGTATTCAAACAATTCAAATGCCATTTGTCACAATTTTAATTATGCAAACAGCTTGAATGAGCTAAAGTCCTTAAAGGAGGATTCTCCAGCAACTCAAGATGTTTTAGTCCAGTGTTTCTCAAACTCCTGCAGGGGAGTTGGGAACCAGGTAAAGTGTCTGCATGGGCATGGAGGGGTGGAGAGGGTGCAGAAAAAGTGCTGCAAGGAAAAAGTGTTGCTGCTTCCAGGGTTTTTTTTTACTTACCTGGGAGGCAGTCCTGGATGCTCACAGCCTCTTCTGATCTCCTCTGTGGCTCCTGTAAACAGCCCTTCACAAGAAAACCAGAAGTAGCTTTAGATCAGAGATCACAACTTTTTACTGCAGCTGCAGAGGAGATCAGAAGTGATTGTGAGCCTCCAGGCCCTTTAGGAGGCCAGCAGTGCCCCCGGGTAAGTAAAAAAAAGTTCCTTGGCAGTGGTAGCATTGCGATCCTGCATCATTGTTGCTGCCATTGGAGCAGAGCCACTTCCCTTAAGGGGGAATGCCCTGCTTCAGGTTCCTCTGGTGGGTCGTGATCCAACAGTTTGGGAACCACTGTTCTAGTCTCTTCTGTACTCCATTCTACATACATACTATTGACTGCGCAAGATTTGTGGTGCAGCACCTCCATTTTTTGATGATGGGTGCACCTCAGTTTCCTTTTGTTTTTTCTATAGCTGGTTTTGAACCAATGTAGTCATGTATTAATATTCAGGAATATTTTGCTTATCTTCAAGCCTACTATCATCCAGTTTCATGTAATAGTGAAATGGCACATGCACACTCACTAAGCATGTTGTTACACTGCAGAACTTTTTCCATAGCCTCTCTATAGTAGAGCAGTATATGGATGTTTATGAGATAACTTATGGCTCAATCCTATTGAAAGGAAGTGCCAGTGGAATGCCTTAAAGCGCTTGGAGGCAGTGCTGGGAGCCAGAGCACTAGTGGAAAGGCCAGAGCCTTCCTATGTGTGCCAGTGGCCTGCTAGAGTAGGTGTGCCTAGTGGGGTTGGAACAGGGGGCTCAGAGGAAAGGGAGGGGGTTGAATGGTGCGCCAGGAGGGTGGGTGGATCAGGCCCAGGAGGGGACAGATTCAGCAGCAGTACGCACACCAAATCCTAACCCCCTTCCTGGGCCCAATCTGCACATACAGATCAATTCAGACTTGTACTGTACTGGTGCAGGTCCGAATTGACTCATAGCTGCTGCTATGAGTCCCCTGACCCTCCAGCAGCCGAAAATCCCCTGTGGGATTTAGTGTAGCCTGTGCCAGCACCACCGAATTGCTGCACACAGATTCCGTTAGGATTGGACTACTACAGAAAAAGCCTGTGTGAGTCTACTCAGAAATAAATCCCATACAGTGCCCAGTGGGACTTACTTCCACTGTCACAATGCAGCCCATTGAAGACCGTGGGATTTAATTCCAAGAAAACATGCACAGGAGTGTGCTATTAAATTGCAGCCCTGTGCAAACTTACTTGGCAGTAAGGTTCATTGAAATTAATGGATTTAATTCCAAATTAAATGGATGGGGAAAGTTGTAAAGCTGCAATCCTAAGCATAAACTGTAGGAGTGAATCTGATTATCTTGGTCAGATTTACTTTTAAGTAAAGACGCTTTGGCTCAGACTGCATACGTGGAAAACAGCCCTAAGAAAAGTCTGAGTTTTGCATTCCAGATTCAAGCATCTCACTTTTACTTCTTGGTCAGATGAAAGTTGCCATTCAGCAATATTGATACTGGGACATGAATTTAAAAATCACCATTGTTTTAAAGACTCCCTCTTGCAAATCCAATCAGTGTTTCATCTTGGTAAGGAAACGTTATTTCTAATTCTAGAGCACTGCGACAAGAGGACAGAGAAAATGACAATTAAGGGCTTCTTTTCACTGTAACCCCTGTGTGTTCTGACTAATTTCTGCTTCTCTCTAGGATTACTCACCTCACCCATGCGTGCTGGTAATGTGTCCTCTGGCTGCCGCTGTGGTCTGCATTAATTAAAACGAGTTGAGTGCAAACAGCAATACCTCCAGCTCTGTTTGCTACTGGCAACATGGGGGTCTCACTGAATGACAGCTGACTTTTCCTGGCAGGTAGACTGAGCTTAGACTGAAGGCATTCCGCAGCTTAATGAACATCAGGTTATTAAAGTACCAGCAACATCTGACAGGAAGCATGACTTGCAGCCAATGTAAAACAATGTGTGTTGTGAGGGAGCAGTTGGGCAGCAAGACTAACAGCTACTGTGCACGAACGAGCAGTGACATGCCTGGTATAGCAAAGTGGCTGAGTTATCAATTAGAAAGTGTTTGAATCCTGTGTCTTTGGTGGGCTCATTAAGTGTCCTTAGGCAAGCCACTCCCTTTTGGGAGAATCTTATCCAGGGCCAGCCTGCAGGGGTGCTGGTGCAGCCTCTGTTGCATCCTGCAGGTAAGGAAATTTTTCCTTACCTACTCTGCCACTCCCTGTTCCCCTATGGGACTACTCAGATGAGTTAAAACAAACAATGAGGGTTAAAGATTTGGCCCTTAGAGGCTTAGACAAATTAATGTAGGACAATCTATCAGTGGCTGTGAGTCATGATGGCTGTGTGCTACCACCACATTTAGAAGCAGTCTGCTTCTGCATGCCTGTTCCTAGGAAGCAACAGTGCTCTTCTAACCTATACTCAGAAAATGGGATATCAATTCCTAACTTAAAAGTGCAGGAGAGAAAATTGGACAAATGGAAAACAATTCTGCAAGTAGCAACTACAACAACAGGAATATATTGCAAAATACAAAGGCCTGGAAATTGAATTACAGCACATTGGGGAAAGAAAACAACCACCACCCCTATTGTCATTGGTGCCCTAGAGGAAGTCCCCAAGGCCCTTAAGAAATATCTGGCCAATATAGGCACTGACAAGAACAACTGAACAGTTGAACAATTTCCAGGAGCTGCACTATGAGGAACATCGAATACTGTGTATAGCGATATCTTACCAGTTCTTAAAAAGTCTGAACTAGTGAGCACCCAAAAATCCAAGTCCAAACATCTGGTGGGCTATGACACCACTAGTAAGAGTAATCACATGCATGTAGTGGAATTTGATGCAACTGGAAAGCGGGGTAGTGAAGGAAAGTTTCACTGCAATTGCAAGCATAGACTGACGTTCATGTATGTCTTCAACTGAGTGTAGAGTACTGAAACCCACTTCTAAACAAACAGTTTGCGGACTGAGTTCTTCAATGCCACACAGATGTTTGGAGGAGAAAGTACTTTTTTATCTTGACAATGAAATTTAATTTCAGCCAGTGATTTCAATTATGAAATATTTTCTCCATGTATTTCTCCATGAAATACTTGGTCATTCTCGATTACCACCTGCCTTTTCTTTTCAGCATGCAATGATGTTTCTTGCTCTTTTGCCAGTCCTCTGATGTTTGCTGGTTTGAGACCAGATGCAGTATGGCGAAAAAGACAGGCTACGAGGTTTAGCTAGCAAAGTATTGTCTTTGGGGAATAGTATGGAAATTCCATCTCACTGTCTTTAGCTGTTTAAGGGCCCAATTTTCCAGGGCCGGTGCAGAAGTGCCAACGGGGTGTGTGCTGCATTCTTTGGTAGGGTGGCAGTCACAGAGGCCCCCTCAAGGTAAGGGAACAAATGTTCCCTTACCTCCAGGCTGCATTGCAGCTGCACCGGTGCTGGCAAGATGGATAGGATTGGGCCCTAAATCAACACACCATTTCACTAGCAAATGTCTAATTCTCAGCCCAGATTACTGATGCTCTTACAGAAACACTACCCTTACCCCCCCACCCCCAACACAATCAATCATAATTGACATCATCTGGCTTTACGAGTTCAAGGCACACCTTGAACTCCCAGATAAATTTGAGCATACATCAGCCCCATTGATTTTGGTGTGGGGGAGTTCAGCATATAGATAGATATTTTATTTACGGTCATCCGACCAGCTAGACACAGACAACAAAACAAAATACACAGAATTAAAACCAACACCCCTTTACATATATATAAAATCATAAAATCAGAGGTTTACACTCTCAATTTTCTTTCTTACCAACTGTGCAGCATAACAAAAGCGGGCAACCCTGAATGATATATCAGAGTATACGTCAGAAAGCAGAAAAGCAAGCTGCTCCTCCACCTGCATCCCCATTTCAATACCGAAAATCGGGGAGATAAATTTAGCTCTCAAATCATCGTTATATGGACATTGCAAAACAATATGAGCAGTTGTCTCCACCACATTTTGAGGGCAGGGGCACAGTCTGTCTGAATAGGGACACCTTGCATAGCGCCCCAAAAGAACTGCTGAAAAAAGTACATTACACCTAGCTTTGGTAAAAGCAATCCTAAATTTAGGAATAACAATATTATAAAAATATATGGCAGGTGAAAGCACAAAAGCTTGATCCCCAAGAAAAACATACACAGAAAGACTGGCTCTCGCAGATCTCATTTCAAGGTCCACCAACCTCTGACACAATATTTCTTTTGCGTCTCCCGGACTCATCATCATTAAAGACTCTGGGGAGAGATTGCAGAGTTTGAAATGATCCAAGCATCTTCTTTCCCAGGTGCCTACAAAAGGATCCCAAAGGATCAAATAAGTAAAGTTATCCTGTCTCGAGAATCTTCAAGAAATAATGTAAGGCATTTAGCCACATCAACATCTCTATACTTGGGGTATTCAGCATATGCTTTACTTCCCAGTCTTATCTGAACGTGCCTGCTGGCAGAATACATATTCCTTTGCTGGAAGTCCCTGGATCATCATCACATCATCATCATACTCACCAGCTCCACTGGAGGGTGCAGAGGCCACCAGTGCAATCGCTGGCAGTTACACGCATGGGCTGTTGGTGAGGCCACCATCTGCAGGCATCAGGTAAGTTGGCAGTGTGCGTGGGTGGTGGGAGGGATGGGGTGTTAGGGGGAGAAATGGGTTGTTTCTGGGTGGTCGGAGGTGGATTGGGGTGGGAGGGAGTGGGAGTGGCAGCAATCATATGCGGCCATATCTGATCCCCTGCCTTCTCCTTTTCACACTCTCTTTGGGTTTACACCAGCAAAATAGCTGGCACAGGAGACCCACAGGGAAAGTGGAGACTTCCCCCAGGATAAGAGAATGCAAGTTCCCTTACCCTGAGGGGATCTCTGCAACTTCCCCACCCACTATAGGACACAGTGCATGCCTCCTTAGTGCATGTGCATCTGTGGAGGGATTTGGATAGTATTGGCTGTAAATGAAATTGATGGCGGTTATAGTGCTCCATTTTGTCTGAATAGTCCTCAGTAGGATTGGGCCTTTCAGCCGCTATCCTATGTACATTTCTTGGGAGGAAGCTCCACTGAGTACAATGGCACTTCTAAGTAGACATGCATAGGCTTGTGTTATAAGATACTATATTTCCTGGCTTCTTTATCAAAGAGACAAATATGGAACCGACTCCCTAGCCCTAGAGCAAGGCTGCGTCATATTCCATCCATTAGTCCTACATTTTGTGACCTGTAAAAGGTTTTACAATTGTTTTGATGCAGGTCAAGCCTTCTGCCAACAGACTCTGAGCATAAGCCTATGCGTTTCTTCTCAGAAGTAAGTTCCATTATGTCCAATGCAATTTTACTCCCAGGAAAGTGTATGTGGATTGCAGTCTTTATCCACTTTAGCTGCCCAGGTCTGCTTTGGCACCCTGCCATTTGACAAGGTGGGTGGGATTTCCTGAGGAATGGGACTGGGCATTTTAGAATTATTGGTGGATATTTGACAGGAGAGTCCACAGAGTCAAGGATTTGGCCCCTGGTTGAATTTTCTATTGGGGTCAAATCTGGGAAAAGCAGCAGGCACCAGGAGAAAATGAAGTGCTGAAATGCCAGCCTAGTTCCAACAGGCAGCTCTTTGCTTTTAATCACATTTTCCTACGGCTCTCTAATAATTACTGTTCTGCATTTCCTGTAATGCATTTCTTTTTTGCATTGACCGCTTGAAAGGTAACCGAAAATTATCTCCCAAGCCTTTTTGCCTGCAGCTTTATCACAGCACAAGAGTCTTATGCAAATTAACTGCGGCACATCGCACAAAGGAAAACTACATTCTTTCATTAATATTTGGCATTGGCTGCCCTGGTCTGTAACCCAGGAGGACATATGCAATTATTGTGCTGTACCAAACCACGTATTTTTGGCCGCGGTGACAGCGGATGTTATATTCCTTGCTTTCCTGGGCATTGAACTGCATCCCATCGAGCTTACTCAAACAAGCAATCTTCACTCATGTGAGAAGCTTAATTGACTTCAGAGGGGCTCCACATGTGGGCAAGAGCTACTCATGCAGAGACAGTACCCAAAGAATGTGTGCAGCCAGAACGCTCAGGCCAGCACCTAGGCTTATTTTAGAATATATATGAGCAGAAGCATTGATTTCAAAGATACATTGTGTTCCTCCTGGACTGAAACACAGTTGACTGCGGCATCGCTCCCCAACACGAATCAATCAACAGGATGGCTTACTCTCGGCTTCAAAGCTTTTTTATGCTCTTCAGCATAGGAAGAGGGAGGTGTAGGATTTTGTTTTAGATCATAAGGGAGAAAGTACTGCATACCACAGAGATGCATATTGATCTCAAAAAGAGAGTGTCACATACGAATTTTGATGAAAACAGATCATGACAGACAGCTTAGGAAGGTGGAAATAGAAGCTGAAGCTATGCAGAGCCTTATATAAATTAGGAGGGCAAATTTTGCAACATATAGAAAGATTCTTTAAACTGAGGGCTGGGTACTATAAACAATCATCAGCTCTAATCAGGAAGCATTCCTATTATGGCCACAATCTCAAAGAATCTCTACAAGTTGCACATGCACAGTGGGGTTGTTTTGTTCATTCTGGCATGAAACAGACAAATCACATTTCAACCTGCCTAACCCCATTTCAAATATGGGTTCTGAGTCAACAGCAGTGGGAGAAATTGGGGGAGATGCTACAGGCGGGAAGGAGGTGAGCATGAATATTCAGATGTGTGCATGCACTGAGGAAGCTCATTGAAGGTTGCCAGAATATTGCTAGCTGTTTATTGCTAGATCACAGCTGGCTGGAAGCACCACTTCCGCTCTATGGTTCAGACTTCTTCTCAGAAGTGGAGTTACACTCAGGTTCGTTTCTAACTAGTTTGATCCAGGTTCAAATCCCTGCTTAGCAATGAACCATCCTGGGTGACCTAGGGCCAGTCGCTTTCTCTCAGTCTCACCTACCTCACAGGATTGTTGTGAGGACAAAAGGAGGGGAGCAACCAGTGGCATAGCTAATTATCATGTAGCCCGGTGCCAAGCTCAGAATGATGCCCCAGAAATGATGTCATAGCCAGAAGTGATGTCACACTTGGGCTTTTAAAAAAGTGAAAATTGGAGAAAAGCCTGCCTCCTCCCCCCAGAAGCTCACCACCCACTTGCTCTGCTGTCTCCACCCAGCCAGTGGAATAGCTAAGGCATCTATCTGTACCTAGGGTCAAAGACGATTTTGTAACCCTCCCACAACAAAATCAAAATTAATTCATTAAGTAAATAAATAAAAAGTTGCCCCTTGTTGGTTAGAGACACTATGCTGGGGTGAAGAGGGACAGTTATTCTCCCCTGCTAAATATAAGAGGAGCACCACTTGAAAGTACTTCTTTACCCAGTTAGCAGGGGTAACTGCATTATAATACATGGAAATGAGAGCGGAAACATGTTCTTATTGTTTCCATTCTGTATCATAATAACATCTCATTGGCTCTCAGAACAATCAGTCTCAAGGGTCAGTTTTGAGTTAAGGAAATCTACTTTTTGTTCCATCAAACAGTTGTGTATTCATTTCCTGGTTAATTGGCCATAATGTTTGATAGAATTCAGATATTCCAATGCAGTTTGTTTCATTGCATTCTGCATTAAATTATCTTTCCAATGATACATAACATGATGTATCCGCTCACAACAGGAGAGGAAACTGAATGCTTTGCACATGCGCTGCCTCCAGCGCATTCTCGGCATCACCTGGCAGGACAAAGTTCCTAACAACACAGTCCTGGAACGTGCTGGAATCCCTAGCATGTATGCACTGCTGAAACAGAGACGCCTGCGTTGGCTTGGTCATGTCATGAGAATGGATGATGTCCGGATCCCAAAGGATCTCCTCTATGGTGAACTCGTGCAAGGATAGCGCCCTACAGGTAGACCACAGCTGTGATACAAGGACATCTGCAAGAGGGATCTGAAGGCCTTAGGAATGGACCCTCAACAAGTGGGAAACCCTGGCCTCTGAGCGGTCTGCTTGGAGGCAGGCTGTGCAGCATGGCCTTTCCCAGCTTGAAGAGACACTTTGCCAACAGTCTGAGGCAAAGAGGCAAAGAAGGAAGGCCCATAGCCATAGTGTGGAAGGGATTGTCACTCCCAGATTGGCCTTTTCAGCCACACTAGACGCTGTTCCAGAACCACCATTCAGAGCGCGATACCATAGTCTTTCGAGACTGAAGGTTGCCAATAACATGATGGCATTATTTGTACATACCAATTTTTCACAATTTTGGTCACTAGTGTCAAGCTCAGCTTGTTGCCCCCCTAAAGCTTGTTGCCCAGTGCGACTGCTACACCCTGCACCCCTTTAGCTACGCCACGGGAAGCAACTATGCACACCACCCTGAGCTCCTTGGAAGAAGGGTGGTAAAATGTGAAAAATAAAATAAACAATGGATGATCCAGCTAGCAATAGTTCCAAGGAGTCCAGGAAAGCCAACACTGAATGCCCAGTGCACAAGGTCTGGGGATTCAGGGCCCAATCCTATCCGATTTTCCAGCCCTGGTGCAGCCATGCCAATGGGGCGTGTGCTGCATCCTGCAGTGGGGGGTGGTAATGGAGGCCTCCTCATGGTAAGGTAATGTTTGTCCCTTACCAAGGGGCTGCATTGGCACTGGACATTTGGGTAGGATTGGGCTCTCAAGTCAGCCTAACTACTTCTATCATTCCAGGCAAAAATGGCTAGAATGTTCTTAGAAATTACACTCTCCACAGTCACTTTCACTGCCATGAGCTACAAGATAGTGTTTCCCAGTATGAAAAGTGCAAATGGATCAAAGGGGAAAACTGGGAGGGACGTGTTACTGGGTTTGGTTAAAAGTGCAGCAAGGTAGTTAGAACAGGACATACCACAAGCATAGACTGAGACAGAACTACTCTATAGAAAAATATACAGGCTTCGTCAATGCAGAAGGGTAGAGTAAGAATTTAAAAATACAGACAGAAATAAGAATCCATGCTGTATGGGATGCCTTGGGCAGAGGCCAAGTTGTCTGCTAGGTCCTTCTCTGGGATGCTGCTTTCATTATGCAACTTCCTTCAAGTTGGAATAAGAACAGTCACCTCACTGTTAGTTTTCAGGCAAGGGCTAAAGTTCTTTTCTTCCTACTTTCTCTTTTTAATTAGTTGCTGGAGCTTTCGTAGTTGTATTTTGCTCTGTGTCTTTAAAAAATGTACTGCAGGTACAATCCCCTGGGGGCTGGGGATAAGAATAGGCCCTCAGATTGGCTGTACTTGTTGTAAGAGGCGACTAAACAGCCACCGGGTTAGCCTGGGAAGGCAGCTCATCTGAGAGAAGGAAAACTCTGATCCCAAACCTCCACTGCCTTGTGGCTACATCCAGTTATGGGAAAGGCTTCAGGAGTCAACCTCGAGACAAAATCCGGAGCCGGAGTCCCTGAGGCAGTTCATGGCTGAACACAGTCATGTTCTGGCAACTCCTGTGACACTGCCAGAACCAACCATATTGGTCTCTGCCTTTCCACTGGACCATTTCAGCGACGTGGAGAGGGGGGATTTGCTGCATGGGTAACAGTCTATCCTCCATATCTACTTTATCCAGGTTTCGCGCACTGGAGAGGACACTCTGTTCCAGAACACTATTCAGAGCGCGATACCATAGTCTTCCGAGACTGAAGGATGCCGCCAACAACTACTACTACTACAGGTAGATTACCCCTTATCCAGACATCCAAAATCTGGACTATTCTGAAATCCAGACATTTTTGCCCAAGATTTTTCAAAAAACTTCTGTAGTGTGAACAATAGAAGGTCTTCTGCTCATTCCCACACCAGGTACAGGCTATAAGTCCTATTCTCTGCTCTGTGGTGTGTAACTTTACAGATACTATTTAAAAATGTCTCATATGCCAGCAGATACTTGAATGGGTAACAGTGAAAACAGCAAGAGGAAGCATTACTCATATTTAAAGCAATTACAGGGGGTTACATAAGAACATAAGAACAGCCCCACTGGATCAGGCCATAGGCCCATCTAGTCCAGCTTCCTGTATCTCACAGTGGCCCACCAAATGCCCCAGGGAGCACAGCAGATAACAAGAGACCTCATCCTGGTGCCCTCCCTTGCATGTGACAGAGCCCATTTCTAAAATCAGGAGGATGCACATACACAACATGGCTTGTAACCCGTACTGGAATTTTCCTCCAGAAACTTGTCCAATCCCCTTTTAAAGGCATCCAGGCCAGATGCTGTCACTGCATCCTGTGGCAAGGAGTTCCGCAGACCAACCACACACTGAGTAAAGAAATATTTTCCTTTGTCTGTTCTAACTCTCCCAACACTCAATTTTAGTGGAGTGTTTAGTGTTTAGGTTACTACATTGCTCATTATATTTATGCAATTATGGAATTACAGATCGTGGGCCCCACAGCACACACATCCCCTTGCACACCCTCTTGGGAGGTCAGAGTCCCCTCCAGAGCTCTGCTCCCCTTGCCTCTGGAGGGACCTCTGCCGAGCTCAGACTGAGCTCAGGCACTGAAAAAACACACAGAGAAACTGGAAGTGACATTTTTAAATTTGTTTTAAGGCATTAAAAATGTCACTTTCAGTTTCTTCATGAAACCAAAAGTTGTGTTTTTTCAGTGCCTTGGTTCAGTCTGAGCTTGACAGAGCTTGACCTCTGCTGAGGTCAGAGTCCCCTCCAGAGCTCTGCTCCCCTTGCCTCCGGAGGGGGGGGGGAAGCCCTGGGACCATGCAGACAGGAGTTTGCCCATATCCGTGGTTTCAAGTATCCATGGGGGTTCCAAAATGACTCTGAAATCCAGACAAAGCCAAAATCCAGACACCTTCCTGCCCTAAGGACTCCAGATAAGGGATACTCAACCTGTATTCTTTATTATTTTTATATTTCATTCCTATTTTTGGCATTTAACATTTTTCTCTCTACATTGTATGCTGCTATAAGTACTCTAAATAAACAATTTAGAAGGAAAGGAAGGATATAAATTATTTAAATGAATGAATGAAGGGTGATTTTTCTCTGAACAAAACCATCCAGAAGACTTCCCAGGCTTTCTTCCCTAAAGGCAGCAATCAGCCATAGTAATTTATGAGCACTCAGGATCACTTACCATGTCACACATAAACAACATGTGAGTGCTATAGCAAATCATTCCTAAGACATAGGAATCTTCGAAGGAATGGTGACATGTAGCAAGGAAAGGGATGTAGAAAAAATATGCTAGGGCACAAGGAGGACATGGGTATGAAAGGAGGGAAATAAGAACAAAATGCACATGACACAGCAAAACAAAGAGAGAAACAGCAAAGCTACAAAACTAGCTGCATTCCTTCAGCCAGAGCCCAGGTGAAATATATAACAATATCATCATCTCAGGAGTGTGCCTGACATTCCTTTATCCTTTCAGCTAGAAGCATCATTGAAAATTGTTGGTGCCTCTGGCAAATTAATTCTTCAAAGCTCTGATCTTGATTTCTTTCAGGCCCTGCTCACTCTTTCTCTGTCAGCAAAGGAGCTGGGGGAGCTAGTGGACAACAGACTGGACAATTGCCTGCATTATTAACCTTAGGAAGGCTCCCTGGTTTAAAATTTCGCTAGCCTTGTCCAATACCCTTGAGTTCTCAGCTTTGTCCCAGGTCCTGACAAATTTCAGAGGCAACTTTCCTGTTGCTGTCTTGGCTTATGCTGTGTGTATTAGCTTACCCCACAGAGTATTCACACACAAACATCTCAAACATGTACTCATAACCAAGATAGTGTCCTCTTATTAGATGTGGGCTGGAAACCTGCGCTTCTGTGAAAATTGGGCCTTAGCATAGTTAAAATCCTACTGTTAAGTTCATACATTTACTTGGAAGGAATAGTGTGATTGTAGATGGGTCAGAACTTTGAAAGTTCTATTCTTTCTACATCAGAAATCCTCCAAGTAGTTTAATCAAAATGTACATTCCACAGTTGGAAACTGAGAGAGTGACTTGTTCCAGATCACTTAGGAATAGCTTAAGAACACACTTCTCATAATAAAAGTCTGCAGATCATCTTTCAGTGGCATTGGACCAGTTCAAATGGTACTTGATCACCATAACCCACCCGGGCCATTAAAGAGGTGCACTCTTCGCTGTAATTACACCCGAATTGACAAAAATGCGACGGGAGGGGTTAGGATGTGCGCATGCTATGAATTCACATGACCTTAATCACATAGTCATTCATGTGATTGCATATCATCCAGATAGTTAAGTTTCATCTTGCTATCACACTAATGGGAATCATGCAGCAGATGCAGTTCTAAGTATGCTATATAGCTTCAAATTTTGTTAGTGTATGACCAAAGCAGGTATCCCTTGCCAGCTTGCTGCCTCTCCCAGGCTACCACCAAAGGCAGCGTTTCCCAAATTGTGGGTTGGGACCCACCAGTGTGTCATGAGCTGATTTTTGGTGGGTCTTGAAAAGTTTTTGAAAGAGTTTTCAGAATCACCCTAGGGTTTTCAGATCACCCTAATCCATATCCCAATTTGTTTTTGGCTTACCTCTGGCATGGGCTGAAGATGGTCTTTTACAGTGGCTTGCTTTTGTCTTAAACCCCTTCTAAACCTTGTCAAGACGTTGTTTTGTAATCTGATCAGTGGCAAGGCTGAAGTCTGTTTGAAAGAAATGCCATCAAGTCTTTTAAGATGAGAACCATTTCTAGATGAGAACCTTCTAAGAGAAAGGCATTTGAAAGAGAAGCATCTGGAAAAAGCAGAATGTCTGTTGAGGAAATACCACAGCTAATATTAAGTGAGGACTGAGAGCAAGAGGACTTTTCTGGGCAACAGTTACAAAATTACTGGACTCTGTGCATCTCCCCCCTCCTCCATTTCTCTAGCTTATGACAGCCTCACCCACACTCCTCTCTCCCCCACACACTTCTCAAGAGAGAAAGACCATAACAGCTGATAATTAAAAACCAATAAGCCCAAGATAAGACTAAACTACTGGCAGGTGTTTGCTTTATTTTTTTTAAACAAAAGGTAAGGCTGCAATTCCAAAGCGTGTAACCCCAGACATCACAGAATGCTTCTCAGGAGGTAAATTCAGCAAGACAGCAGAAGACGCATCCATGAGCAAAAAGTACCTTGAATACTGTCATGGGTGAGAGAATTTGAAGCTTCAAAGCCAAGGAAGCTGTGCAAACATATGGCAATGTTCACGCTGAGATGGCAGGAACGATATCATTTTAAATTGTGTGTGGGCATCGCAGAGAGAGAAAGAGACTATTCCTGGTTTGAAATTAATGAGGGTACCAGAGACACAGAGAGGCTGGAGGTGGCAAACACACAGAGAAAACTTCCCAGCGCCCTTCTTATTAATCATCGTTTTGCCAAACTCACTTAGCTCTGATATTTAATTCATCACTTTATTATACACTTTGCTTGGCAAAGTCTCCGCTTCACATGAAAAGGCCAGATCAAACGTCCAGGGCTTGACATATTAGGATTCCTCTGACACATTCTCTTCTCTTGATGCATGAGGAACCAACAAGGGAAGCATTAACGGGTCGCTAAATTCAAAGCATTCTGAGTCACTCCCCACAGCCCCGTGTACACAAGAATGCTTAATGAGCCTCCCCGGAGGACATCGTTTTATCACATGTAAGAGTTTGGAAAGGATGGAGCAGCAAAGGCTCCCTTCTCCACAGCTCACCCTTGGATCATTCACAGATATTCATTTCAATATGAAAAGACACAGCTGCATGAGTGAGCCCATCTTGTTTGATATAGATACATGTTGCAAGGCTGATAGTTAATCTCAGAGAAATTCAGGGTTTGCACACATATCACTCCCACCAGTACTCTCTTCAAGAGTACTGGGGATAATACCTAAAACAGGAGTTCTTGGGCTATTTCATGGGAGCCTCTCTAGGTCAAGAAATTCCCTGCCTGGGAGACCCTTTACACTTGCAGATTTCCTACACAGACTACTTCCAAGAAGGAGATGTGTTTTATGGTCATTGGTAACTCGCCTTGGTATCTGTATTGTCTACATATGGTTTGCAGAAATGGAATTGATACCCATACTGGATTCAAAGACAACCATGTTCTTTCTACAAATCACCTACACTTACCTTCATCCCATTATTTACTAGCAAAAGTATCAGGAGCGGAACTGAGCCGGGTCTAGCGCCTGCGTGCCAGATCGGGCTCAGTCGTCCCGCCCCCTAAGGCCAGCCAGCCAATCAGCTGGCAGCAAAGCCCTGCTGCCGGCTGATAGGGGGGCAGGCCTGGCAATCATTGCTAGCGTGCCAATACAGGCACGCTAGCTGCCTTCCACAGAACAAGCTGGAAAATGTGCAACTTTCTAAAGAAATGTACATAAAAATTGTCAAAATCAACCCAAATGTCCTTTTTTCCATCAGTGGCCAGCCAGGTGTTTTCAGAAAACAGACAAGCTGAACATCTCCTTCCATCATTTTTGGCCACTGCTACCATGTTTCCCCAAAAATAAGACTTACCCCGAAAATAAGACCTAGTTGTGATCAGGGCCAGGTCAGGGGGAGGCAGAAGGGGTCCTTGGGGGGGGCGGGTGGACAATGTGCTGCACCCCCGTGCGCGCCACCTAGAAAGCGCCTGCTGTGCTGCCTTGGGCAGGGGACGCTGAGGAGGAGCTGAGGCGGGAAGCAGTAAGCGAGGCAACCCTGCCTACCGGGCTCTGAGGCTCTCCACACCTTCCAGGGAGTAAGTCCCATTAACTATAAAGGGACCAACTTCTGAGTAGACAGGCAGGCAGGGATCCTCCTGGGTGCTTAGGGGATACCCTCTCCACACATTCCAGGGAGTAACAGCCCAATCCTGAGCTGCCCGCAGCGCTCAGGTCCAGCGGCTCCATGGCGGGCTCCTGCCAGATCCTGTGCCTCCCCTTCCCCCAAGTAAGGGAAGCAGCCCCGCAATGGGGTTACTCACTTTAGCAGCGACCAAGGTCGCTGCTAAAGTAAAGGTGCTTGTGTAGGGCGAGCAGCCCTGCTCGAACGCCTTGGATCTTGTGGAGCTCAGCTCCATGGATCCGCCTCTCCCCCTCTCCCTGACATGCCTCCCCCACACCCACGGCCATGCCTCCCCCTCCCTGGAACGCCTCCCCCACACCCCCTGGCCACGCCCCCATCTTCTGTTCCTCAGCCTGGCAGTCTGGGAAACCGCTGAGCCGCGGAACCTGGGCACCCACTGTGCACCAGTCCAGCTCTGGGCGGTGTTGGGCTAGCTCCGGCAGGAGCCCGGCAGTAATCCCTGCAAACATGCCTTACGGCACATTTGCGACTGTGGTCTGCAAAGTGGAGCCGCGGCACTATATCCTAACTATAAAGGGACTGACTTCTGAGTAGACAGGCAGGCAGGAATCCTCCTGGGTGCTTAGGGGATACCCTCTCCACACGTTCCAGGAAGTAAGTCCCATTAACTATAAAGGGACTGACTTCTGAGTAGACAGGCATCCTCCTGGGTGCTGAGGGGATATTTTTGCACATGAATGACTGTGGATTGTTGTACATTAAAAAAAATAAGACCTACCCCCCAAAATAAGACCTAGTGTGTTTTTTGAGCCAAAGATATATATAAGACAGTGTCTTATTTTTGGGGAAACATGGTAGTACTCAGAGATATGCTACCTCTGTTTTTGTCAATGGTCATCCCCACATTTGCTCATGTATTTCATAAATATGTAAAGTACTTTTATATGTCTCCCCTGAATTTACAGTTCATCAGCTTCATTAGCTGGAATGTTCTTGACTGTATCAAGTTATTGTAGATACATTAATGAATTTATTGCGACTTTAAGGACTCACAACATATAGTTGGAAGCAGGGTATTAACTTCAGATGCAACAACTTGGATGAAAGAAGCACAATTTTTTTTCACACCTTCTGCTTCTGCCTTCTTAAGCCACTGCTATTTAAAGCTCAGCAGCTAGCAGTTCAATACGATTTTTCCATATCTTTGGGTTAGCTGAAATAAGGCTATGAAAATAATGAAGTGGGAATGGCAGCTTTATTAATCGTATTGCCAAGTGGAGATTCAAAACGATTACTAATTGGTGGAGTAGCACTGAGAGAAGACCAATATCGATGTTATCATAGCACCATGAAAAAGTGTAAGATCAGAAATGAACAGTTGGTTACATTTCTTTGATTACGAGGATGAAATAGGATGCTGTGAACTACATTTCCCAATCAGATGAAATTTCTGATCAGATGAAACATGTTCATGTAAATAAAGCACTGCAGAATTCATGTTTTCCCACTAGTTACAAGTAATACACTTCAGGAAAAAAAAATGGAAATCCCAAAATTTGGTCGCTTAATAATTGATCCACATCACAATTTTCTTTCATCAAATAAAGGAATAGCTGACTTTTTTGTTTGTTTCTAGCGGGATTTCCCCAGGGATCCAAACAACTCTTCAGAGAAGGGAATTTGAAGTCTTCTCTCATCTCTTCTCCTCCCATTTTTTCTGTGTCTTCTTTATCCTGCAACAGTTGTATACAATCAAATGGCAGCTAAAACATCTCCGAAACATCTTTTCATTCTTCAAAGCTTTTCAAATTTTCCTTCATCTTTTTTACCTGATTTCCTTGTTTAACCATCTCAGAAGAAGTACTGACAAGAAAACAGAATAGCAACCAAAAGCAGGATAGCATGTAGCTAGCAAGTTACAATGGGATGTAGAAGACCTGGATCCAATTCAGCCCTGACCCAGCACTAAGTTATATCTGCTTTAGAAACGGCACTTTTACGACTCCTAGAGTCAGCGGTGGACAAGGAGCGCCGGCAGTGTGGAGTATTTTACTAGTTATTGAAGGCACAGAGACAAATTATGCAATCAACCTCCATACAAGTACAAATAAGCACTCTAATGAGAAATGTATTTCAATATATATTGTAAGCTTCCTTAGGTACCCTGTAGTGGGGGAAGGGCAAATAATACACCCTTCAAATAAATACATACATAAATAAATAAATAAATAAATAAATAAATAAATAAATAAGGGCACAATCCTAACCAACTTTCCAGCACTGACTTAGCCACAATGCAGCCCCAAGGTAAGGTAACAAACATGATCTTACCTTGAGGAGGCCCCCTTGACTGCCTCCCCACTGCAGGATGCAGTGCACGCCACATTGGCACAGCTATGAAAGTGCTGGAAAGTTGGTTAGGTCTGTGCCCTAAATAAAAGAGCAGGAGGCAAGGGAGACAACTTTTAGTCCAATCCTATACACACTTTCCTTTGAGTAATGTCCCAATCCTATAGGTGCCTTATGTGCATTCTGCCGGCATAATGCACTTTGCAGCTATCACAAACATGACACTTCCAAAGCCCATGACTGCTGCCACAAGTGGTGACATTTCTGGCGCAGATCTCTGTTGACCCATGGCAGCAGTGGGACCTTACCCTGGGAGAAGGGAACAAAAGGCATCAACATACCAGCACTCCCCCACACTGGCGCCACTGCATCACCGCACAAGGCATAATATGGGTTTGGGCTGCCCTTCCCACTGAAGCTGATGGGACTTACCCATGCATAGAATCGTGCTGTTAGACTTACACAAACACTAAAGCTACTGTTACCTTCAAAATCTGTTTGGAAAAAAAATGTCACCTGTTAGCAGGATTGGGGTCAAGGGTTTGGCCAGGCTGGGCACAGGCTTGGAGCCTTTGCCCATCAGAGGCTAGTTGGGTTGACTTCTAAACCCTCTACAGTGGTAGGTCCCAATCCACCATGAAGGGACATATGCTATAGGAAGCTCAGTGTAGAGCCTTGCTTCAAGGCCCCTAACAAGCTAGCACCAGCCCTGTCCACATTAAAGCATAATCATCTTCAGGGATATTCAAAAAGAGTGGCCAAAGAGTTTGTGATCTTTTGCAAATACATCACTATAAAATAATTAGAAGAAAATAGTAATTAAAGTCAAGGCAGCAGTGGGGTAGCTAATGAACGTGTAGCCTGGTGCAGAGCTCAAAATGATGCCCCGGAAGTGATGTCACAACCGGAAGTGACATCACGCCCGGGATTTTTTAAAAGTGAAAATTGGGAGGAAACTTGCTTCCTCCCCCAGCAGTTCACCACCCACTTGATCTGCCACCTCCCCCCAGCCAGTGGCATAGCTAAGGCATCTATCTGCTACCTGGGATTAAAGAAGATATTGTAGCACCCACCCGCAACAAAATCAAATTTAATCAGGGAAATAAATAAAAAGTGTGCCCCTAATTGGTTAGAGACACTGTGCTGGGGTGAAGAGGGATAGTTATTTTTCCCCTGCTAAATATAAGAGGAGCACGACTTGAAAAAGTGCCTCTTTACCAGTTAGCAGAGCTGACTCATATTAGCACCTTATTGGTTCCATGGTGTATCATAACATCTCATTGGCTCTCAGAACAACAGGTCTAATAGGTCAGTTTTGAGTTAAAGAAATCTACTTTTTGTCTTTAAGGTCATTGTGTTTTTGATTTCTGGTTAATTCACCATAATTTTTTATAGAATATAGATATTCCAATGGGGTTTGTTTCATTGCATTATGCATTAAATTACCTTTCCAATCATATATAACATGATGGTATTATTTGTATATACCAAGATTTTCACAATTTTGACCACTAGTGTCAAGCTCAGTTTGTTGCCCCCTAAAGCTTGTTGCCCAGTGCGACTGCTACCTCCTGCACCCCCTTAGCTACACCACTGCAAGGCAGAAACTTTCTCAGCTTTCTTCTTTATGGGAAAATTCACTTTGGATCCATTTTTTGAACCTAGACAGCAGATAGACATATGCCCAGGTAACCCCTTCCAGAGAGGTAGTTACAGAGTGTGGTACTTTATTGAGGCATAAGCTGTTGCAGACTACAGTTCACTTCATTATGTGCACAGAGAAAAAAGAAGATATAGTGGGCTCTTGGTATGCATAGGGAATCTGTTCCAGGATCCCCAAGGATATTGAATTATGTGGATAACCTCCCTATACCCCAGAAGACCTCCCAGATGAGGCTGGAAGTCACTTCTGGTCATGTATGGAGGGTCGTCCGAAGCCCACCAGCTGTGGACTTGGCATCCACAGGTTTTCAAATCCTTGAATGCTGAGCCTGTGCATTTCCCACGGAACACAGAAAAGAAATCATTCATCAATAACTAATAAATATGCTAGTCCTTAAGGAGTTACAAGACATTTTGTTGTAGAAACCTATGCATGGGTTGGAGTTGGATGACCCATTCTATTAGTTCAGTCTGAGGAGCAAGCAGACTGTGAGTGAGGATCCAAAAGAAGCAGGGGAAAGGAAACATTCTTCTACATCAGGACAAGTGTGCAACCAGAGTAGACTGGATAGGGGTATTGGAACCTAGCCAGGTGAGTCATCTGAGGCAGTAGTTGCAGCAGTTCTGATCATAGCTAGAGTGCCAAAGCTGGCCAGACCCAGAAAACAGATATATTCTATTGGAGGTGAATGAGAACCTGAAACTTTCGTAATTTCCTAGTATAATTGTGAGATGAAAGCTACAGTCATGGTTCCCTGGACGAAATCCCATGAAGCCGAAATGAAGGCACCAAATTGTCCTAGACAATCTTCTTGATTAACTTCCAGCTGTAGCACATTAAGTTGAAAGCAACACTAAAACAACAATAACTATAACTGTGATGTTGCGGCTGTAAAGGTAGCCTGAAATACTATAACTGCACCACATTCCAACATTAGGCAAGCCTAGTTTTCATGGATTACATGACACAGTACCAATCCTTTTTCATATGGTCACATGCTAGATGGTTGGGCTGCAGTAGGCTTGGCCATCTAAGTGTAATCTAGAACAGTGTTTCACAACCTGTGGTACAGATACCATCAGTGGTACTTGAGGTGATGTCTGGTGGTACTTGCAGGACCCCAGACCCCTGTCACCTGACAGCGAGACCAGGAACATGACACAACAAACAGCAGTAGGAGGCTTGGCTTGGTGGGCAGAGCTCCAAATAATGCTTTTCCATACTTGAAAAAGCCCTCCCATCCACCCTGAACCTCTTTACTGGAGTTTTCCGTGTCACATCTGTCTTCCCAACACAGAAGTAATTGGTGAAAATGTCCAAATAAGTGGACTGTGTGAAGTGGTACAGTGGAGGACAAACATCAAGAAACACTGATCCAGAAGCAAGCTACATATGCAAGCCCTGCCTTCCCATCCCTCCCTGTCCAGTCCCATCACACACACACCAGTGTCGTACAACACCCCTAAGTAATGAATGTGGCTCCCCTGAGATCACAGTGCTCAGTCACTTTGATGATGCATTCCTTGTTATGTATTATCATACCTCCAGAAGGACACCCAAGTCATTCTATCCCACCTAAAAATATTTATTTGCCAGTGTAGCAAATATGGCCAGGTTATTAGGTTCCATAATGATGATTTTAAATTAATTCAGTAATGGGCAGTAAGTTTATATTTCTGGAGTAAATTAAGAAAGTAAAATGTGAATTTGCATGCATGGGAATAAATTGTTATTTGCTGAAATTTGTGTCCATGTCCTCAAAGTTGAGGCTATATAAATATTTATTGCAGATTAAAATAAATGTACATAACTACAGCTGATCTTTTGCTCTTTAAACCTGCAACTCTCTGATTGATGTCTATAAGAGTCTCCAGTGGACACTGAAAGACTGAAATAGGCACAGTATTTCCAAAATCTGTATCAACTGTGATAATTCACAAGTTTAATTATAGAGTCAATGAGAGATTACCTATGGAACATCTTTCTCCCATCTGATATTTCATCAGGCCCTTGCACCAAGTGATTAATATAGTGGCCGGGAAGTATTTCACTGTCAATGTGTTCCAGTTTTAGCTATATTGTAGTGTAACTAACTCCTTTCCAAAGGCTTAATGGAATCAAACTCCAACACTGGAACTAGAAAAGCTGGTCTACTTTCATCCCCATGAACAAACTGACCCTTATTCATGGGTCTTAGATATAGTTGAAGCAGACACACACCTAGTACACCTGCCCAACAGATGACCAATGTGGTCTCATCTTCATCAGCATGGATAGCCTTTTATGTGCTCTGGGTTCAGGGAGAGGGAGAAGGGGTACTTACTTCCCTCATCCATGCAAAAAGTGATTAGTATTGAGTCAGTTTGGTTGAGCCTATAACCTGTTTACATCCAGTGGGGAAGGAACATGGGGGTGTACATCTTCCCCCTATCTAGGTGGCACATAACTGCATGGGAGGGAAGTCACCCAAGGCACACCCAGCACTATTATGTAGTGGTGCATCAGATGGGCTAGGAAGATGAGAATGCCCATGCGCCACCCCAACATGATGCAGAGAGGCTATCAACATACAATACAAACTGGCTCACTGTCAAAGCAAAATAACAGTGGGGAAAAAGATCACAATCCAGCAAAGGTCACATTGGAAGCAGCATAATGGGAGTTAACCACAACTAATTTATGTCCCATTGATTTCAACAGAATAGCATAGATTTAGTTGCTGTGCCTGGATTAGACTGCAGGCGGATGCTCATGTGACTGACTGCTCCTCCTTGTGTGACACAAAGATAGCCTCACATTGAAAATCAGATGTTAGAGTGAAGGGTGGCAGCTGTACCCTTTTCCCTGATGGGCTAGTTTTCTATGAAGGAAGCACTGAAATGTGATGTGAGCTCCAGCTGTAGCTGGGAGTGGTGTAGCTCAGACACTGATTTAAACGTGCTGCTGAATTTCATAAAGCTTATTGCCAATATGAGGGGG
Organism: Tiliqua scincoides; assembly: GCF_035046505.1. NCBI lineage: Eukaryota > Metazoa > Chordata > Lepidosauria > Squamata > Scincidae > Tiliqua > Tiliqua scincoides. The sequence continues at coordinate 129,592,290 of NC_089821.1, read as the reverse complement.
AGAATTATGATTCCCCCCCCCCTTGGAAAGGACTTGGGGGCTGACAGGGGTTTAGGGAGGGATGAGATCCTGCTGTACTCCATGTCATTTTGGGAAAACAAATCCAACGACCTCCAATTCGTGGCAGTTGCGATAGTCACAACTTCTTATCTTTTCAATACACATTTGTTCACTGATCATACCTAAGCCAGGGATCTGCCAAAAGACCCCAAACTACAAGGCTGCGGTTTCCATTGTGGGAGAGCTCTGTTCCTTTTTTGTAATCAAGATGTCAGGGGCTATGAAATTTGACCATTAGGGAAGAGACATGCTCCTCAGAACAATAGTTTCCAGTTTTAGGTATTGGCTTCCCTGGCTTGTACTGCGTTGCTGTTCATTAGCGCTGGGGGGGGGGGAACCACAGAGCAGTTCCCAAGTATATGTGGGCCATGATTCTGTTCTCAATTATGGTTACATAAGCTCCATTGAAATCAGTGTTTAGGCTCAGTGCCAAGGTGCCCCCATATCTTGGAGTGTAGCCTATCCTGGACAAAGAGAAATGGAAGATAAAAGATTGAACAACTGTGCTGTGCCAGATTGCACTCAGGAGAATTAAAGGCATCATAAATATCAATCTTTCAATTATCCCTAAGAAGGACTTCTAAAAGATATACATCCCACCAACATAAAACTACAGCTCCAAGATGCACTTCAATGGGATAAACTTTGAGCATAGTTTCCCCCCTGGAAGCAGTGATGATAGGGCTTATGTTGCTCTGCAAGGCAACAAAGCAAGAGACCAATCTGTAAATGTTTGTTCTGAGTACTGTAATCAAATTCACATATGTGTCTTCAGGCTATGAGCAGATTCACCCTCCTGGATCATTTCACACATCCCTCCTAGGAAAGGCTTTACAGGTTTGTGCCTGGAGACACGCAGTGACAACTACCTAGTGCTACAAGGCTCAGGCATCTGCTCAGAATTTTAAAATTGACAATCATTTGGATGATTAATTAAGTAGGAGCAGGGGGATGTACATGAGACTGTTGACTGAACAATCAGTTCACTGATTGTAATCAGCACAACTGACTTTAACCCATTTTTGGCCACAGGTGAATGCATCTGGTCCCTGTTGCATATATTCCACATTGGGCAGAAATGGCTTAATCCCAGGACAGGATTATGCAGTGATGTTAAACGTAAAGTGGAAGGGACACAGGATTACGCAATGCATCCTTAACATATGGAATTCACTGCCACAAGATGTGGTGAATATGACTTCAAATGGGGTTAGACAAAGTCATGAGAGAGGACAGGTCCTTCTGTGTGCAAAGTCTTTGGAATACCAGCTGCTGTGGGGCAGACTGCAGGGAACGGCTGTGGCTTTCATGCCCATTTATGTTGCAGGACTAGATGGTCCCTTGTTATGATCCAGCAAGACTTTTCTAGTGATCTTATAAGAAGACCAAGGCATGAAAAGCAGATTGCAGAAAATCAAGTGGTAATGTGAATAAAAATGAGACTAGTACCATTACAAAATGTTTTCACTGCTAACTAGGCACTGCTAACCACTTTTTCAAGCACTGGTTTTCTTACATTTAACAGGGGAAGAGCAACTGCCAATCCAACCCAGCATGGCATTTTTACCTGTGACTGGTTGCTGGTGACTCCCTTGGGTCTTTTTTTCAAACTGTGCCCTGGAAACATGGAACTCTGTTCTCATTATTTAGGTATTAGATAAACCATGCTGAGAACTTTCTTGAAAATCGGTATCTAAATCTTATTTATTAGCATCAAGAACCACTAATGACCAGTGGAGAAAGGTGGTTCCTGAGAAAGTTGCCAGACTGTGACCCAGAGATCCTGCATGTTCTTTTAAACATTCTGGGGTAGCGGAGAATAGGCAGCCTCTGCACCTCCCATCTATTCCTCCTCTGGTCCTTTCACCCAATCATCTTCCCTACCTAATGCAGTAAGGAAGACTCCAGTTTTACCCCACAGCAGGTGAGACAGCAGCCTCATTGGCAGAAGGAAAGAAAGTGGCTACAGAGGCTGCAGGCAGAATCTGTGCAATGTGATCTAGCAAACTCGTGTAGCAACATCCCACATCCCACAGGTGAGCACTCCTTCCACATGCATATGATTACACATTGACATTTTTCGAAGTGGACCATTTTGAGAGCCCAGTTTTGGCTCTCAAACACAATGGAATAATGGAGCGTAGACAAATTCAGAATAAAGAGATAGGCTTTTTATGCCTGCTGTGTTTATTTACTCTTCATTAAATCTCTCCTGCACTGAAATCTGGAGCAGGGCATATTTGTAAACTGACCATTAACAGGTTTTGAAAAAAAACACCAAAAACCTAGCATATTAAATAGATTCAGGTTTAAACTCAGACAGGATCTGATTTTGGGAATAGGTCCAACTCAAAAACAGTTAGCAACATTTACTGTCAGGGTGGGGAGCTTGGGAGAGTGGAACAGAAGGGAAGTTAGGGCCCAATCCTGAACTCGCTCAGTGCTGGTGCTGAGCTCCAGCGCTGGGACTGGGTGATGCAAACATGCCATTAGGCATGTCTGCCGGTACCCAGAGAGGAGGGACCATTGGTACTGGGCCATTGCCAGTCAGCACTAAACCTCGGTACTGCGAGGAGGGCTGGCTGGCAGTAAATAGTTGCATGGGGTGGCAGGGAGTGGACAGAATGGGGTGGGGTAGGGGAGGGTGGGGGAAGGAACCAGGGTGGGAGGGGGCGGGCCCTGTGGAACTCTGCTCCACTGGATCCTGAACTCCATGTCAGGTTTGAAGGCCTGACATGGAGTTTCTTAAATTTGTGTCAGCAAAATAGCAAGCACAGACTTGAGAAGCCCCACTGAGTGGCTTGGGGCTTCCCATGAGGAGACCTCCGACAGCCTTGATGGTGCTGCTGGATGCAGCTCCATTTTGGCACCTCTGCACCAGGTGCAGCCACCAGCTTCAGGGCTATTTCAGATGTAACAGACACTTTTGGGACTCTCCCCCACAAGGCAAAAGAGGGACAAGATAGGAGCAGAGATTAACCAAGGGGTAGGTATCAGAAAAGAAGAGCCATTCATAATTAACAGAAGCATATGCTACTTCAGCTACTCACATCTTGGCAATTGCTTGAAAATTTCCTGCAAAGTCACTGTGAGTGTGTGAAAAGGGAGTTGTCTAAGGGAGGAATCTGGAGGCCAGAAAGTGATAACAGACCACAAAAGATCCATCTGAAATGTTATGCGGTTCTTGAAAGATAGAACCTTTCTTCAATTGTAAAAATCCCTACAGGGATTTAGAACAGCCTGCCTATGTAAACCTCCTTGAATTAAAGTCTGAGGAGAAATCTGACGACCAAGAAAGGCGGTACATAAATACCTGTACTACTACTACTACTACTACTACTACTACTACTACTATTATTATTATTATTATGGTCACAAGCTCAATTGTGCATTATTCTACTCTAGCTACTGTTCCAAAATCTAGTGAAGTGAGTTGGTGGCAGTTTACCACATGCTGACAGCTGAATAGTTTGGTAACAAGAGACTTTTCAGCAAATAAAATAGGGCTTGTATTCATCTGCTTTTGCCCCAAGATGACCTTTGGGGGGGGGGATATTCTAGTTATCACACTAGTCTCAATGTGTTCAATAGGGCTTACTCTCAGGTAAGGTATGGTTAGGATTGCAGCTTAAGCTGAGCATCAGCACTTGCTGTTAAAAGAGGTGGTGAAATCTCCCTCCCAGTCCCTCCTTAGTTGTCTTCAAGGTACAGCTGAAAAGACCAGTCAGGAATCATTGAGGCGTAAGACATCCTGTTTTGAGGGGAAGACCAGAAGACCTCTGAGATGTCTTCCATTTCTAGGCTGAGAAGCAGCTTTGGAATACTGGAGTTGTCACCCTTTCACCTGATCTTATGACCTTTGGTGACTGCAGGCTAGCGCACAGGTCTGGGCTCTGAAGTGCTACTTTAGAAGGGTCGCTTCTCTTGCATCACAGCCCTGGGCAGAGATCTTGGTGAGACTAAGTGCAGCCTATGGGTACTGGGGACATTGCAGTATGAGCTTGATCTTAACAGTAAGAGTTAAGTTTGAGATCCCAGAAGGGAGGGAGCTAACAATACTTGACAGACTTTTGTTTTGAAAAGTCACGAGGAGAAGAAATAACAACTTGGGGCAATGATTTTGTATTCTCTCAGTGGCAGGAAACTTGAAATTAAGTGACCTTTCCTCTTAAGACAGAAATGTTGCACATTACCGGGAGCCATCGTCCTTAACATTTACAGTGACAAATTAGACTATGGGACTGGAAAGGAAGCACATCTCCCCCCACTCTCTAATCTTAGCCTCTCAGTAGCTTCTGCCTACAGACGCACAACTCGATTAAGTGACTTTGTGCAGCAAGCACAGAGAGAATGCCTTGACATCTGCAAAGCACAATATGGTTATTAGGCTTTGTTGGACAGATCAGACCTCCTCTTAGGGCTAATCCTTGAAATGTGGGTGTGATCAAGTGATACTCATCTCATTGGATAAGCTCACCCCCTTGAAAGAGCACTACAATTATATGCATGTTGATCTGTGGCAGACTCTCTTTCTCTGTGCTTCTAGACCAGCAATTTTCAACTGGTGTGTTGCAGTACATTGGTGTGCCATGAAAGGTCCACTGTTGTGCCATGGGAGTTTGCAGCTTAGTGGATGAAAATTGCTGAAAAAGTTCTCCAGGTTCTGTGACTCTGTTTCTATGGCAACTGTCCCTAGTAGCAGATTGTCTGTCCCCCTTCCTCCATTGACAGAACCAGCAGAAGACGGGCAATCTGTTACTACAGACAGTTGCCCTGGAAGCAGAGCCACAGAGCCTGGAAGAGTCTCCAGGAAGCCAGAAGTAACATCATAAGACCAAAGTGAGCATCACAGAGGTCACAGAGTGCCATGAGAAGAAATGTTGAAAATCGCTGTTCTATACTGTAGTGCCTCTTCCCAAACTATCCTAGAAGCTTTTACTAGGTACAAAGGAGGAATAACATGTACAATCAACCCTCAGACTAGTTCTCCCACTTTGCTGCATCTTTGAGTGAGCCCCATTCACTTGCTCTCTCCCACACACCAGAAGCCAAAGTGGCCGTTCCCGAGGGGGAAAGGATCAAGAAGCCTAAGCAAGCAAGCAAGGAAAAATGATAAAGGAATATTCAGCATTGACTTTTCCTTTCCCATGCTGCAAAATGCCAGCCTCGCTTAGAACAAAACTACATATTCTTTGCAAATAGAGTGCTGTGGGGAAAAGGCGGAAAGAGGGTGGAAATCATGGCAGTGGGGCAGAGGTGCGTTAGCACTTTCCCTTCGTCACTGTTTCAATCCCAATGGTGCCCTCTGCAAGTGGCATAGCTAACGATCATGTGGCCCGGTGCTGAACTCAAAACGATGCCCAGGAAGTGATGTCTCAACTGGAAGTGACATTAGACCCGGGTTTTTAAAAAAGCGAAAATCAGGGGGAAACCCTCTTCCTCCCCCCAGCAGCTTGCCACCCACTTGTTCTGCCGCCTCCCCCCAGCCAGTGGCATAGCAAAGGCATCTATCTGCTATCTGGGGTCAAAGAAGATTTTGTAGCCTCCCCATGACAAAATCAAATTAAAATAAGTAAGTAAGCAAGCAAGTAAATAAATAAATAAATAGCGTGCCCCTTACTGGTTAGAGACACTGTGCTGGAGTGAAGAGGGATGGTTATTCTGCCCCTGATAAATATAAGAGGAGCACCACTTGAAAGTACCTCTTTACCCAGTTATTAGGGGTAACTGTATTATGTTACATGGAAATGAGAGCGGACTCATATTAACACCTTATTGGGTCCATGCTGTATCATAATAACATCTCATTGGTTCGCAGAACAATCATGGGCCAGTTCTGAGTTAAAGAAATCAAAATAGAACAATTGGCCATAACTTTTGACAGAACACAGATATTCCAGAGTGGTTTGTTACATTGCGTTCTGCATTAAATTCACTTTCCAGTGTCATATAACATGGTGGGATTATTTATACATGCCAAGGTTTTCACAATTTTGGCCACTAGTGTGAAGCTCAGTTTGTTGCCTGGTGCAATTGCTACCCCCTGCGCCCCCTTAGCTACACCACTGCCCTGTACACTATTTTTATTGGGGAAAGGGTTTCCCTTGATCTTTTTGGCACAGTTGGGATTGGAACCACACCAAGGGGAAAGTGCTAAAGTCCCCTACCCCTGTTATGGTTTTGCCCCATGTGGATCCCTAGAAATCTTCATCAACACAGGGCCATGTTATGCATTTCACATAATGTATAGTTTGAACTTGAAGTTGGTGTTCCACACTGGTTCAAAGTGCTTTCTAGTAAAGCTTATGTTTCAGCACACTCCATAGCCCCCTCCCCATTCCTGAGAGGGTGCTGAAAGAATTGCTCTGCCAATGTCACTACGCAAAGGGTATGGGGACAGGGTACTCTCAGGAATCTGCAGGGGACTCTTCTCTAGGCCCTTAGCAGCTGCCCAATGCTGAAGACCCCTGATGGTGTCCCTGGCAGACAGAGCAAAGATACTGGCTCTTTATGTCTTTTCAGGTCTGGAATGTTAGACTCAAGAGCTTTCCTCATTAACCTGACTTCTGTGCAGCTTTATGCTCTTGGCAATATATAATTAAGAAAGGCATAAAAATCAATCTTGGTGTATTGAGAGGAAATTATTGGCCACTTAACGGCCACAACAGTTTTGCGAGCAGGAAAGCCAAGCGGCTTCGTGCGGAAAACCAAGCAAAATGCTGAAGGGCTCTTTCTTAACCAAAGATGACGGCTGCTCTGCTAAATTCACAGAGAACCATCATTCTAATGAGAATTTGGATGATAAGCATTGCTCTGCATTTTGTTTTTAATACCACATCTCCACGATGGAGAATGATAATGACATCGCTCTGAGCCACAGCCACATGCTAGCTTATAATGTAATATCAGTGCCAGTCCTCAGCTCTGAAATATGTGAAGTAAATATAAGGAACAGAGTGCCACTGAGGATATGCGGAGTGTAATTATTGCGTCTCTAAATAACTACAGTTCACCTTTCACATCCAGAGTGTGCAGGGATTTTGAAGGAGACATTTCAGGTCCCAGTTAACACCTCTCTTTTTAGAGGCGAACCCTGGCAGTCTTAAACATTGTTCCCCCTTTTGTTATTGTTGAAAATTATCCCCATTTTTAGGTGAGCTTTTGACTGTCCCTTTGATATGTCACCTATTTTACATCCAAGTACTGGACATGATGAAGGAATGGTAGTGTTTGAGGCTCCAGAGAACTGTACCCAGCAGCAGGTTTGCTAGGTACAAACTGCTACAAAAATGACAGGCAGCAGAAGAAAGGGTGGGTCTTCCACCAAAAGCAGTGGGGAGAAAATGTGGGAACGATATAAAGTACAGCCTAATCCCATGCTTGGGTAGTGCAGTTCTTGCTCACGCCAGTGCTGGCCTCTTGCACTGAGAGGAGAGGGAGCAGCCGCCAGACAGTGCCCGAGGTACTGGGCAAGTGCAGTGCCCAGTGGCAGAGAGGTGGGGGGGGCAGAACGGAGGCAAGGAGGGGGTGCAAGTGGGTGGGGGAGGGCGGCCTGGGGGGTTCAGGCCTGGGAGGGAGTGGGGATGGCAGAAAAACTACCGCAGCATCCAATCCCCCCTCCCACGTCTGAAAGCAGGCTGTCTGGTTTGCGCAAGGACGATGCTGCCCAGGCTTAGGACTGGGCTGTACTTTACGTTATTCCCAGGTTTTTCCCCCATTGTTTCTGATGGAAGACCCACCCTTTCTTCTGCCGCCGGCAATTTCTCTAGCAGTTTGTACACAGACTACTCCAATCTGCCCCAGCTGATGCAGATCCAAATAATCCCATAGGGGCTGCCTGGTCCTGACAGGTGAGGGACTGGATGTTCCCTTACCCCCCCGTTTGTCCCAGCAAGATGAAGAGATGTGTGCAGCAGAACACAGCAGCAGATATTTTGGAGCAGCTGTATCACAGTGTTGGCAGCCCAGATAGGCTTTGGCCAGTGGTGTAGCCGGAGAGAGTGCAAAGCACTAAGTTTAGAGCCTGACCACAACATGCAATGAGTGCCTGAGGGTGTACGCCTTCGTTTTGCTCCCATAGCTTGGAATGGCTCTGAGTGGGAGGGGGAGAGGCCCCTTGCATGCTGTAGTGAGGCTTCTGCAAAACTTAATGCTTTGTACCCCCTCTGGCTACACTACTGGTTTGGGCTGTTAATGAAATCATAATGAATGAGTGAACGAATGATGAGACAAATGCTAACTTATCAATGAATAACTAAATGAAGAAAGAACATGAACTGAAAATAAGACAATTTTTTTTCGTGTAGATCCTTAGCTGTGCTCTGTGGGCTAACTCAGAGAATGTATCATTCTCTGGAGCCTTCAAACATATATCACCTTTTGTACATCTCTGCCTGAGATGTGATTAGTGTTCAGGAGCTGGATGAAAAGTGGAGAAACATTGCTGACTTTTCTACGATTGGCCTAGCCGTTCTACTAAAGGTTGTCTCTTGTCAAGTGTTAGAATGCTTGACACAAAGACCCAAACCCCAAAAGTTCCGTTCACTTCAAGAAATAATCACTGTACGTCATTCGTCTAAGGGTCATTCCCCATGAGCATTCTGCTTTGCTATTCTTGCACAGTGTTGAGTCATTCTGAATGGGGGATCGATACTTTTGTAGCAGGGAAATTGCATTTTTTCCAATTACCAATGTTAGTAATTAATACCATTGTTTGTTATTGGGAAAGGGTTACCTCCCCCAACAAGATGAATGACTACACTGTGTAACAATAGTTGAACAGTTTGGGGTTTATCTAAATATTTTGAGGTTTCTTTATTAATTTTGGTGTGAGGATTTCAAACATGCCACTATTTTTGGCATAATGCCAACAGCTTAGACCCAATTTATGCTATGCAGTTGCATATTACGATGTGTGTTACAGTGCATTCGGCAATAGGATAGATACAAACACAAAATTTAACTAAAAAAGTTTTGAAGCTTAAAAAACTCAGATTACCATTGGAATCAACAGCACGGAATTGTATTAATGAACCATTTTTGTGTTACACAGTGTAATGACAGTGAATGCTGTTTGGCCAGAGACTGCACCAATAAGTGGCATGCACGTAGCGGATGACATTTTGTACCAAGAGATTTGAACCCTTCATATCAATCTTGCTATTTCTGACATTTCATCCATTCTTTAAAGGTAAATATTTCCTGTTTGTCCTACTCAAAAACTAAAGGTTTTTGGAGGCATTTAAGCAATCCAACAAAACAACCGACCAATTAACATCATCCACTTTCTCTTTTTCCCTTCCAACACTGTGCTCTGTGCTTTTCCCTCCAAACTTATAGCACATCTTCCACAATGAGAAACAAGCCACCTCTCGTCTGGTCACTTTGTATTAATTCAACAATGACACAATTTCTTTCTGAAAAATACCAGCAAGAAATAGTTTCATCTTTTCAGGAGCAGGAGGTCTGGTCTAGAGGGTAGAGCCTCCGTCTGCCTGAAGATAACATCCACAGGTCGCCAGTTCGAGGCCACGGGCACCGTGCGACCTTGAAGCAGCTGACAAGCTGAGCCAAGTTATTCCATCTGCTCTGAGCGTGGGAGGATGGAGGCCAGAATGTGAAACCAGATCAGAAAGAAACATCTGAATGTTGTGGTTCTTGAAAGATAGAACCTTCTTTCAATTGTAAAAATCCTTATGGGGATTTAATCAGCCTGCCTATGCAAACCGCCTTGAATAAAGTCTGAGGAGAAATCTGACGACCAAGAAAGGCGGTATATAATACCTGTATTATTATTATTATTATTATTATTATTATTATTATTATTATTATTATTATTATTATTATTATTATTATTATTATCATCATCATCATCATCATCTTCCACATCAATACAGGTCTTGGGTAAGTCAGGCTCCTGCTGTTCTATGGCCACCTCCTAAACATGAAGAACGATAGGGCAATGCATTTCCTGAAAGATTCAAGCGCTCATTGCAGCCCTCACTTTTTGATCACAATGATGCTACTTGTTGCAGTCACTTCATAGCCATCACTGAAAGCAGCAGCCTTGTATCTCCCCTCCTTTCTGGCTTGCAACACGTAGCAAGGCAAAAATGGATGCTGTGATGCCACAGCAAGTTTCCCCACTCTCACTCCATTTCATTGGCTGCCTTTTGCATAGGCAAGGACATTTGCAAGGAAATGTAAATTGTATTTACTAAGCCAAATGACCATTTGCCTTAGTAAATTGTACCAGGCACAAAAGGAGGAGAAGAAACAGGACTACTGCTTTTGGCAGTCACACATCAGCGTTAAAGTCATTTAAAAATAAGTCATCTTTTCTACTTTTTCAACAAAAGCAAAAGCATGGCACACCAACTCCATATAAACTTTGGTTTACTGTATGACCCTCCATTTTTAGTAACATAAACCTCAGAAAGAGATATGATTGAAGGTCATGTTCTTTGGCTTGACATGTGAACCTCAGGGACTCTTTGTGTTCTCCCCAAATATATGGTGAGCATTACACAAACCCTTCAACTTGGATTTTCAACTGAGCTAAAGAACATTTCAGCTTCTACCATCTAGCCACCTAATACTTATCTCCAGCTCCCTCTTGAACTTGCAACCCTCTTGCCCTCATCTGCCCCCCCAGGAGTAGAAGGAGGAATCTCTCTCTCTCTCTCTCTCTCTCTCTCTCTCTCTCTCTCTCTCTCTCTCTTACTTTATCCCTCCCACTGGCAGTTGGTACATGGTGCAGCAATGGTAGTTAACCCACTCCAGAACTTTTTCCCAGCACTTCCAGTGGCCATTGGGGAGGGAGGGAGAGAGAGAGAAAGAGAGGGAGAGAGCGAGAGAGAGGGGGAGAGAGAGAGAGAGAGAGAGAGAGAGAGAGAGAGAGAGAGAGAGAGAGATCAATTTGGTTTATATGGGAAAAGAGCTTGATTTGTTATGACTTCAAGTTGGGAGTCCAACCATTACTAGTTACAGATTATAACTCTGTTTTTCCACAAATGTGTGGGTGGCTATTACAAAACAGTACGTAAAAATAAGTTTCCAGTTCTCATGATCGCCAAGGTATGCAATAAAATATTCAAGTTATCGTTCTATCAGTGGTTTATTATCAATGTGCTGCCATAGTACCTCTTTTTCTGCCATGGTTTCTACCCATGTCCTAATATCCATACACTTGGTTCCATAAGCCTTGGGGTTCTACACAGCTCTTCCCTCTTTTGCTACTCCCTTGATGCTTTCTCTCAGCCACTTCTGCCACACTTCTATGGATCTCTTGTGCTGGGAGGCAGGATATTCAGGAGTAAACGGAAGTGACTGTGTAACACCATTTATACGTTGCTCTCTATGATAATTGATCATTGGTTAATTGTTCATTGGTCAATTGGTCTCTGTGTTTAATAAAGTAGCACAAGTTAAACCTAACTGCAATCTGGTGTCTTTGCTGGGGTGTGTGAGTGTAAATAGAATGCTAGATGCAGGGAGATGGCAGCGAGATGCAAGTATCTTGTGGTCTTGCATGTGCTCCCTGAGGCATCTGGTGGGCCACAGGAAGCTGGACTACATGGGCCCTGGGCCTGATCCAGCAAGGTTCTTATGATCTCTATACAAAGTGTGACCCTTTGTATGTGACCCTGAAACCAGAACCCATTGCACTATCTGCTGATACACCAATGAATCAGATTCATGTAGAACTACTAATTCAGTCTCTTTGTGAGAGTATCTTTTTCTTTCCTAGTGAATTTAGCTTCTCTGTGGTGAACAGAAGTAACAATTGTTCGTATGACATTTTGCTTCATTATGCATTGAAAGCTTACCATTTTTGCAGACCGGACAACACTGTTCTGGTTCATAGACTGGGTTGACACATTCAGGAACGGCACAGTCTGCTACAACACAGTGCACTTCATTGCTGGGCTCACAGCGACACCATTCACATGGAGAGGGCTAGGAACAAAGCTAAAATTAGCCCATTTTTTCCCCTTTCTAGCGGTTCAATAAGTTAATAAAATTTATTCTCAAAATCTATATGCCACTTAATTTATTCATCATGCTCAGCATACACAATCGGACAGTGTGGAGATGCATACAACATTAGAAAAATGAACTTTGTTTTATCTACAGGTGTCTGATATGTCATACTTAGTTCCTAGGATCCAACAGTGAGACAGAAAATGCCCCTTTCCTTTCCTGCCTGGCGCAGAAGCTACAAAACAGGTGAAATGATACAATTTCACCACCATCATCTGCCATAACCACTACCTTCCACAAGCTGGGGAAGACAGCCAAAGACTGCCCAGCCCTGAGGCTTGGAGAACACTGCAGATATTCAAGAGGAAAGGTTTCTAGTTGTATATCCCACAGCAATTATACTGCTGTTTTAGAGATTAGCTAAAATTTGACCACACAGTCCTGGGCATGTCTACTAGGGATGGGCAAGTCCACCACGGCTTGACTTGAGTTGAGTCATGAGTCTCCGCCCCCAGCAACTTGACTCGAAAATGAGTCCTAACGGGCGGATTTTCCTAGTCACCAAAAGAGGTTTAGCAGCTCAAAAAGACTCAAGTCGCGAGTCTTTCCCTTTAAAAAGCTAGCCGCAACTCCATGGAAAAAATGGGGCTGCTGCCGGCTTGTGTGTGTGTTTCGGAGTTCTCTTTAAGCACTCCCTGCTGTCCCCGCCCATCCTAACTGTAAAGCAGCAGTGCAGAACATGCTGATCAGTTCCCTCCATACGATCCCACTCCAGCCATAACAAAACACACACCCCTTCTCATCATGGGCATAGTTGGACTTACAGAGAGGGAGGGAAGGAGGATGCACCCAAGCTCAGCAAGGCAGGAGGGGATGGCTGCAGCATGGGCGCGAGCGATGCAATGAGCATGCGAGCATGCGAGCCATGGGTGGCTATTTTTCTATTGCTCCAGGAACTGCCTGCCTTGGCTTCGCCTGCCTCCTTCAGCCCCTCCAGCTTGCAAAACCCATTTGTCCCTATGGTGAAAAGCAGCTCCTGTTTTTCCATGTGTCTCCCTCTCCTGGAGACACATCGTCCGTTCAATGGATGGTCCCGGGGACAAGTAGAAGTGCAACCCTCCCCTGTGTTCTTTAGATGTGCAGGACCCTTAAGTGGAGTACCCAGTCAGGTAAAATTGACACTTTTGCAAAAGTTGTTCTGCAGCCAAAGACCCTGCAAGTTTTAAGCCCAAACAACAACAACAAAAGTTAACCATTTCATTCAACCCTCCCAGCCCCTGTCTCTGAACATCCTGTCCCCTACTGCTCGTGCACACAAAGCCTAGCTTCCAGATCGACGCAAGAGGTTTTTCGAGTGAAATGGAGGTGGCGCAACCTCTAGCCATTTGTGGGCAACCTGAGTCGCCCAAATACATGGCGACTCCAGAGTCAGGAGTCCTGGACTCCAGTGTTTTTCTGAGTCTTTGACATTAGACAGCGAAAAACACATTTTTGTGATTCAGACTCGAGTCACTTGACTCAACTTCCCATCCCTGATGTCTACTCAGAACGACGTCTCATAGGATTCAGTGGGACTTACTCCCAGGTAGGTATGTATAGGATTGCAGCCTGAATGTCATTACATTGTCATTCTTCAGATGGACTGACTCCTTATGCAGTCATTTCATACGGCTACATCAGAAGGAGAGGCGAACGAGCAAGATATACTCCACTCATTCAGCTGGGACCAATTGCCATTTTGGCTCTTCCTTCATGGAACTGTCTCAAAAAGTGTCCATGCCAGCTAGTTGCTATAACAATTGCAAGAAGGACCTGGAACAAAATGTTGTGATGAGAAGGCAACTCCTATGCCCACTCCTAGGCAACTCTATGCCCCCACGGCACCCTTCCAAGGCTGTCCCCTGACCTAGGCCGCCCCCTTACCTAATCCTTCCAAACGCAACAAGAGTGGTGCTCTGGTTGCATTCAAAGGGTATCCTGAGGCTGGGACGGCTGTGCATGGCCTCTCCAAGCCTCAGAAGGCCTTAAAACGTGATGGAAAACCAGATGTGACTGGGTTTTCCCTGGAAAACTAGGCTTTACATTCCAAAGCCTTCCAGAGGCCTTAGAAGGCCTGCTGAAGCCTGGGGAGACTGCACACTGGTGTGCCATTTGCAAGTGAGGGGTGGGAAGGACCCTGGCAGCCACAGCAGGAGCAGCATTTCTGCCCCCCCCATGGAGTGCCACTCAGTGTCCTATGACCGCTGTGACCCCCTCCCCTCAGCTATGCAACTGAAGCTGTTAAAGACTCAAGCGGGCCAATTCCCTCTCCCTGCTCCTTCCTTTACATACATTCTGTACATTTTTCCAAAGGACACCTCAACATTGGATGGTTCCTGTGGGAGCATGCTCAGTCTGCATCAGGCTGCTTTGGGATTTTTCTTTTCTTTCCGTTTACAACTGATCAACTTTTGCATACCTAAGGATACAGAAGCCACTGCTTGTGGGTAGCACCCTCAATTGTGTACAGTCTGAAAGGCATTCAGTCATCTGAGTTACCTATTAGTAGACCAAGAGATAGCTAGCTAGATGTAACTATATAAGAACTGACATGTGCATTTGCTTTTTCCCCCCCTTCTCTTCCCATTCATTTTACATTTTTATTGTGTCTCTCAAATTTTTGTCATGATTTAAAATTGTAAACGACCGAGTACTTTGCCAGAGGGGTAGTATCTAAAAGTAGGAAACAAGTTAAAAATGGCTCAATTTTTGGTATGGTTCTGATGAAAATTATATATCCTGAACACTAGGAGGCTGCACAGTCCCTGAGCTAGTACAGAGGGTGATTTGTTTAGCTGTCAAACAAAAGATTCTCATTGAACAAACAAATTTCTATGCAAACACTGAAGCTCACAAAAATCTGGCTCAGTTCTACTGAATTTACATATTGCGGTGATATCCAGAGCGGTTGCTTTTTCATAAAGGGTTTACACATTCTGGTGGTGTAAAGGCCCCTTAGACTTGGGTTGTAACTGAATATTTTCCCTACACTACATATTCATGCCGTCCAGGGTCTTGGCTTTTGGCACCCGCCCAGGTGTGTGAGAAGTATCATTTGCTTCTGACATTGGATCTCGGCAAATGCATAAAGGGGTGTGCATGTGACCCCGTTTGACATAACCTGTGAATGTTTGCTTTACCTCTGGGATTGGTTAAGGGGCAGGGGGTCAGCTGAACTTTGGATTTCCTGCTCTAGGAATCAAATGGACTCACAGTTCAATGAACTGGCTCAATGTCAGGATCATTATTTCACCTATCAGCTGGGGAGGAAGGTGTCCAAACCAAAAAAAACAACAAAGCATAAAGGCCACTGCATCTGCATCATGACTCGACAGGCTTTTCAGGAGCTGACACCTCACAGAAGCTTCTGGAGTGCTTAAAAAAGTTCAAAATATGTGGAAAAAGAAAGGAGAATCTGGGATTTTCACAACAGGGATGCTCATTCATGACCCTTCCTCTGTTAAAGGATATCATGGACCATTAAACTCTTGAATTCATCTTAACGCAATACTATACTAACGCAATACTTAACGCAATACTAACGCAAGACTATAAAATGTATTGGTTTAAGCTTTTGAGAGAGACAAGAAAAAAGTGCACTTCATCATATAAAAAGAAAATAAACTACAAAAAGGTCACAAAGATAATAAATTAACAGATGAAACATGTCTGGAAACAAAATAATAAGAAATCAGTTTCTGTATTGCAGTTTTGATGAGAACAGCCCTTTCAATTAAAGGAAAAATGTCCTTTAACAATAGCCTCACTTACCACTGCAACTTCGGCAGACAATGAATCAATCAATCTCTCACTCTCCAGGCACTTAGAACAGCTTCACTCCGAGGCAAGTGACCCTTCTACTCCCCCTGAGCACCTGAAAGAATGCTAAGTGAAAGTGATTATCACCTCCTCTTTGCATTCTTTTCCTGCACTGTGCTCTGGGGTGAAGGAAGGGGTTGCTGCCTCAATGTGAAGCCTTTCTAAGCTCCTGGAGAGAGACTGATTGATTGTTTGCCTCTGTCATGCATTACAAAGGTAAGCGTTTTAAAATCAAAGGACACATTGCGTGTGTTTTTTTAATGAGCAAAGGGACATTGTTTTTTTAGATGAATTTCCTTTAATGAGATTTTTGGCATCCACAGAATAAGAATAATGAATTCCAGGGTGTCTAGGGTACAGCCTTCTCCTCATCAACTGACTATCTAGGGGTATTCTCATTCCATTTCTTTGTGAATCTATGAATGCAACCTACCAGTAGCAACAACTCTAATTTTCTTTATATTCAGCCTTATCCAGTGTTCAGTTGTGCTGTGTGATCTCAGCTCTGCTATGAAGTTCATCAGGTCACCTTAAGCACTAGCTATCAGCTATCATCCTAACCTACCTCACCAGGTTCTTCTGAGGCTAAAATCCTGTACCGAGCGCTAGATCGGGTAGAATACAAATGCAACAAAGGGTACAATACAAATACAAAGGGTAGAATACAAATGCAACAAATAACATATGAAGGAATCCTACGGTTGAAAATCCTTGGTATTGCTGAGGATCACGAATTGTTTTTAAAACTCCAGTTTACCCCTGAAATGTGCCAACAAATCAGGTTGAGGGCTTCAAGTCCCAAAACAACTCTCTAGGAATCCTGTTTGCATTACACCATCTTGTACATGGGGGAACCCAACAACGACACTGTTCTATCAGCTGACTGAACTACTAAACCCTGGTCACCCATACCTAAGACACACCAGAGCATATGTGCCAAATGAAATGATAAATAAGCCAACAAGCAGCACAGTCCTAATGCTGCCCTGAGCCAGTCCCTTGTGCCAGCTCCTGAGTGTTGCAAATGTGCTATAAAGAATGTTTGCAACTAGCCAGGAGCAGGCTAGGCCAGCACATGGATGAGTGCCGGCCTAATGGAGTCAGACCTGCACCGGGGCACGGTGTGCGGGCCTGGGCAGGCCAGCACAGGGGGTGGGAGAGGCTGGTAGGAAGTAGGAACTGAGGTGGGAAGGGAATGTTTTAGAGCAGGGGGAGGGCAGTATGGGGGGGTAGATTGGGCCAGGTACTGGCTGTGGCAGTGCAAGCCAGATTCTATCTTCCATCCCCAGCCTGAGCAGCGTTACACAGGCCACTCAGATTTGCACGAGCAAAATTGTGGGCGCAGAGTCTAATAATCCCAGAGGGCTGCCTGGGCATTTCTTGGGATAAAGGGAAAAAAATCCCCCTATTCTGAGTTGCATCTCAGCCTGCACCAAACCTGCACTGGATGCAGTGTAGGCCAGTTGGCCTGCCAGTTCCAGTACAGGTTAGGAATGTGTCCTGACTTGGTCCTACAGAAAAGGCAGCATTTATTAACACTGGTGTCACAAATCCAATTTACATGAAACTGGATACAAATGAGGAAGGGAGTATAGTATATATCATCATTGCGCCACAAATTTTCTGTGATTTTGCTCTCCCTGTTACCTATCAGATTTGAAACAAAGCTGCAGCCTTGCAGTCCTAAAGCTTTCTGTAGCTCACCTTGGAGATGCTCCATGAGTGAAATAATTTATTCCGAAGCAGTACATGTCTCCCCGGAAATGGGCAAATTAGTTTCCTTGCCTTTGTTTCACTGTCTACAGCCTGCAATCCTTATCACCTTTGTTTCTTTGTTACTCTGGCAATTTAGATAAAAATCGGTAGTCCTAAAGTTAAAGGAGGAGCCTGTGGGAGTAGAACCACCATCTAATTACGAGCCTGATTTCACATTTCTCAGCACCAGTTTTGCATTTAAGAACATCAGGAAGGAAGGAAATAAATAGAATGATTTAATGTAGGATCCCAGAAGAAGTGATCCCTGACACACACAGGATTTAGAGCAGGGGTGTCAAACTCATTTCATACAGAGGGCCGAATAGCACTCATGATGCCTGCTAAGGGCCAGTAGTGATGTCATTAGGCAGGAAATGATGTCATTAAACAGGTCTTAACCAAAAATAAGCACTTTTTTCACTTAGGAACTCATTAGCTGCAAATGACAAAGAGAAAATAAGCAAATCTTGATCATATTTCAAGATTTGGGAGAGGCCAATTTTCATGTGAGTTGCCCTTTCAGCAGTAACTCCTTAGCACTGCTCAGCAGCTGAGAGCCTGAGGGCCAGATAAAAAGCTTTCGTGGGCCGCATCTGGTGCCTTATGTTTGACACCCCTTATTTAGAGGCTAAAAGCATGGGAAATGCCAGCTAGTTGTGGTGGTGGAATGAGACCTTCCTTCGTCAGCATATCCCATGAGATATTCTTTCTTTCCTCCAAAATATTACAATCATTATACATTGCATGTTTCCAGTGGTGCTACAAGCCAGCTGCTTTATGCTGGAAGATGCGGAAATAGATGTGGCAAATGTCCCTGAATGACTTTGCTCTGAGTAATGAGACATGACAGATGTAACTTTTTTGCTTCTGTGGTGTTAGTGTTACCTGAAAACGACACTGGAGCGAAACAGGATGCTGTATGACACTGCAAACAATTGTCAGTGTAAGAGAAACTCATATGACTGGGTGGCAAGGAAGCAGTTCAGATCTGTAGACAAGGAGTATTTTTGGAAATGGATCTGGACTCTCAACATTTCTTTCCCACTACACCAAATTCAATGGCTTTGTTTTGGTCTTTGGTGCTGCGTTGCCAAACAACAACTCCTCTTCCTGTCTCTCATACTAATGTATTTTTCCATCACCCACACTATTACCATTGCTAGGAATATACTACTTTTGGCATAGGGGTCAACACACATCCTCAGAACTGCTCTTCAGAACCTCAGTAACACTGAAAGATTCTCGTCTCAGAAGCTTGTGTGGGTTCCAGGCAAAAAGAAAAACCAGTGGGTGTTTTCCAAGAAATATCTATGGGGACACACTCAGGTCCTAGTCACATCCACCCACATTGGGCTACATGGGGTAAGGGAGGAAATGTTCCCTTACCCCAAGGAGACATCCAACCTGCTCAAATCACGGTACTGATGACGCCGAATGTTGGCTTGTGAGAACACCTTCACTTGGAGAAACAAATGGTAGTAGCAGCCAGGAGCATAAATCTGAGGGGGCGGAGGGTGCCACACATGTTGCAGACTTTCTCCTTCACATGATCTGGCAATCTTCACATCAGGAGAGGAGAAATTCCAGCAGCAGTCAGCCATGTATATATGCTTGCAGAATGCAAGCTGTATTCGCTAGAATACAAAATACTGATCTTCAATAAAACTATAAATAAATAAATAGCATCTTGCAAAAGATATTTCTCCCGGCTGTAAAACAACCATACCGTCACACTCTAGGGCAAAGAACCTAATTTAATCCAGACTACTGTATGTGCTATTTTTACAGGGCTGTTTCTGATTGAACAGGCACTTGTGCTGATCTGTGCTGACCCAGCATAGTAGATCTAGTTACATGCAGAATGGTTGGCCTGTCCGTGTACACAACCCAAACAGTCATCTCTTTCTTGTTGCTGGGGATTAGTCTCATCCATCGTTTATTATACAGAACAGTGGTGTCACATGGGACACTTCCTGATGATACCCTGGGGTTGACACAACACTGCCCAAGAGTCTGCCTTTTGTGATCTTCAGTTATCTTCGGGCCCAACCACCTTGTGCCCTCCACAAGGCCACCAATCATGTTTTCACTTTTTGCCATGTGAGAACACGAAGTGCCAGGGGCCAAAGTGGCCCAAAGATCATCAAAGGGAGGCAGTCCAGAAGCAGGCTTTCATATTTTAAACAGTGTGAAAGCATGGAAGGTCAGAGAAAAATGGTGACAGCATTATGTCACTGCTGAACTCCCAGAACACCAAGCTGCAGCAGGTAATTGCCACCCCAGGTGCCTTTCTCCGCAGGAATGCCCCTGATACGGAACTTGTGAATTTACACTGGTGCTCGCTGTCAGGATCTTTGCCATTCTTATAACCACATTGTGAGGGAGGTCATGACAGCGTCCACTTTACAAGAGGGAAAATATGAGTTGCTCCAGACCACCCGGCAAATCCATGATTATCCAGAGCAGTGGTTTCCAGTGGGTCAGGATCCACCAGCGGGTTGCGACTCATTTTTTGGTGGGTCAGAAAACTGACAAGGAAAACGTATCAAGCCATATGCAAACGGAAAGGAAGCAACACTTGCATGTTCACACTTGTATGCAAAAATGCCTCAACTTTTTTTGAAGGCCAGGCAATGGGGAATGCAAGGCCACCAGAATCATCTCAGTCTGATGAATGCAGAGCAAACACTCCAAAAGGCATTCCCTACCCCCCCAATAGTAAAAAGGATAAAAACACTTGCTTGAGCAGGTGGTAAAATGAAACTTGCCATGTCAGGCGTCAGGAGGTTTTGGGCCAGTCCTGAAAACACATTTAAATCGATATATATTTCAGTGGACTTTAGTATGCCTGAGGGCACTGGTGTACGGGGGAAAGGGTTGCAAATTCTCCAGGTGGCATAGGGGGAGGGGTGCCACCACACTTCCATTCACTCCCCCCCCTGCATTACCCTGTAAAGAGGCCCTGTACTGAGGCTTCAGGAGGGCCTTTAAACCCCACTTCTGGTTTCCAGGCAAAAACTGGGACTTTAGGCCCTTTGGAGGACCAGGGAGGCTCTCCCCAGCCCTCCAAAAGCCCCCCCCCGATGTGACATTGGGGGCAGCATTCTCGGGGGGGGGTGACATTCTGTGGTCCTGGCCCTGGGCAACAGAAGAGTCAGGAACGCAAGTGACTGTGGGAATGCCTATTTTCCAGATCAATATTCTTTCTGTCCCAGAATTAAACAGCAACTAGTTTCAAATACATTATTAAAAGAAATGTATAAAGCCTTATCCAGCAGATCACATCTGCTTTCTGGTAAACTAGGGTGTAAAACAAGCACAATAGGCTTTAAGAAAAGGCTGTTAGTTCCTAGCTGCTATCTTTTGGGAAGGTCTCGAGGTTAATTTGGAAAGCAGTTCTGCGGCTAAACAGGACTAAGTTCTGGGTCAGTGAGTTCCACATATTTGCCACGTTGCATTTCCTTTTGTTTAAACTCTGTGCTAATCCAACTGCACTTTCTCTACTTCTTGTGTTGAACAAAATTAGCAAATTTTCCATATGCTTTTTTTAAAGCATTCATAATTTTTGGAAACTTTTGTCAGCTCTTGGCCCTTTTTACTCTGAGCCAGAGACCTCATATTTTTAGGCTTGGATTACACAAAGCATTACTTCCTCAGGATCAACGTCCAGTTAATTATACCCTTTTGAGTGGGGGCAGCCAGGACTGCAAGCAGCAACTCAAAGGGATGATCATGAGCGGCTGATTTACACAAAGGTCTCATGGCGTTTTGCACATTATTTTTTAATTGCACTAATTGTACAATTGTTTCCTAATTGTGCTTCATCTATTAGCTTTTTGACAGCTGCAAAAAATTTTCTAACCCTTCTCTTCAGATCCATATTGTCTCTTGCACCAGAAATCATCCACAGAACCTTTTGCTTTTGCCTTCAGTGTTTCCTGAAGGTATGCTTCTGAGATCACTAAACAAGTGGTTGAGTCATCCACTTCATCAATTATCTAAACAATGAGCTGTTCATCTCTATGGATGGAGGAAAGTCACTCAAGTCAGAGAGCTGAGAAACAGCACAGGAACTGGTGGGGGAAACCTCCCGCTCTTTTCCCTGAATGTCTTGTCAACTCCATCTGTTTTAATTCCCCCCAGGCTTCTCTTATTTGGCAAAGATGATTCACTCCAGCTGCCGTGGCTTTGTTTTGTTGAATATTCCCATGCAAGCATCGCACAAGGCAAGCCCTCCGGAGGGCACATTTGCCAACTTTGCCATGTTTCAGCAGCTACCCGGGTCAGGATGGAAAGGTGTCTCAATTAGGGAACAAGACACCTTTGTAAATGGTTTGCAAATTTGCACTGAGTGAAATGCATTTGGATGAAACCCAAACAGCAGAGAATTGCAAAATGCTT
The DNA here is from genome assembly GCF_035046505.1 of Tiliqua scincoides. Taxonomy (NCBI): domain Eukaryota; kingdom Metazoa; phylum Chordata; class Lepidosauria; order Squamata; family Scincidae; genus Tiliqua; species Tiliqua scincoides. The sequence goes on along the minus strand of NC_089821.1, from coordinate 129,570,234 downwards.
GCAACATTCAAAGTGCTACAGAAATGCGTCTACATATAATATCATGTTGTCCTTGGCAGTGAAGTCTCCTCAGATGGTAGGGTATGTGGCTGTATTCATGTAGGGTATTTATGTTGTACACACTTAGGATCCAATTGTGCCCAACTTTTCAGTGCAGCTGTGCCGACAGGACGTGCACTGCATCCTGCAGTGGGGAGGGGCAGTCATAGAGGCCTCCATAAAGGTTTGTTCCCTTCGCCTTTTCTTGGGGCTGGATTGTGGTTGCATTGGTGCTAGAAAGTTGGGTGGGATTGGGCCTTTAGAATGCATACACAGGGCCTCAGTGATGGAACAAAGAGAACTTTCCACAGAAAAAGAGCATTTTGCACCAGCAGCTTGCTGCCCTTACAACATTCATGGCAAGAGATACTTGGTTAACACCTGTCATCTCAGAATTCTTTTTTTCAGATCTTCTGTCCCAGGAGGATGCCACACACAAACACTCAAGTGGAATGTTCATTTCACCCCCCTCAATGGTTGGAACAAGGACTGTGCACATAGATAAGCAAAATTGTAGGCTTACCATGATGAAGTGTTTCTTGCTTTTGCAGGTCCCTATAAACTCACAAGCTTTTAGCACATACAGGCAGGCTACCTGCAGCCTAATGCTTGAAGAGGTTAGAACGAAAGATAACAGGAAGCTCCCTGGAATAGTGGATATGGGGCCACCTGTGCAGGTCTGGCTGGAGAGGAAAAGCAGCTTGCACACTGCACATAGGACAGGTATATAATGAAAAGAAATAGGTTGGGGAAACAAGAGTAGACTTTTGAAGAAAAGGGCAGTGCTTGAGGCCCAATCCAATCCAACTTTCCAGTACCAGTGCAACCTCAGCGCAGCCTCGAGCTAAGGGAACAAACGTTCCCGTGCTTTGAGAAGGCTTCTGTGACTGCCTCCCCATCCAAGAAGCAGTGCACTGGAAAATGGGATTGGATAGGACCCTAAGCCATTTCTGCCCAACGCTGCGTATACGCAACAGGGACCAAATATGTACACCTGTGGGCTGGGCAAAAATGGGTTTATTTCATATATACCCCTTAAGCCTGGATCCTTAATTGTGCAGAAGCCACAGTTGCAAGGAAAATGCACTCTTGGCAAGCTCAGTGGTACTTTTCTTTCTATATTCCAAGATTCAGGCCTAGTACCAGAAATACATGCCAGTATTCCTGATGAGCCATAACAGAGATGAAACCATGGGCAAACTGCTGCCTGTTCTAAACACTCCCATCTACCCCTTGGTTAACCTGCCTCACCCATTGTATTCATTGGAAATACCGGGCAATGACCACAAATGGTTGCTACGTGGCAGCAAGGCCTGGTTGGTCACGGTTGGAAGTGAACTGTTTGATTCATGTATCCCTCCATCCAATCTTCTGTTTTATACTGCTTGGATTTTAAACATGCCAATAAAGGTTTCTTGCATCTTGTATCTTGACCACCTGAGAACTCAATGCTTCTTCACCTGAAGCTTAAATTCAGGTTTGTATTCATGAAACTAAACCAGGTACAAAGGGCCTCACTTATCAGAATGTGATCTGCTTCTCCTCCAAAAGTGGCTGTTTACCAGGAAATGCTTGAGCAGAAATCAAAGTTGTAACTAGAATGTGGTTGAATGAATCTGCCTGCCTATCCCATTGGACATCAGGAGCCCTACTACACGTTCCCCCTGCTTCTGACAGATCTGGAGGGGGGGGGGCATGTGCCATGGTCTTCTCAACTCCACAGGGTTTAGAATTCCCTCCCCCTTGTTTACCACAATCTAGTCAGTATTTTTTGTCCAGGCAAGTGTTTCGGTAAAATTGATGCCCCCCCTTAACTTTTTTTAGTGTCATTTATTTAATTTCCTTGCGCTTCCGGGTGCCTACAGCCATCAGGCAGAGCAGAATTGTGTGTGCACAAATTAGGCAATTACATGCATTTTGGGCCTATAAATCCCACCAGCAGCAGTGATTTCCACTGTAGCTGGGATCAACATCTCCGATTACACAGGCCTACAAAATCGAGGGTCAGAAAACTTTATGGTGGTTTGATATGAATTTGGGGTGCTGATGCCAAAAATGGCATCCGTTTTGCCATATCATGTCTAGTTTTAGAGATATAGTATAGCCTCATTAGTGAATGGTTCAAGCAGCTTCCTCATGAGGAAGCCATGGTGTAGGCTTCCTCATGAGGAAGCTGCTTGAACCATTCACTAAAGAATGGTTCACTAAATACTGGTCTCCAAAACTAGACGTGATAGGGCAAAATGGATGCCATTTTTGGAATCGGCACCCCAAATATACCCAGGAATTGGTGTAATGTTTAAGGAAACAAAATGTGTGTTGGCCTGTGTTATTATTAAGGCACTGTGTCCTTCCCATCTGCCCATACCTGTTCATATACCTCCCTCTGCCTATACATAAGGAACTCTGCGACTGGTAGTTTTTGAGAAAGTGAAGCACAATTCTCTCCGTCTCTCAAATTACATCAACTGCTTCACAGGCACACTCTCCCAACTCTAGAGAAGGCTCTGCATATCATGGTAGAGAATGCTGCTTGATCTGTGCTAACGCTGCTTCTGATTGGCTCCAGAAAATCTCATGTGGTCTGGACAATAGATACATAGATACAGGGAAAAATGTTTCCACTGATATATCCTCAAACATGATCTGAAATTTAGTCGCATATTTCTCCCTCACAGTAATGGGCTTACAACCTGGGCTGAGCCCCCTGGATCTATGGACTTTATCAAAGTGTCCCCCACCTCTCCCTTAAAGTAAAGTCTTTCTGATCTGCCACACTGATCTGTTCCTTTGATGTATACTGACTGGGCTTATTTGAGGAAAGAATTTTAATTAGATATAAACTGTTGAGCCCTTCTTCCTCCCATAGCAGGTTTGCCAAAGCTGTCCTAGCACGCAAAGTTCTGCTTAACACAAGCTGATTGCAGTCAGGAAGAAACTGACAAAGCAGATTCTTTTTGCTAAGTTGACTACAGACTGATCTTCCCCAGTGACTTTTCACAATATGCTTCAATAAGCAAATGAATGTATTAACCTGTTATTTGCTGGGTGGAAGGAAGTCAGGAGAGCTACGGCACATGCTTTGAACAGCTACATAACCATCATCTCACCATGTATGTCACTTGATCTCTCTTGTTACCATGCCCACCTATCCAGGGTGACCAGATGTCATAACCACAAAAGAGGACAAGGCACCCCAAAATGTAGGACATCCAAGAAAAATATAGGACATGACAAAATAAGAGCTAAAATCACTCGCATATTGATTTCATGTGGTTAATTTAAACACTATAGTACTCATTATTACATTTAAAACTATATTACATCTAATTTATTACATATAATTTATTAGTTTCAAGAAGGCTATGTGCTGCCTTCACAGGCAAATGGAGGACATTTAATTTCTTTCCCAGGACACAAGGCTAAAAAGAGGACATGTCCTGGAAAAATAGGACATCTAGTCACCCTGCACCTATCTCTCTCCCTACAGACCACTCTTTTTTCCTTGTCCATGTTTTCTACCCTCTTCTACTCTCTGTCATACGTGGTTGCTCTAGCCATACAAACCCTCACCCTACAGCCATTTCTTTTTTGTTTGTGGACTGGGAGAGTGGAAGGGTGCGTGTTTGAAACCAGTTACAGGGGATTAGCTTCCTATGAACTGGCACTTGAGTTGAACGAAATCAGTGTGCTTGTAATGATAATTTTTTAAAAAAAATAAGGGGAAACTTGGAAGTATTGATTACAAATAGGAGAGATGATATGCACATTTGGGGAAAAAAGGGATCTGTTTGTAAAGTGAAGCACACTTTCATCCCCTTCTCCGGGTAAGGCAACTACCCCCGCAATGGGGCTACTCAATTCTACAGCAACCCAAGGGTTGGCACAGAATAAAAAACCTCCTTGTTGGGTGGGCAGCCTGACAGGGAGGCTGAGGATCCAGTGGAGCAAAGCTCCACCAGTCCCACCTCCCTCCCCTGGGATGCCTCCTCCCTGCCCTCCCTCCACCTTCCACCCTGGAACGCCTCATCCTCACCTCCCTCCACACCCCCATCTACCTCTCTGCTGCCTGGTGGTCTGTGCGACCACTGAGCAGCAGAGATCTGGTACTCCCCTGGCACTAGCCCAGCGACAGCCAGCGCTGGACTAGCACCAGCGCTCCATCGACACTAGGGCTCACAAACGTGCCTTACGGTGTGTTTGCGACAGTGCATGCTGGCAGTAAGCCAGTGTGCACTCTTTAGAATTGGACCCTTAGGTTGCAATCCTAGACACACTTACCTGGGAATAAGATCTATTAAACACAGTGCAACTTCTAAATAAACATGTACTGTATAGGATTGCACTGCCAATTATGTATCCAGGCATACCATTAGATTATGTATCATGGATTATATACTCAACATTGCATGCCCTTTCATTCTTGCTGAGTGAGTCTGCAGTTTTCCTTTTGGCCTTTGGTTTACATAATAAATTTTTAAAAATCTTTTTTCTTTTGTCCTTAGCATTTTGGAAAACCTTTTTTGCACAAACTTCTGCGGTTTGCTACTGAGAAGGAAGAGAGAATGGGAAGAAAACCCTGTCTCTTAAAAGAAAATTTATTTGACATGTCTCTATTTTTATAAAACCAACTCTTAAGGATGAAGCCAGGATCACAGAATATATTAACTATTGATTAAGTAAAGACTTTTTTTTTTTTAAATTTTTGCAAAATACTGCAGAACATTATTTGAAAAACTGGAAAACAATTCTAAAAATGAATAGAGGAATATCAAACAGGAAATGCAGCTACATTCCTGCCAATGTTCTGGCTCACATCACACAAAAGGCCTAAAACAAGCCTTCACATGGGCACAACCTTTAAATTGACTGTAGCAGCGACTGGACTCTACAGCAATGTATGATAGTCACTATAGGTGGTTTGAGAGCCCCATTTCAGCCCCCACCCCCCAACCCCCTCTTGAGTTGCTGCCAATTTAGCAGTCCAGGCATGATTTTCCTTGGAGCACAATGGAGAAAAAAGAGAATCACAGTGTGAAACAACTTTTTTATTCATTTCTGGTGCTGTGAATTCTTGGTGCTGCCTGAGGGCAGCCCTCGAATAGGGCTTGCTGACTGTAACACCAGTCACAAGTTATAACTGCCAAAAGATGTCAGGGGCTTCTGACCAGAGCTGGCCAAAGTACCTTTAACATCTCATTTTATCAGGAGGCCGGCTAAGCTCATGCTTAACGCTCGCCTATGGAAATTAATAGGATTTCTGAGTGCTTAACTTTGGATGGATCGTGCTCTGTATGCCTAATTGTTCTGTGCTTTCTGGTGGATGTTTTGAGGGTCACTATTAACTAACTTGGGGATTGAAAAGGCTTGCATGATATGTCTGCTAATGCCTGTTTTAATGTGAGTTACACTGTAATTAAAACAGCTGGAACATTAGGACAACGTTCTCCGGTAGCCCTCCCTAATTACAGCCAACAGCAACAGTTGAGTGTGTGAAGAGAATTCATGAGCCTGATTTCCATTAAAAAGGCAGCGGGAAACCTTGCTTGTCCATAAAAAAATCAGCTCCAACTTTTCTTGCAGAGAGAATGGCAGGTAGACATTTTTTCCCCCCTCATAGCTTTGTCATGGGAAGCTGCTCCATAATGAGTCAGGCCACTGAACCATTGAGTTGAAGATTGTATACACTGACCAGCAGCTGCTTTTCTAGGTTTTGCCCTGCCTGGAGATTCCAAGGACTGAAACTGGAACCCTTCTGAATGCAAATCAGGCACTCTCCCATTGTCTGGTTTGCCACCTCTCCCTCTTGATCTCATATCCTGCCTATTCTGAAATTGCTCAGTGTACCAAGCCCATGTGTATGTACAGAGGCATCTTTGAGTACCTTGAGTACACTATTAAAATGGATTGTTAGCTGTCCTACAGGTGAAGGGGATGTAATTTCCTTGCTTGCTCTTCATAGATGTATAGATATGCCTAAAGTTTTTCAACTGAAGATCTCCATACTCTTTATAGTTTAGTCAGAATCATTGGTCCTGTTTGATTTCAATAGATCTTTACGTGTGACGATAGGAGGGGCATCAGGATCATACTGCAGAGTTCTCACTGTTTCACTGTAACAATCCTACACGCTCCAGCATCCCACCTGAAAAGGGGCCTACATGTTAACTGAATAAATGACAGTGGCTCAGTGAGAAAGCCCACTGAGAAAGCTGCCTAAGCATAAACGTACATGGAGATAAAAAAGCACAACTAATATACACACTGTCTAGTCCATCAAGGCCTAGGACTGTTCAGGTCCCTGAAGAGATCACACAGAACCTCACTTTCCTGCAGACTTCTGCTTTAAGTGTGAGCTCTCACATGGCTCTCTCACCCTGAAGCACGCAGGCTTTCACCAGCAAAGATGGAGGGTCCACCAGAAAAGATGGAGGGTCCAGATGTCTTATGTGTAGAGAGCATATGCATATTGGGGTGTAGCTGGGACCCTGGATGCATAGAAGTCAGGAGTGGCCAGGAGGTGTGTTTCCTTACAAACACATGAAAGAGCTAAGCAGATGGAGTGTTTGTGCAGGACTAAAATCTCCCTTACAGAAAAGGTGGAGAGTGGAGAGATGGGAGCAAGTTGCTTAAGATCAAACAGTGGTACAATTAAGATGCTTGGAACAGAAGCCTCATTAAATATCCAGGTTCTGAACCAGGCAAGCTCTACAAACGCCCCTGTAGCACATTATTATTATTATTATTATTATTATTATTATTATTATTATTATTATTATTATTATTAACAGTATTTATATACCGCTTTTCAACTAAAAGTTCACAAAGCGGTTTACAGAGAAAAATCAAATAACTACGAGTGGCTCCCTGTCCCAAAAGGGCTCACAATCTAAAAGATGCAAATGAATACCAGCAGACAGCCACTAGAACAGACAGTGCTGGGGTGAGGTGGGCCAGTTACTCTCCCCCTGCTAAAAAAAGGAGCACCCACTTGAAAAAGTGCCTCTTACCCAATTAGCAGGGGTACAATGGTATAATGTTCCATTATACATGTTCTATTTTAAAAAATGACATCAAGAAGAGGGGAAGTGTCTGTGGTAATCAAATCGGTAGCAGGTTCAGTGACACCGGGATCAGATATTAAAAAATAGTTTACCAGTTGTCTGGATATGCTAGGGGAATTCTAATCATGTTTTTTTCCAAGTAATATAATGAATGTGGTTGAAATATTTGCCAGGCTGCCATAGCCTTTTCCTGGTACGCCGTTCCATTCCCTTCCTGCTAGAGTTTCCACCAAAATCCAGAAAAATCCTATTCTGACAGTGGATTCAAAATTCATATTTAAGACTTGAGTCCTGCACACACTGACCTGGGAGTAAGGAGCAATGAACACAGTGGCTTGCCTTTGAGTAAGCATGCCACTTTGAGTAGGATGGTCCACTTGACTTGGGACTCAACAGAGTCTGATCCAATGTGCAAAAGGGCTTGGGATGTTCTAATGCTCCTAAGATATCTGATGTGATAGCTACACAGTCAGAGCTGAGAAACCCTTAGCAATCAGGCCTTCCTCACCTAGGAGACTGCATAGTGATAACATTTGCACAGTTCTTTTTTCCTGGCAGTGCAGTGATATTTGCAAATTTCATTTCATTTTGGTAAGAACTGGAAGCATGATAGAAGCTGACTTCAAAGAGAAGCTTTGGTTTGCAAAGGTATACAAGCATTCTAGTTATTACATTTTTATCCTACCCTTCCCCCAAGGAGACAAGGGTGGCATGCATCTCTCTCTCTCTCTCTCCCCCCCCCCCTTTCAGGTCAATCCTGTTAGGTGGGCTAGGGGCAATGATAAAACCTATTCAGCTAAAGAGCTTCTGAAAAGAGCATGAACCTTTTGCACGATTTTCACAGTGTCACACTTTGTGATGCAAGCATGAGGACTAGAAAACTGTGGCTTTCATTTTCATATGGAAACCTCAGGATTCGGTTTCATGGGGGTGGCAGAGAATATATATAGCTCTGCTTATTGGTCATACTAAACATTAACAAACGAAAAAGTTACTAAAGGGGTGGAATGATCCTGGAGAAGCACTAATTTGCACAAGCTAAACTGCACCACTTTGAATTAGTATCTTGCATGCAGTGTTCTTAAGAGATGATAACACAATATACCCTCTGACACTCCTCCTCCTGCGGGCTTTGATGGAATTGTTTTTTATGCAGATACATCAGTAGAGAATTCAGAAAGAGGCAAAGTGAAGCCTATCAAAATTGCAGCTGTAAATATTAATGATGCTCGGGACAATGGCAATTCTTGAGGGGATGTTTATTGTAATGGTAATCCCAGTTGGTGAATGTATAGCAGGAAAGGAGAAGTGAGCCAGCAAAAGAGTCTGAAAGAAAATGAATGACAAATCAAGGGCAAAAAGAAAGCCTTTAAAATTAGAGTCAAGACAAAAGGTATAAGCTGGAAGAGATGATTTTTTTTTCTCCCAAAGACTGACTGCACAAGATGGCACTTATGTAAGGATATTTTGTGGGGTGGGAAAGGGGATGACTTTGATTTCCACTTTAGATTGTCTCTAATCTTGGGTAGAATAGCTGGAAATTGAAAGGAACCTGGTGCTCCAGAGCTAGAGATCTGGCGTTAAAAACTATCCCAAAATAGACCATTTAGTTTCACCTTCACAGCAGGCAAGTAAGCTGCATCAATCATAAAGGGATAAAATAGCAGTCTATGAATGAACAAGAACTCGTTGACTTATGAGCATGACTCTGAGATGTTTTCAGTTGGTTGTCTGAACTGGCTACAGATGCATGCTTATTTATTTAATATGTATCAATTAGAATACTGTATACAGTCTGCTTTGTTCCTTGGGCCCAGGGCAAGTTATAGTCGTTTTTCCAGCATATAGTTCTCTCCCTGAGGAGCTCACAATCTAAGTAATTAAAGCCGTTAGGAAATAAAAGAGACCAACTGAATTAAAAACAATATTTTATAAGCATAAACGTTTAAGGCACTTAAGGAATTTAGCTCTCTCTCTCCTCCCACCCTTTTCCTGGATGGGAAAAAAACCGAACAAACATATATGAACATATGAAATTGTTTTGTACTAGTCAGGTCACTGGTTTGTGCAAGTCAGTGCAGTGAACCCTTAACAAAGGACTCATGGGGGTGGGAGATATGTCTGTTAATGTCAAAAGTCTGATACATCCAAATGAATTTATGACTATGCACTAAACATACATGACTAGTGTTGAATGAAGCAGACAACGTATGCTGGTTTGAGTCTGTTCAATCAAGGTCTGCTAAAGCAAGGGTTCACTCACTGTACAGTACTGTCTACACTGACTGGCAGTGGTTCACCAGGGTCTTCAAGCTGCAAGCTCTACCTTGCCAGGCATTCAATGTGAGACTTTTTGCATTTCTACAACTGACTTCCACCTCACCCCCATAATAGGAGCCCTTAATTCAGATAAGGAACAACAGCTGCACAGGCATTCCTGGGGATTCTGGCCGCCAGGGCAACAACTCTTTTCTACCCCCCATACCTCTTTTTCCGCCCTCCACCCCTGATCCAGAAGTAATTGTGGTGACATCTTTGTCACCACAATTTCTTCCATGCAGCCAGGGCCTAGGAGAGGGGGGTAAAGGGGGTAATTTCTACCCGGGCCCAAAAGGGGGGGCCCAGGAGCCAAAGGAGGGGGCCCAGAAATTTCCTGGGATCTGACATTTTCCTATCTACTCAGACTTCTTGTTTGTACAGAATGCTGGGGACACTGCTATGACTGGGGATGCTGGGGACACTACCGGTGCCACATTGGTGGGCAGACCTGGGCTCCAAAGACTTTTCCAGCTGTCTCTACCCTCCCCTCATCCTGCTTCGCCCCTCCCTGCCCCTATTGTGCTTACCCATCACCAGCCTCCCCCGCTCTGTTTCACCCCTCCCTCTTTGCAAAGGGGCCCAAAAGAAACTTTGTACCCCCTGATAAAATTCTTCTCAGAGGCTCTGCATGCGGCTAACTCCTTCGTTTCCCCTTTGAAAAAAAAGGGGAATGGAGGAGGCAGCCAAAACCCTAATGGAGCTTGTAAGCAGTGCGGAGGGCTCTGTCAGAGTGTTTTGGGGCTGCTGGAAGCAGCACCCAAGACAGGTGAGTGCCACTTCCATGAGGCGGGCAGTGCTTGCCTGCTGGGCACCATTTCCCGTAGCCCCAGACTGCTCTGATGGAACGCTCCACACTGCTTAAAAGTGGTGCAGAGAACTCCGCCAGGGCCTGGGGAGCGGCACAGGTCCTGCCAAAATCAGAGGAGGTGTGTGCTGCTTCTGTGCCACTCTAAAGGATGCCCTCAGACATGGAGGAGGGGCACTTAGCATCGCTTCTGGAGAGGCAGCGAGGTGCTGCCTCTCTGGCAGTGATTCAGTGTTGGACTGGGGCTGCCCACTCTATAAGAGTTGATGAGATGGTGCCCTATAGAGCATGCTGGGAGTTGTGACTGCCAGCACACTGATGTTCCAGGGTGCTCACTCATCTCCTCTGGAGGATAGGAAATGGACCCCAAGAGCGTCAAAGTGCCAGGGGTCTCAACTCCCAGCATGCTGCCTCTCTAGGGCGCCCGTTTCCTCTTCTCCGATAAAGGAGGAAGGGAGAGGGGGCCAGCCCAGTCCAGTGCTGAATTGCTGCCTCTCCAGCAGTGATTCTGGGTGCCCCCCCCATCGGGCAGAGCTGCCGGCTTCTTTCCCTCTTTAAAAAAAAAGACAAATGGGCAGTGGGGGGGGGGGAGGCTGGCTGTGGCGCCTACAGAGAGTCATGCTCAGGGTATTTGCCCCTTTTGTCCCCCTCCAGGTATGCCTCTGAACAGTTGCTATCAGTTCTGCTGAACCGCAGCAGCATTATACAGTAGCCCACATAAAGTTTCCAGGCTTGCACCTTTCTTATTGGCAACCCACTGATGCAAAATCCGATTGATAGAATCATTTTGCCTACATTCTGCAAAATATTATTAGGAGCACTTACAGGAACGGACTTCTCTTGTTTGCATGAATAAAGGCAGAAGGCTTCTAAAGAGAACAGATTTATTGCTCATTTCTCATTTAAATTTTTAGAAATGTGATGATCATATCCTCAAGTTAGATTTTCTTTTGCCTTGCTGAGCCGACAAGGACTGGACCAAGGAAGGAGGGACTGGCCCTCCACAAGTTATCCTTTCCAAAGCCTGACTGAGTTTGGTGCATGCTGTACAAGAGCCTTCAAAGATCACCTACAATCATCCAAGGTGAGATTGGAACAAAAGCAGGTGCCTGGGAATTTGGGAGAGCTTTCAAAGGTATGGCTGAGGGCTAAACATGCACCACTACAATGACCGGGATTAACTTTATTGTACTAAAGCAGAATCAAATTATTCTTCTCCCCATACAGGTTACAGTTACTCACAGTGCTTTTTCAAGGACTTTTCCATCTGAAAAAGGTTTTTCCCAGTTGTACCACTTATTTTTTTGACTGGACATACCAAGTATTGAACTCCAGACCTTCTGCATGCAGAGCAAAGTTTTTTGCCCACAATTGCATACAGCATAAGAAGTCCAACTGGTCCACCTATCCCAGGATTGTCTCTTCTGATTCACCATGCTCTCCAAGATCTCAGGCAGAGACCTAGCCTAACATCTAAGATCTTTTTCCCAAGTTATACTAGAGACAAAACCTGGGATTTTCTGCATGCAAAATGTGGGTTCTACCACTGAGCTGTGGACGTGCTGTGCTAGTCCTACCCTGAAGAAAAGATGTATCTAGTTCAACAAGGGTTTTATGCATTAAACATCTGTTCTCACTGTATACTTTCTTCTTTATGATTCCTTTTATTCATTTATTTTGTAAACATCTAGTTACAACTCCCTGAAAAAATAAAAGTGAAAACAACAGAGCAATCTAGCCTCCTAATTAGAAACAAACTATAGGTTCAATGTCGCATCCTAGCCCACGCCCTCCCTCTGTCATGATCTAAAAAACCTGAGGAGGAAAGAAAAAGAGAAAGGAAATAAAAAAAGAAATCATCTTCTTAAGAGGAATTCTTTAAGAAACCATCTTTAATTTTTTTTGTAATACACACATTCCATGTTAAGGACAAAAAAGATTGTTTTGTTTTTTTTAAAAAAACAAAAACAAAATTCAAGTCATTTTAAAAGTGAAGTTATGTGACTTTAACTGTACTGAGCAGCTACACATTATTGCTGAGCCAAGCAGATTATTATTATTATTATTTCTCATATCACAGCTCTACCGGTTCTTTAGCTGGACTATTATTAATTAACAGTATTTAGTAATTAGGCATTAATTACTAGTCAGGCCCCACCCAGGGGCCTAGGACATCATAATGTATTTACGTATAATGTGTGCTGAACCAAGCAGGGTGGCTTTTTGAATTTGACTGATTCAAATTTGTCAACATTCGGATGTTTTAACTGCAGCTCAAATGTTTTTGCGACTGCACCCAGTGTATCAATCACCACTGGGATAACCACTGCTGGTTTGCGCCACAATCTTTGGATTTCATTTTTAAAACACTGATATTTACTCATTTTTAGCCCTGGTTGCCTAGCTGTAGCACTTGAGTCCCATAGCCCCCATCACCAGGCACCCAGAAACTCCAGCACCTGGCATAGTCCTTGTTGACCTGGGCAGCGACCAAGACTTTGTATTCATTTCTTACACCATACTAGGAAAGGGTTTGGGACACATTTAGTCTGACATTTAGTCTGACTTTTCAGCAGAGGCCTGTCTGGTTTGGGTGGCCTTGTCCAGTTTAGCCCCCTTTTTCACTGAAGCATGCAAGCCCCACCACAACTACAAGATAGTTTCCCATGGGGGGTTGTTGTTGTTGTTGTTGTTGTTGTTATTATTATTATTATTATTATTATTATTATTATTATTATTCACATCAAAATGACAACACAGTTGATAATGATTGTATATTATTATTATTATTATTATTATTATTATTATTATTATTATTATTATTCACATCAAAATGACAACACAGTTGATAATGATTGTATATTATTATTATTATTATTATTATTATTGTTATTGTTGTTGTTGTTGTTGTTGTTGTTATTATTATTTCTATCCTGCCTTTATCACTGACTCTCACAATGAATAAGAGTCTTACAGACTCAAGGTAATTCACATCTCTCCAAAATGGGGAGGGGGCACTTCTCAAAATAGAAAAGAGAGTCTCCTTAGGGAAGGTCAGGCAGCTGGTAGAAGAAAAGCTGAGATACTGGTGACTAAAAGAGAGAAACAAAGATGATACTATTTGATGGATGGCATTCAATTAAGGTCATTACTGTAGAAAATACAGTCATATTGAAGTCAGCATTACTGGATTGGGTTTATTAGCTGCGCTTTGGCCCAGATCCACTTGACCTCTTCCTTCAGTGCTGTGCCTCTTCTTTTCCTGCAGCCCCCTTGCCTACTCTGCTTCCTTTGGCCACCTGATGCTCAACCAGGCTCCCTACTCCCAACACCACCATTACACAGCTTCTTCTGGCCTCCTGGTTCTTTCTGCATAGTTCTGTTTCATTTACTCCTCCCCCCCCCCGCCCTTCTTGCCCTCAGGACATCCGTTTTCCTGTTTTGATGTTGTCCCCTGTAGTGTAGCTTTTAAGAACTGTACAAGGCTTTGTGATTAAAGATGCATTTGACAGTGTGAACCCGCCTGCTCCAAAGGTTGGTCCACCCTCTGCATCAGCCTCTAATGCCTTCCATCCAGCTCCTTGCCAAGCATTCCAAATGCTGCAGAACCTCAAGGAACTGGTTCAGAATAATGTAAGAACATAAGAACAGTCCCACTGGATCAGGCCATAAGCCCATCTAGTGCAGCTTCCTGTATCTCACAGCGGCCCACCAAATGCCCCAGGGAGCACACCAGATAACAAGAGACCTCATCCTGGTGCCCTCCCTTGCATCTGGCCTTCTGACATAGCCCATTTCTAAAATCAGGAGGTTGCACATTAAGCCACAATGTGTGTGGCTTAATCACCACATGCATAATTCTGTGCACCCATTTTGGATCTCATCATGAATACAAACTTTCCTGATGCCCAGATCTAGCATTCCACAAACACCTTGCACTAATTTGAAGGTCTGACTTACCAGGAGTCAGAACATCTTGATTTTTGCAGACCGTCTCACTGCATCATAGCACTATAGTGAAATGGGGTGCAAAAAATCACAGCTGTGTATGCTGTATGTATATAATTGCACAATTTAGGCTGCACTCCTAAACACACTTTCCCGAGAGTAAGCCCCATTGAACAAAATAGGACTTACTTCTGAGTAGACCCAGTTAGGCTTGTGCCCTTAGGTAACTAACCTGTTTGTGAAGATTTCAAAAATTATTTGAGCTGATAATGATTCCCCTTCCATCCCTGTAGAGAATCACTAAGAGATTGCATTATAATGAACAACTCCACTTGAGATTACAAGGAGGGCAGAATCCATTCCTATGACTCCTTTGTGTATCAATATATATATAAGGCAGGCCTTTGCCAATGAAGCATGACAGATACTTTGTTTTTTCACACAAGCTGGTTCACTTCTCTGCTTTATCCTTTGCTGCTACTAATGTGTGTGCTAAAAGCTCACATGCAGTTGTGAACTGGACTGTGATGCTGCTTTTGTAATGGCTGCTATTGCTAAAACAGGGCAGAAACCAAATCTCGACTTAAATACAGTCTTATAATGCTTACGCTTTTAAGGACTGATCTCTAAATTGTTAATACAAAGTTTATCATTGACCTTTAGCGTTTCAGCTGATCCTTAAGCATCTGCTAAGCTCTGTGCAAAAGGAGACACATAAAACTGCTGTGAGGTTCACATGAGTAGTACAATCCAACATTAGGGCTTGCAAGAGGACTGCCAATGCCCTCCCTCTGCAGCCCCTCCCATGCTGAATCCCTTGCCACTGCCAAGGTTTCCTTGATCCTCAGCAGCGGTTTCTGTGGGGCTTGTGGGGGGGGGGGTGAGATGGAGTGAGGGAGGTGATTTGTGCAACTTGTACAAGTATAACTCAGGATGTTACCCATTATGTGTATTATGTTTGCATTTTACACACATACAGGAATGAGCCAAGACTCAGATGACCTGGACTCAAGTCGTGAAAACATACATATTTTTGTGACTCCATATGGACTCGAGTGATGCATGTCAAAAACTTGGGCACTGACTTGTGGGGTTTTTACCCTCAAAATAAATAGACTCGAGTCATGACTCACTTTTGTGTGTGCTTGTGAGTCTGATTTGTGTGTGTGTGTGTGTGTGTGTGTGTGTGTGTGTGTGTGTGTGTTTGCTTGCTTGCTTGCTTTATATTTTTTCCCCACTTTCAGCGCTTGACTCACTTTCAAAAAGTCTCAGACTTTAATCAAAATGACTTGAAAAACGGCTCTGAACGAGTCATGATAGCCGCTGCTGTAACTCATGGGTGACTCAAGGGGGCAGAGAGTTGGGACTTGACTTGAGACTTGGTGCTGTGGTTCCAGCACATTCATGCGTGAGCATAACAGTGTGGGCGCAATCCTACCTTGTGCTGAAACAGGCAAGCCAAGAGGCTTGCGTTGTATCCAGCACAGGATAGGTGCCCAAAGTGGCTCAGCCAGAGGTAAGGGGAAACTTTACCCCTTACCTCCAGATAAGCTATCCTGGCCCCAATGAGTCTCCTCAGACTTGTGCCACCTCCTGAGGTGCCAGGTTAACTACCAGGTTCCAAACTACTCCACGTTTGCAACCCTCCTGGGCTAGCACAAGGGACTTGCACCAGCCCAAGGCACAGTTTGGATTGCGCTGTCTGTGTGTGTTTGTGTAGACTGGTATAATCTTTACATCCTCACTATAAAACCCCAGTAAACCTGGGGAGGGGACAATCATAACTTAGTGGTAAAGCACCTGCTGTGCATGCAGTTGGTCTGAGGTTCAGTTCATGGCTGCTTTTCCAGAGAGGGCAGAGAAAGATCCCCACCACTGGAACCCTGGAGAGCTTCTACCAGTCACTGTGGACAAAGCAGAGCTAGATGGGCCAAGGTTCTGACTCTGTAGAAGGCAGCTTCATATGTTCAATATTATTGCTTGAGATGTTCACTGAACCAAAATTGAACCTAATTGAACGGGGGGGGGGGGTTCATAAATTGTCATTTTCAAGCATTCTCATCAGTCACTCAAAAATCCTTAAAAGAGACTTTTGACTGATTGATGTGCCAGTGTTTGCTGCCACTTCACCTGCCTGCTGTTCGCTCCAGTAAAGGCTTATATTGGAGAAGAGAGATAGATGGGCTACAAGTAACAGACAGCTCACTTTCCAGTGGGAAAAGACACGCCATGCATCAATTCCACCCCCAAGGAGAAACCTGCGAAGCTTCTCCTGTGCTGGTGAAAACCCTCTGCTGCCTGCATTCACCCCCCTCTTCCAAAGTAGGAGCTTTTTTATTTGGGGAAGGGGAGTGGCAGGGGCAGGGAGAACCAGAAATGAGATGCACCGCCCAATACATGGGATGACCTACTTGAGGGCTGGCTGTGCACACTTCAATTTGAGAGGGCTCTACTTTAAGCAGGGATGCTGGCATATTTAAGCACTACCACTTTGAATCATTGCCCCATCCTGAATCATTATCCTTCCTAGTGCAGGTGAGGAATTGAAGGGAAGATAGCAAGATAGTGAGTGCCTAGTAAAGGTGAGATTCCACCATGGGACTTCCTGATTTGTAGCTCAGACTTTTAGGCATGACTCTATTCTTGGATCGAATTATCCATTCAGTCTTGTCTAACCTTTGGCGATTCCATGAGCCAGCTGTCTCCGTGATTTCTGATCTTGTACAGCTTCTTTCAGTTTTTTTTTATATTTTGGCCAGTGTCTGCTTTGATTACATCCAGCAAACACATTCATTGGCATCCTCATCGTCTTTTGCTACTGACCGTTCTGTGCATAACATTTTTCTCCAATGGTGTTGGCCACATGACATGCCCAAAGTAACATGGCTTAAGTTTTATTATTTTGCCTTCCAGTGATATGTCTGATTTTCTATGCTGCGGCATCTCTTTATTCGTTATCTTTGCAATCCATGGAATGCACAAGAGTCTCCTCCAACACTGTAACTCAAAAGAGTCAACTTTCTTTCTGTCTAGCTTTTTCATCATCCAACTTTTACAGCCATATGTAGTTATGGGGAACACAATAGTACGGAATAATCTACACGAGGTTGTTGAACTGACATTCTTATTTTTCCATAATTGATTCATACTCATCATTGCTTTGCGACCCAGAACAATTTGGTGTTTAATTTCTTGGGTGCAACCTCCATTTTGATTAATCAATGACCCTAGAAAGATGAATTCTTCCACACGTTCAACCACCAATTACTATTTTGATGTTTCCAATCTTTGCTGTTGTCATAAGTTGGGACGTTGTGATGTTCAGGAAGAGAACAAACGTCTCACTTTCTTCTTTGAGTTTCATAATTAAGCACTTTAAGCCTTCTTGGGTTTTTTGGAGGAGCGTATAAAAGATTATTGATGATTCCCCTGCCAATTTTACCCCGACATTAGATTCTTTCAACTCCAGCTTCCTGATAATCACTTCAGCATACAAGTTAAATAAGAAAGACGACAGGATGCAACCTTGTCGCACACCTTTCTCAATCTTAAACCCAACTGTGTGCACTTGTTCAGGCATGCATGCCAGTCCCAAGCCCGAATAAATGGGGAGGGTTAAGGAAAGACCTGGCAAACTACCTTGTAATAATTTTGCCAAGAAAATTCCATGGAGAGACTCTATTCTAGCATCCACTTAAATTCATTATGTTAAAACATTTCAATTTCCAAATCTGAAATTCTTATTTTTTTTAATTAGCTTTGGTGCTAAATGTGTTAAGCTTCTGCCTTCTTTTTTTCATGGCAAGAGGAGGGAAATTCATAATTCAAAGGAACTCTGTCTTGCGATTCTCTTCCCCCTACGGGTATATGTGTGACTTTGGTGATACTGAAAGAGTGAAAGGTAAATTGGAGCCAAATTCTCTTAAATGGAAATAAATGGTTTTTAAATGACCTCTTAAGAAGCACCCCACAAGGCTTTGTGTTGAGATCTCTTCTATTTAATTTTCATTTAAGTGATGTGGACAAAGGGCTAAACTACTGTCTCCGTAGATATAAAAATGGCATCATGACAGGGGAGGTTAATGATACCAGGGAGGATGCCAGAGAGATACAAGAGGATTTTTAAAAACCTAGGGCAATATGTCGAACACAGGCATGCAGGAAGTTGTGTCAGTAGCTGTAAAGTCACTCTCCAGAAAGGAGCAACAAGAATGGCAAATGTAATATCTGAGTGTCTTTTCAATCATGGAAACATGAAAAGGCAAGGACTGAAGGGCAGGATTAACAGTCAGAGTTTGAAGCCAGGCTTTTACACCACTGCGAGAGCAGAAGGACAGAGTTATGCTGCTGACTGCAAAGTGCCCTATCAGAAACATATGGCTGGAACATGTCCTCAGACACCTCTGATCATGGTTAAGACGTTCTCTGCTGTTAAAGCAGCAGAGAAGAGAAACGATGAGCTATGAGCCGTTGGATCAGCTGTCCAGACTGAGGTGGTGGAATGAGAGCAATTGGGATCTGCGCCTCTTCAGGCCTTGGGAGGAGATTCACATCTGTGAATTATCCCACCACATTAAGGCTGCAGTTTTCAAACTCTCAGGGAGTTTAAAGACTGCAGAAAGTCCTTGCAGGGGATGGGAGGGACGTAGCAGGGGCGGAGGGAAGGCAATGATGCAATCCCCAGCTAAGGGGGGGCTGCAGGGACTGGGATGCACTCAACAGTCCCTGCAGCAGCCTTCCTGGGGTGCGGGGAGCCCTGCACGAGAGTCTGCAGGGCTCCCCAGCCTTCCAAAAGTGAAAGTGGAGCAATCACACTCCACTTCCGGTTTTGTGGAGGTGGAGCCTGCATTCCCGACAGGCTGCTGCAGGGACTGGTGAGTGCATCCCAGTCCCTGCAGCCCCCCCCCCCGAGCGACATGATCCTGCGGATCACATTGCTGCCTTCCCCCTGCCCCCGCCCCTTAATGGGGCAGAGGCCAGGGCTGTCAGGCTGGGGCGTAGCGACGCCCCAGTTTGAATAGCTCTGCATTAAGGAATGACCTTCTCTTCTTGTACACATTGTGGATATAAGGCAAGGTGTAAGGTGGGTCCTCCATGCAGAAGTGCACATGTGTATAACCGTCCCCCCTTACTTTCGGAGAGTCAATTGAGCTTATGCCCATTTGAGTAGATGGTATTTTCTATCTCTGAGGGAAGCAGACCTTGCCTACTCTTATACTCTTGCTGCTTAGCTTCTAGAGTGTTGGCCCAATCCTGTCCAACTTTCCAGCACTGAAGCAGCTATGCCAGTGGGGTTCATGCTGCATTCTGCAGTGGAGGAGTATTCAGAGAGGCCTCCTCAAGATAAGGGAACATATGATCCCTTACCTCAGGGCTGCATTGCAGCTGCATCGGCACTGGGAATTTGGAAAAGATTCAGCCCTGTGTCAACCAAGCCCTCATCAAAGCTGCATCTCCAACATGACACAACTAAATGGAAAAAGAATGGGTCCAAATACAGATAGCAGATGATACTGATAATTCCACGCTTGAGAGAAAAGCAAAGGAATGCTTGGGACCACATCAGGTCTTCCTCATTTCATCAGTCTTGGCTGCTGTGGAACTTGCGAGAGCTTGACTCTAGTAGCCAGAGCTTTAGAAATGCAAGCAGAGTCTTTGTGCTGGAAAACTCAGGAAGGAACTGAGTATGAGTCAGCTACTGGTCAGCTATGTTAGTGCTTCCTTAGCTTGTCTGTCATTAGTTTTGATACACCAAAAGTTATATCATCTAAAAAAAACGAAAATGCTTGCTCTCATCTCCCCAAGATTTGTTCCCCATCTCAAAACTGTAGCCTGCACAGGGCATTTATATAGGCAGAGCTGTCTCACCTGCAGTAACCCGGAGACTGGCTTATCCTTGTTCTGGAGAGCTTTCCAGAGCTGATATAATCCTATCCAATCTTATCCAGCTTTCCAGAGCTGATATAACTGTGACAATGGAGTGTATGCTGCATCCAATGGTGGGGCAGGCAGTCATGGAGGCCCCCTCCAAGTAAGGGAATGTTTGTTTGCGTTTTAGCTGCATCAGCACTGGAAAGTTGGATAGGATTGGGCCCTCAGTCATGCCCTTTGTTTTGCTATTCCTTTTTAGAAACTAATACACTATTTTTAGCTAATTAGATTAAAATCTATCATTGACTGACCTAATATTTTGTAGTCTTTTAAACAATTACTAGAATAATTACCTACTTTCTCACTGTCCTTTGCACAATATTCATTTACTAGCACACATGCCCTTTCCCCAGCCCAGAGATCTGCACGTTCCTGTCACTTTTTATCAATGCTTCCATTAAACTTTCCACTTATTTCTGTAGGAATTCTGTTCACAGGCCAGCAGAAGCACGCATGCCTTAAGAACAGAACACTTTATTCGTCACCACCTATGCTGGGCTGGTTATACGTAGATTGCAATTTGCAATATAGTTTGAAATTCTAGCCAAGAACATGGGAATCACAGGCATATCTTTGTGGGATTTTTGCTGTTCCAAGCAATGTCATTTCTGGAGCTGAGTCAGTAGTGTAGCTAGTACTGCAAGTCCAGTGTTACCCTGCAATGTCCGATCTCGTCTGATCTCGGAAGCTAAGAAAAGTCAGGCCTGGTTAGTACTTGGATGGGAGACCGCCTGGGAATACCGGGTGCTGTAGGATTATACCATAGTCTTTCCAGACTGAAGGTTGCCAACCAGTCCTAGCTACAGTAAGGACTGCAGGCGCTGCAATGTCATGGAAGTGGCCTTTCCCACTTGCTGTCAGAGCCATTCCGGGCAAAGTGCCAGAGATGCTGTTTGGTTCAGTGAGCACCTGTGCATTGTTGTCGCTGCCTGCAATGGCTCCATCACCGAGTGGGAGGGGTTGCTTTTGCGGCGCCTGCAACACTTACCGTTTTGCCCCCTCTGCAGCTAGCTGGTGCCATTTGCATGAGAGCAAGAATGTTGAGGTATTTCAGATCCAATGACAATTGGCACAATATTGACTTCTCCCAGAGACACCCGTTCTACTCTCAGGTCTTGATATCTTGTGATCTTATATTCTTCATCTTCAGTTCTACTGTCTCCTCGGATTGCAATAGCAATGATTCAAACTGGATCTTTCATTTTCTCAACTACTGTAATATCTGCTGTATTGGGACACTTCAGTGGTGGAGCCTCTGGGAGCTGCTACCTCGCGCATAGCACTGCTCACCATTTGCAGTGGCCATCCTGAAGCGCACAGCAGCAGCCTTGCTTTTGCACCCTGCTGAAAGGCCTTGGTTGCCAGAATGGGAATTCTGGCAGTGCAAGGCCCAGATAAGATTGGGCTGATACCTTACACTGTAAGGCTTATAGTGTTTTTGTAAGGATAGCATCATGATAACACATGTGAAGTGCTTTCTGGGCTCAGAAAGTTCTATATAAATGCTGAAGGTTATTCTGAGGCTGATCAGGACCTGGACACAAAACAAAATAATCCAAGTAAACTAGTTTTGTGAACAAGGACGTGCATCTGAATTTGCATGCATTTGGCAGCAAAGGACAGCATCTATATTTGGACACATATTCAGATGAGCATCAGCAGGGCCTGGGGGGGGTAAAGAGGGTAATTTGTACCCAGGCCCAGGGTCAAAAGGGGGGCCCAGGAGCCAAAGGAGGGGGCCCAGGAATTTCCTGGGATCTGACATTTTCCTGTCTACTCAGAGTTGTTGCCCATACGGGATGCTGGGGACACTACTGATGCCACATGGGTGGGTAGACCTGGGCTCCAAAGACTTTTCCAGCTGTCTCTATCCTCCCCTCACCCTGCCTTGCCCCTCCCTGCCCCTATTCCGCTCATCCATCACCACCCTCCCCTGCTCTGTTTCACTCCCCCCCCCACTTTGCCAAGGGGCCCAAAAGAAATTTTGTACCCCCTGATAAAACGCCTCTCGGAAGCCCTGAGCATCGGGAACATGGGGGAACCCTGCAGATGCTTGCGCATCCCCCGACAGGCTGCTACAGGGACTGGTGAGTACATCCCATCCCTGCAGCCCCCCGTAGCGATGCGATTCTGGGGATCATGTCACTGCCTCCCCCCTACCCCCACAAGAACTTACTGCAGTCCTCAAACTCCCTGAGAGTTTGAAAACCACAGCTTTAGTTGGTTAGGAAAAGCACACAGGCAGTTAAATATGTAGTAAGCACCTGCCAAAAAACTTCCATGTCCCTTGCCCATTCCAAATGGCCTCTAGGCTGGGTTTCCTTCCCCAGACAGGGTCTCTGCAGAACAACCACAATTACAATGCTAGATTTCTATATGGCAGCACAGAACCAGCGTGCAGACAGACAGCTCGCTATGATAACAGCAGTATCTAAATAAATGGTTTACTTTTAATATAGGTATTATTGTAGTTCATTGTCTGACATGTCCTTCTCCTTGAATATGTATTGCTTTTATCAGCCATGTCAGAAATATAGTAAGTCAGTAATTTCAGATGCTGTTGCATAGGCAGCGTCACTGTAATTTTGCCAGGAGGGAGATAATAAATCATACTTTTCCATTTGACTGATGTTCTGTTTCCCTTGTCTGGTTTCAGCAGCTGAGTTCTATCTAGCAAGCAAGCATTGTTCGCGGTTCCTCTTATTAAAGGATAAGGCACATTATTGAAAATGCTTTTGTGCGCAACGTTTTCAAGTAGTACATGAAATTACAGCACACGTAATAAAAAAGGCCTCATTGATTCTGGTACCTTTGTGAAAATCCATGACCACATGCCTCTTTCAGGAGGGAAAACGTTCATCTAAAAATCTTTGGTGACCTTGTTAGTCTCTTGTTTTGAAGATTACAAACCACTCTGTATTACCTGTGATGGGCACCGTTGGGCGGTCTACTGCCAAAGAGGTTTTCATAATGTGTCCTTCAGCTCTTATGAGCCTGCTTTGAGCACAGTACTTTCCAAGGTTTGTCACAAAACTGAGCTAAGCCACTGAACAAGTTAACAAAGGAAGGGTGCATATGGAGAGAGCAAGACCCAGACTAGTTTGTCTAAACCAGTGGTTCTATTTCAAACTTTTAGCACTGGGACCCACTTTTTAGAAAAGTGATCTACCAGAAGTGATGTAATGACCGGAAGTGACATCATCAAGCAGGAAAATTTTTAACAATCTTAGGCTGCAATCCTACCCACACATAAGCCCCATTGACTATCATTGTTAAAAGCATATACAAAGTAGCCTGTTAAAACTACAGATCTGTAACATTTCCTTAAATGCAGTCACACACCATGGTAGCATCAAGTCTAATATATTAAAACTAAAATATTGAAATGAGAGGAGACCCACCTGAAATTGGTTTACAACCCACCGAATGGGTCCCAACCCACAGTTTGAGAAACACTGGTCTAAGCGGTTTCCAATCACTAGAGAGGATATTTTTCAAGCTGTTAGAAAATAAACTTCTTGCAACTTCAGTTGGATAATTAAGTAAGTCTGCATTTGCGGTAAGGGACATTTGATTGGTTACATTTCCCCCATCCCCCCACCCCTGCACTGGACCTACCTGCTCTGGGAAGCATCCCTCCATGCACCGGTGCCAGGAGAAAAGCTTTGGCCTTCCTGCTAGTGCTGCTGGAAGCTGCGCTGTTGCAAAGCTCTTTCCAGCATTTCTATAATAGTGTGTGCTGGCAGAACATGCACTACACCAGCACAAGTGGGGACTAGGTGCTAATCTAGGTATTTGAGGGATCGCCTCCTTCCTTATAATCCTGCCCGTGCTCTTAGATCATCTGGGGGGGCCCTTTTGACTGTGCCGCCACTAAGAGAGGTGAGAGGGATGGCAGCCAGGAAGAGGGCCTTCTCGGTGGTGGCCCCCAAACTCTGGAATACCCTTCCCTTAGAATTGAGAACTGCTCCCTCTTTGTTAATATTTTGGCGTGGACTGAAGACCTTTTTATTTCAAAAAGCTTTTAATTGCTGACAGGCTGGCTGGCTTTCTTTCTCTTTTTTCTCTTTCATATTAGAATCCACGGGGCTTGTTTTAGATTTTTTTTAATTACATTTAATTATTGTTTTTAATTGCTATTTTTGTATTTTTATTGTTGTAAGCCATCTTGTGTGCCCAATGGAGCAAAAAGGCGGGATATAAATTAATAAAATCATCATCATCATCATCATCATCACTATAGTGGTAATCTCTGTACCACACTGAGTCATAGTGCAAAACCTCAACTCCCAAAAGGTCTCTTAGTGTTCTCAGATTAATTTGTCATCTACAAGACAATCTTGTTTGATGGAGCTGCTGACACAATTAGCAGAAATCAGTATGTTAATTTTCATTGTCAACGCATGGTGTGAGGATATTTGATATGAGCTGATACAGAGATGTTTCACAAGGCTTCACTTCTGTTTCAGTAAATAGTATTTCTTAGGCTACAATTCTTAACATGCCTACCAGGGACTGGACAAAATTGGAACTTACTTCTGAGGAAACATTTACAGGCTTCTGCTGTCAGGGGGGCAATCCTAACTTCATGTCCCCTGTGCCAGCCTCAGAGTGTCACAAAAGTACCATGAGGCACCTCTCAAAGACTTGGGAGCTGGGAGGCTGCCTCCTCCTGGAGAAAAGGTGAGATTGTGCTGGCTGTGTTGGGCCGATGTGGGGGTCTGGGGAGGGTGGGAGGAGGCAAATGGAGGTGTTCTGGTGCGGGGAAGGGCAAGCAGCAGGTAGGCTCATGTTCAGGCCGAAGCTGAATGGGGGGTGAAACCAGATCCTTGTGCCAGATCCTAACCCCACTCCCTCTTCAAGTGGCGCAGATTCTATTAGACCAATTGGGGCTGCTGCCATGTTATCCAGGGTACAAGGAATGAATTACTCTTGCCCTGGGCTGAGCTGCAGGCAGCCCCAACCCTGCTCTGGATACAGGGTAAGCCTTCCCATTCCAGCGCAGGTTAGGATTGTGCTGTCAGTTTCCTAACTCTACTGAAATTAATTATTCTAATGACCTGAATGAAAGGCTTCGATAATATATTTTCGCAATATAGTTCAAGCAATATAGTTCAATTTACTTCAAGCAATATAGTTCTCCCTTGGAATGAAGCTTTGGTGTGTGGTGAACAACAAACAAATGTCTCTAACTAAGGGCAGAGTCAGGGTGTTTATGGTATATTACGGAAATATTTCATATTATTAGATATTGTTTGGCAGTGAGATTGCAGAGTGGCATGTTACAGCAGGAATGTTGGGTAATAAAGCAACTTGACCCTAGAACAATGAAAGGTCAAACTGGATTCAAGAAACACCAAGGACATCTGGGAAGCCTGTAATGGGCAATATTCTTATATGGGTCATTTAAGAACAAAGTAATATGGAGAACAAGTTTTGGAGTCAGATGGTAAAGCAGGCAGAACAATAAGCAAAAGGGTTAACTCGATTTCGGAAAGTGAGTGGCCTGTCAGGTAGAGGCACCAGCAGGGACCTTGAAAGTTAGGTAGCAGTATAGAAGGAATGTATCACAGGTGTGAGAAATCAGGTAGAGGAGAAGGAGACAAGATGGACGTGACATAAGTTCTAATCGGATAACAACTTGGGGTGACATGACTCAGCATATTTGTGATTGAATGATTGCTTCTTGATACCTCGTAGGTCCCCTGGAAATTTCCTATAACTGTCTGCTAAGAAAGTCTAGCATTTGCTACTGAGCCTGGCATCTGCCACGAGAAGTGCTGCAGGAATGAGCATCCATCTGCCAAGGTAAAGTTGTATTGGTAGTTATTATTAGCATTCAAAGTTAGTGTAGCTCAAGTTAGTTTTGTTGTCTTCTTTGCTGAATGAGTACTGATCCCAGGAACTATTTCCCATCTCTCTCCTGCCTTATGCAGGATGAGCATTGGCTGCCTGAGTAAATGTAACTTCAAACTTAGCTGCTTTGAATGTATGTGTCTGTGTCATCAATCTGGTAAAAGGTTGCTCAGAAGGACACCCCTGGTGTGTTGAAGTGCCTGCACTGGCAGCGGGTAATTGAGGCTGAGTGCGGGCAGCCTGCCCCACAAGACTGCAAGAGCCTTAAGGCATGAAGTGGCACTGAGAGGCACAATCCAATCCAACTTTCCAGTGCAGATGCAGCCATGCCAATGGGGTGTGTGCTGCATCTGTGGTGGTGGGGGCAATCACAGAGGCCTCCTCAAGGTAAGGGAATATTTATTCCCGTACTCCAGAGCTGCATTGGTGCTGCAAAATTGGATGGGCTGAGCTGTGAAGATGCCATCTTATACACACTTACCTGGGAGTAGGCCCCACTGCACTAAGTGGGAGTTACTTCCTAGTAGATGTGCCTAGGCTTACACTGTAAGAAAACACAACATTTTTCTTATCCCATCTACACATCTTAAACTTTTGCAAAGAGGTAGTAAAAATTCCATGTGATTCCTTCATTAGTAGTGTATCTTGAACAAGAACTGCTTTTGCCCTTGGACCAATCCCTTTCTCTCACTAAGGATATAGCCAAGCTTGCAACAATAGACTCTGGCTAAACTATGTCGCAGACCTTAAAAAAGAAATGATTCAAAAAAAACCAACACTTTTGCAGCCTTGAAGATCGAATTGATAATATGACTTGGTCAATAAGGCACTATATGATATGTGCTTTCAATTTGCCCTTGAGTGGAAAAAAATCTGGTCTGAGCTGATGAATAATTTAATAACTGCCAAACTACAGTGACACTCGCATGAAAAGCAATACATGTATAGTGCAAACCTTTGTTAAGATAATTGAATTGATTGAAATCTGTTTAAGGAGAATTAGCCAGGGAACAGGTGCCTGGTATTCCCAAACAAATGTTCTCATAATTAATTGATCATCAGTGCTTGTCAAAATAGCTATTAATTGGATGATGAGACCATATGCAAGAGTCTAAACTAGCCTGAGATATTGTACTCACCTGGAAGTATTGGCTCTGTATTGTCCTCACCCAGCCTTTTATTTTTTGCTACAGTGGTGCTTTGCTTTGCCATCAGAAGAATATTGTCACAGGTTTCTACAGGACTGTGAACTATATATATATATATTGTTGGACTATATATATTGTTGCTGTCTTAGGCATAGAGCGAGAACATCTTTATGGATCTTTTAAGGTATTTTAATAGCTGAGCTTATGTTTGTTCTTCTTGTATCCAGAATAACAAATACAAGCTCTTTATTTGCAAGAAGATGCTCTTGCAAATAGAGTAGTAGAAATGTGAACATGGCTAAGGTTATGTCAAGGTGGATACAGTGAGTAGTGGCATCACTAGCAGGTGTGGGTTGCTCCAGGTCATGCACACAGTGAAGGTGACACCACTACTGGCCCAAATTTTTAAAGTCTTGGTATTTTCAAATAAAATCGTCAGATATCACTTGATGCGTGATCTCATGCAAGAATGCAATGAAACAAACCACGTTGAAATCTATCAAACGTTATAGCCGAAATACCAGTGGGGGCAAGGCAGTGTTGCATCAACACACTCATCGCCCAGGGCATTGCCCTACCCACTGCATGGGAGGAGGTCCATCATGGGGGTGACACAATGGCCTCCTGCATCAGGTGACGCAAACCCACGTGATGCCACTGACAGTGGATGCCTGATTTGTAGTTGGAGGACTTTGGTGGGTTGAGGAAATAAAAGGGCAACAGAGTGCAAAGGAAAAAAGCAACTGGGAATGGAATTTGGAAGGGAAGTATTGAAAGTTGACTCCTTAAAGCTATTCAGGTGGCAATCCTATACTCACTTACCAAGGAGTAAGTTTGATTTAACTCAGTGGGGCTTACTTCTGAGTAGATATGCATAACATTGCATTATTAGCTATGTAACATAGCTTCTACAGTTGAGCTGAGAACAGAGTTGGGACTCTGTTCCAAAGGCAACTGAGCATGTGCAGCCACAGCATGGCTGTCATCTTAAATTGCACCAGGTGAAGACTGCATCTCTGTGTGGAACTGTTTTCTGGAGTGCGGCTTTCCTGCACCAGATCTTCTTTCACCATAACACAGCAAACCCATTTGTAGGAGTTTAACAGAACCCATAAATGGTGCTGAGGTAAGACCTGATTTCTCTATATCAGGGATGCTCAAACCCTGGCCCAGGGGCCATCTGCGGGCCTTGGGGACCCCCAATCTGGCCCACGGGGAGCCCCCGGTCTTCACTGAGTCTCTGGCCCTCCAGAGACTTGCTCAAGCCCGCACTGGCCTGATGCAACTACTCTCAGTGCAAGGGCCAACTGTTTGACCTCTTGTGCAAGTTGCGGGCTGAGGGCTTCCTCTGCTGCTTGCTGTTTCACATCTGCAAAGCAGCAACAGCAGCAAAGGAAAGGCCAGCCTTGCTTTGCGCAAAGTCTTTTATAGGCCTTGAGCTATCGTGAGACCTTAACTCATTCATATATGTTCCATCTCTAATATATTTGTTTATGTAAATTTATGTAAATTTTAAATGTAAATTAAAATTTTAATTTTTAAAATTTAAAACTTTTGTAATTTAAAACTTTTTTTCCTGATCCCCGGCACAGTGTTAGAGAGATGATGTGGCCCTCCCGCCAAAATGTTTGGACACCCCTGCTCTACATTACTGGTTCCCAACCTGTGGTCCGGGGACCACAGATGATCTGCAAGACCCTGAGAAGTGGTCCATAAAGTCTCAGGGGAAAAAAGATTGCCTTTGATTACTTCCAGCATGCTCCCCCACAGACCACCAGAGAGGGCAGAAAATGAACTGCCTGCAGCCAGCAACAAAAGCAGCAACCCACAAATCTTCACTATAAATAATAAATCTCTTAGATATCTTCTCTAAGTGTATTTTTTTGTGTGAAGTGGTGGCAGTTGCATGCAGGGCCCTTGGGAGGAAGGACAGGGGTAATTTGTCGCTGGACCTAGGGTCAAAAAGCTGATGCAGGAACCAAAGGTGGGCCCTCCAGAAATTTCTTGGAATCTTACATTTTCCAATCTCACCCTGACTTGCTGCCCATGTGGGATGCTGGGTGCACAGCTGCTGCTCCTACCAAAAGCCTACCAAAAACCACTGGGCCAAGGAATGCATGCATGACACTCCTGGACACTGTCAAATCTGGGAGGAAACGGGCCTGCTACGGTAGCTTTTCGGTTTGTGGATCTGCTTACCATGAAGGAGTGTATCAAGGACACAGCTATGGGACTACAGCTGCTACAGAGGTACATTTTGGTATACACAGGACACTTTCCATTCTAGTGGGAGCTTAAATCTGACCATTTAATTTTTTGCAATGATTTCCTGTATTTAAAAATTTCTGAGACTTAGGAGGGTGTTTGGTTTTCTGTATTACTGTATCTAGCTTCCGACACTGTGTAGGCAAGTGGAGCCCAGTCAACTTGCCCACACAGTGTCAGAAGCTAGATACGGTAATACTGAAAAACCTCTTTAAGCACTTTAATAGCGCCATTGAAATCTACAAACTCATTGCAAAACCAGTAAGGAGTATGGTAGACCTAGGCTCCAAAGACTCTTCCTGCTGTTGCCACCCAAACCCTGCCCTGTTTTGCCTCCTCCCCACCCTTGACTGCCCACCCATGTCACCACCCCCTCTCTGTTTCATCCCCTCCCCTCCCACTTTGGGAAGGGGCCCAAAAGAATCACTGTACCCCTTGATAAAATTCCACTAGGAGGCCTTGGTTGAACGTGATCCATGCCAATTCCAGTTTTTGTCTTCTAAAGATTGAGACCCATTGCTCTACACGGATAATTGGATAATTATAAGTGGATAAGTGGATAATTCCAGATGAATGGCTTGTGACACTGAAGCTTCACAGTGAATCTTCCTGAAAGGCCTCCATGCCAGAATTCTGTTTAGTGCTTCGACTTGAGGTTTTCTTTTCTTGCTTGATCATGGTCACAAATTGGGGTTGAATGAAAGCAAACCACATTTAACTCCATCTTTAACACCCATCAGGGGTCTCATGCTGCGATTACTCTCATGAGGGTATATCCCTTACAAACACAGAAATGGTTTATTTCCTCGGAAAATTAAAACGTCATGCTTGTTTTTAAGGAAAGAAAATATCACAGCATATTGATGTGGGGAAGAAATGTTCTCAAAATGGGCCTTCCTATTAAAAAAACAAAACTCAAATGCTGGGATCAGGGAAAAGCTATTCACCATCACAGAGATGAATCATACAAAACAAATTCAATGTAATAAATTAACTGAAATACTCCACTAAACTGGATAAAGCAGAACAAAATACTATAACAAACTCCTCTGTGAAACTATTTATTCATTATCTTTTAATACAAACTTCATACACTTGAGACCAAATGGAATTTGAAATGAAGGCAGAGGAGGCAGCAGCTCTGGATCAGGGAACAAATCATGGTCCTTTTAAAGCTATTTCTGTCCCAGCTTAGTTTGAATTCAGTTTGGCATGCTCAGCTTGTAAGGCATGGTTGCCTGGTTTCAGGTAAACAGTGTACATGAGTGTAACCACTTTTCTGGCTGAGACACAGTCCTTGCTTCTGAGACATCAATCCTATGCAATTAAGAGTATGTCCCCTCTTATTTGGGAATAAACCTTTCTGAAATCATGATTTTCATAAGGTTGTAACAACCTATTACTAGAGAAATTTATCTAGAGGGGGGATTAGTGACATAGGCCAGTGGTCGTCAACCTTTTTTGTGCCATGACCCCAATTAATACATAAAGAATGAGGCTGGGGACCCACCGCCAAACCCGCCCCCCTCCTGGGACCCTATCTGCCCACTCCCTGCCCCCGTAACACCCTCCCAGCACTGTTCACTGTGACCAAATATTCTTATTAGAGCATAAAAAGTTACCATGAAGCCTGGCACTAGTGAAAGCTATTTTAGCACAGTTGCAAAGAACCTAAGCAGGAATGGGACACAATTTCCTGAAGGGATACACCAGATGACTTTCCCTTTACTTGTTGTGCTGAGTGATCTTCAACCCATTTCATTCCCCTAAGTTGCTGAGACCCCATAACAGAGGCTTCACGACCCCATTGGGGTCCCTATCCCAAAGCTGAAGAACACTGACATTGGCAAATCGAGACACTTGCTGCTGCAAACATGACTTTTTGGGACTCCCTCTACCCAAGTAATGTCTCTAGTGGACAGTAATCTTTTTTGTTCCCTTCTCAGATGTTTTGTCCAAAAAGGCAGTTCAACGTTTGCCTCAAGCATTCACCTGAGGTGCAGTTTTATGCCAACCTGTTTTGTCAAAGGACGAAAACCCTGCCAGCAATTCCTATCCAGTTGGAAGAATATGCTAGAGGAATGTTATTGGGCTCTCCCAATGTGTGAGTAGTGATGGACAACCCTTGACTGAGAATGAGCTCATCTAACACAAATTAAACCACCACCACCACCCCCAAACTGGAAAATAAATAGTATTACTTATCAGCCCATTACAGAGATTGGGACCCATTCTTCTCCCAATAACATTATCAGAAATGTACTACACCTACCCATTCCCATAAGTTTGGGGCAGTTGCTTTCTGTTCCCTAAAATATACTTGGTGGTTGTAATGGGGGGAGGGGAGCATGATATCTCAGCATGATATTTGGCACTGAAGTATCTCAGCATGATCTTTGACACCTTATGCTCGAAAATGCAGCTACAACCCTGAAGTAAATTCTCTCAGAAACTTACATTTGTCAGACATTCTGGTGTCCAGGATGCTGTTGCAAGCTTACTTAGTAGTGTCCCAAAGTGTCAAGAGCCCTGTAAAATGTAGTGTCCCAGGACTCCTGGGGCATTGCTGTGGCAGCATTCTAGGGCATGACAAAGGCACCAGTGTCCTCCTTCCCTGTTGCCATCACAGTCCTTTGAGTAGAAAAGGGAGGAGATGCCTTGTGGTAGCAAGATGGTCTGATGACAGCGGTGACACCATTTCCTTTCACTACTTAGGCCAAAACTTTGAAAGCGGTTTGGCTCAGTTCATAATGGGTTCAGGAATTCCCATAAACTATGGACTTTCAAAATTCTCCACCACCACTGCATATTAGCAATCCATCTCAACCTGACATTATGTACTCCACTGTGTATTGAGATAATGATTTACACACACTTTGTCCCTTAGTACATGATACCCAAGTGTTGCCTTATTCATCCTTGAAACAATCCCTTTTACAAATGGGGAAACAAATGCTGAATCACACTAAGAAACCCATGGGCGCTCTGTGCACTGGGATTGATTTAATGACTCTGGGTTCAAATCCAGCACTCTTTATAAGCTCAAGCAATCTACCCAAGTCTATCTAGGAAGAGCCAGGATAGGAAAAAATTCAACATCTCCCAACTATAAAAGACAGGCTACAAACACGTTACGCATGTAAATGCATGTAAATCGTCACATGTTATCTAAACAAGAAGAGTCAGGCTGGTTTCCAAGTGATCATTCATTCAAAATGTGGCAATATTCCCTGCTATTTTCACTTCAAAGTGTTACAGAAAATTAGCGGGACCAGAGATAACGAAGGAAAAGAGTTCAGCCCAGCCAATGACTCTTGTAAGAATGTAACGGATCATTTGGTTCTGAGTCTAATTTTTTTTTTTAACTCCCATGTGGTCCACAGACCTGAATTATATCATTGTCATTCTATAAAATCTTGTTCTGAGTTGTCAGTGGAATTACAAAAGATAAGAGAAACTATATGTCCATATAACTGCTTTGTTAAAGTAGCAAGCTGACAAAGCCTCCCGCCTCTGGCTGAAAACTGATCGTTGTTATCAAGTGTGGTTGAAGCTATGTGTAACATGTGCATCCAGGGGAAAATGTGCAAGGACGGAGTGCAGTGGCTGATGTTGGATGGACTGGCATGAAACGTGAAGGGCAAGGATATAGTTGCAACAATAGATCACTTTTATTGTGGGGATAAAATTACAATAATCAGGAAGGAAAACAATCAAAAAGATAATGCACTGCAATATACATACTGACTGCCCAATCCTACCTCCCCCCCACCATTATTGAGAATGCAGCTGTGCTGACGGAGTGTTCACTGCATTCAGTGGTGGGGTAGTGGTGGTCAGGAGGCCTGCCAGAGGTAAGTAAACATATTTTTTACTTACGTCTGTGAAGGCCTTCTATATAGCTGGCGTAGGTCTAAGGAGACAAAAGGGGCAGGACAGAATGGAAATGGGGGGATAGGATCCTAGCACATGCTAGTTTTACAGGAATCCACCCAGTTGCATACCTCCCATAGACTTCCTTGGGGCAAATTCCCCAGGCGCTGGCCACTAGGACCCTGCGGAAGCCTCTCTGAGGCTCCCAATGGAGGCAGAAACTGTGCTTCCGGTTTACTGGAAGCACAGTTTATATAGTGTCAGGGAACCTCAATTAGGTTTTCCTGACACGGGAGGAGGTCACACGGGTGGGGGGGTGGATTTCTGTGTGGGGGCGGCGGCAATAGCCCGTGGGGGAGCACCATCACGGAGCTTTTCCCCAGGCGCAGGGCTGTGGAGGTCCGCAGCTGGATCCACCCCTACTTCCCTCTACCTGTCCTCTGCCCTTCCCCCAACCCCAAAACTCCCCCTGCTCATTACCTCATATATCCCAACCATGCCCCCCCAACACCTTCTATCTAGACTAAAGATTCCCAAATGTGTAACCTTTCCTCCTTAAGAGAGGTGCCCCAGCGCACTAAACATTTTGGTTGTTCCATTCTGCACCTTTTCCAGTTACACTACATTCTTTTTGAGATGTGGTGGCAGAACCAGATACATTACTCCAGATGTGGTCTTAACATTTATTGATACAAGGGGATTGTGTATCCTTTGTACCAAGAGATCATGGACCCAGCTTTTATAGACAAAAGTATCAATCCTATACACCAGTGGTTCCCAAATTGGTGGGTAGCAACTGACCAGCCAGAAAGCACTCCTTTCTGGCCCCTTAAGGGGCAGGGCAGGGCAACGGCAGAGATGCAACCCCCAGGATCGTACTGCTGCCAGGGTCAAAGGGGGGAGGTTTACTTACAAACGTCATTGCTTGGCTCCAAGAGTCACAGGGAGCCCTGTGGGTGCCTCCGCAGGTCTCCCCAGGTCTCCCAGATAGAATAAAAATAATGATCAGAAACCATTTCCGGTTTTATGATCAAAAACTGGAAGTAATATCTGGAGGCATCACCCCCAGCAGTCCAGCGAGGACTTTTTTAAAGTAAAAAACCCCCTTCTTCTGATCCTGGTAGCAGCGCGATCCTGAGGATTATGTCACTGACATTCCCCCACCCCACAACTTACCTGGTTTCCATTTTCAATGGTTCCTTAGGAGTTTCAGAACCACTGTTATACACACTTTCCTGGACATAAGTCCCATTGAGCTCAGAGGAACTTACTTCTGAGTAGACATGCCTAGGGTTGCATGGAAAATTCCCTTAGAACAACATAGAGACTATTGTAGAGTGAGTGCATCAAGAACTTGATGATTCTTGATGGTCCATCCCAGTTGGAGCTGGTCGTCCTCTATTGTTTTGCTTCAGAGATTCCTTAGTTGCTCTGGAGGCCTGTGCCTCAATTAAAACAGGATTGAATTTGCAATGAAGATTGTGAGGAAAGCCAAAGCTGAAGGCATTTCTTTGTGACCACTAATGGGCTTGTTTTCATTGGCTCCCAGTATATGGCCTTGTTTACAAGTTTCAATTTGCTGACCAAGCAAGGTGTGACTAGCCATGGAATTTTCTAAAGGCAAGGATTCTCCCAAGTTAGCCAGTGAGGGGAAGAGTTGCTTCAACCAAAGTTTGGCCTTTTCCCTAAAGGCCTGATGTTTGCTTGCCATCAGCCTGAGCAAAACAACATGAGACTGGCCTGGGTCATGCTCACCTGGTATGCACCCACCACCATGCACACAGTGTCAGGCAACATTGTGTCATGCTAGAAACATTTACTTGACATTTTATGGTAGCAGGTTTTTTTCCTTTTTTAATTATTTTAAATTTAGATGGTTCTTTTACAGTGTCACCAAGTGAATTTACGTTAATCATGTGAGCTAATTGCTAGCGTACATCAAGCAACTCTCAAAAACATAAGAACATAAGAACAGCCCCACTGGATCAGGCCATAGGCCCATCTAGTCCAGCTTCCTCTATCTCACAGCGGCCCACCAAATGCCCCAGGGAGCACACCAGATAACAAGAGACCTCATCCTGGTGCCCTCCCTTGCATCTGGCCTTCTGATATAACCCATTTCTAAAATCAGGAGGTTGCACATACACGTAATGGATTTTTCCTCCAGAAACTTGTCCAATCCCCTTTTAAAGGCACCCAGGCCAGTCGCCATCACCACATCCTGTGGCAAAGAGTTCCACAGACCAACTACACGCTGAGTAAAGAAATATTTTCTTTTGTCTGTTCTAACTCTCCCAACACTCAATTTTAGTGGATATCCCCTTGTTCTGGTGTTATGTGAGAGTGTAAAGAGCATCTCCCTATCCACTCTGTCCAACCCCTGCATAATTTTGTATGTCTCAATCATGTTCCCCCTCAAGCGCCTCTTTTCTAGGCTGAAGAGGCCCAAACGCCGTAGCCTTTCCTCATAAGGGAGGTGCCCCAGCCCAGCAATCGCTTAGTCGCTCTCTTTTGCACCTTTCATTGACAAATATGCAAAGCTTTCATTGACAAATATGCTCACACCAATGTTGTTAGCAATCTAACCAATGGAGGTTGGTTTGGTTGAAGTGTTTTGTGGGTAGTCAGAGACTGGTATTTGGATCCTCCATGTTCTATCCCAACACGTCTGGATACCCCATTCCAGACAGAATGGAGTATCTCTCAAATGGCTTATGGTGTCTAAGCTGTATGTCAGGTTGGTGCCCGGTTGCTGGAGGGCCCCAGAGCATAGTCCTGCACCAGATCCCCCATTGCATATCTTGCTTACTCCCTGATAGCACATTGGGTGGCCCCTACTGCCACCAGCACTGAATGTTCAAGAGTCAACCTGACCAAGTGAGTCTTCTGGTGGGCATGGGTCCTCAGCCTGCACCCCTCCTAGTCAACATGGAAAGTAATGGGACTTTCTACATTTTCTACAATTACTACATGGAAAGTAATGGGACTTAAAAGTGATAAGGTTTGGTTGGATCATGACCATAATATGTGAACTGGATATATTCTGCCACTGCTTTGAGAAGAGCAGCAGCACTTCTCCTTGGTGGTCACTGTGGTCCTTCATGAAGATGGTCCTTACCGGTCATTGTGTGGAAGGAAGACACACTCTTAGCTTGAAAGCAACAGCAGCAGATTAACAGCACAATCCTGATCTACTTGGGCGTGCAGCTGCAGTGGCACAGAAAATGGCTCCCGCTGCATCCTGTGCACCCATGGCAGCCACGGGCAGCGCCTCAGGAGAAGTGGACTTTCATCCCCTTCCCCCAGGTGAAGGGAGTAGCCCCGCAATACTCGATTCACTGCCGAGTTGGCGGTGAGGTAACAGCTTCTGTGTTGGGTGGTGAGCCTGATACGGAGGCTTTGGATGCCGTGGTACAAAGCTCCACCAGTCCCGCCTCCCTCCCTCCCCTCTCCCTTCCTCCAGCATGCCTCCTTCCCGCCCTCTCTCCGCCCTCTGCCCACCTCTCCCCTCCCTGGAACACCTCCTCCCCACTTCCCCCCACGCCCCCACTTTCCTCTCCGCTGCTCGGCAATCCGTGAGACCACCAAGTGGTGGAGGCTGCTCACCCGCCCAGAGCTAGCCCAGCGCCGACCAGTGCTGGGCTAGCACAGGCACTTGCCCAGCGTTAGGGCTCACAAACATGCCTTACAGCAGCAGCCTTACAGCATGTTTGTGACAGTGACAGCTGGAAGTAAACCGGTGCTCGGAGCTCAGAATTGGGCTCTAAGTCCACATGACTGTACACACAACTAAGGATAGGACAGTTCACCTGTGCAGAAAGAGTAGGGTGTGAACCAGAAAATACTGTGAAAATATCTCACTACCATGACAAAAGCTGCAGGTCCTATATTATATCTAAAGAAACAGTAAATCTAAAGATGAACTATCAGGCCAGTAAATCTCACAGTCTTTTCCACCAGAGGAGAAAAAAAGAAAGAAAACTCAGAAAGGTTATGTCCCTGTGGCTGTTTTTTCTGGGAAGCATATAAGCTGTGCATTGACAATGCCAGTTCAAGGCTCTGTGGGAACCAGGCTGCCTGAGGTTCCGAAGAATTGTGGATAGGGCTGATAAAAAACATTCCTACGCTGGCTGGACCATTGGTCTCTTCTGAAGAGGAGGGCAATGCAAAGGTTCTCATTTTCAGACTTACTGAGGCCTTTCAATGCCCAAGGTTACAGATATCAAAAGATCTGTTTCACTGTAATTGGAAGTATTGTTGCCCAAGATAACTTTATTTGCAGGGAACCAGGTCCTCAGACAGGCAGGACAGGCAGAGTGATTTTCAGTCACAGAAGGTAACCTGGCACCCACAAGAGTGTTTATTTCTTAATACTTTCATGGGTGAGGGATATACCCTTAAAGCCATTTCATGTGTGGAACTGCCAAAGAGTTAGAATAATGCATCTTTCTTTTTCTGAACAAATACAGACTATTAACTAGTGTGGATCATTTTTGTTTGCTGGCGTCTTCATTTCTCCCCCCCCCCTCCCACGTACACACTCCCTATAGCACTGCTGCCAGGCTGGCTCTTTATCACAAACCCTCTCATATGGCTACAATATCACCCCTAAAGCAAGATGAAAAGAGGATCATAGAAA
Source organism: Tiliqua scincoides (assembly GCF_035046505.1). Lineage (NCBI taxonomy): Eukaryota > Metazoa > Chordata > Lepidosauria > Squamata > Scincidae > Tiliqua > Tiliqua scincoides. The sequence goes on along the minus strand of NC_089821.1, from coordinate 129,532,347 downwards.
TCAGAGTTAAAAGGGACCTCTAAGACAGTAGCGGACCTCCCACTGATGGAATGGGAGAGATGCTGTGGGTGCAGAGCCTTGCTTGCCCCGGACTGTACGGGCAGCCTTTTGAGGTGCCCCATGTGTCAGAAACTGTGCTTCCGGTTTCCCAGAAGCACAATTTAAGAGCCTGGGGAAGCTTCTGTAGGCTTCTCTGGTGCATCCTGGAGTCACGCAAGGCTCCACATGCTCCAGGTAAGTGTGTGTGTGTGGGGGGGTGGATTTGCATGAGGGGGGAAGCAGTATTCCACAGGAGGCGCCGTCACAGACCTTTGCCCAAGGTGCAGGACTGGGGAGGTCTGCCACTTCTCCAATATCACCAAGTCCAGGCCCTTGCCAATTCAGGTTGAGCACAGCAGCATCAACATCCCCTACAGAGTGCTTCCCATCCTCTGCTTAAAGATCTCCAATGATGGAGAGTCCACTACCTTCTGAGGTACACTGTTCCACTGCCAAATAGCTCATGTTATCAGGAAGCCGATCCCAACATTTAGTCAAAACCTGCCAGAGCAACTGAGAACAAATCTGTTTCATCTTCCGTGTGACAGCCCCTCATATATTTATAGCCAGTTACCATTCATGTTCCCTCTTAACCTTCTCACCTCCCAACTAAACAGGTCCAGCTCCTTCAATCTGTCTTCATGGGATATGGTTTCCAGTTCCCTCACCAAGATGCCCTCATCTGGACCCACTCCAGTTTGACAAACCGTGGCACCCAGAACTCAATTTAAGATTCCAAGTCTGATTAAGGCAGAATACAGCAGTACCATTACTTTTGTCAATCTTGACATGATTCTTCTATTAATGAAGCCTAAAATCACATTCATCTTCTTTGCAACTAACACCACACTGCTGGCTCATGTTTAGCTTATCTTCCACTAAGGGCACAATCCTAACCACTTTCCAGCACCAACATAAGGGCAATGCAGCTCCTAGGTAAGGAAACAAACATTCCCCTTACCTTGAGAAGGCCTCCGTGAGTGCCCCCCGACTACAGGATACACCACACGTCCCATTGGCACCGCTATGCCAGTGCTGGAAAGTGGGTTAGGATTTGGGCCTAAAACACCTAATTTTTTTCATGTATGCTTCTGCTCAGGCAAGTGCCCCCATCTTTTGCATGTGCTGCTGATTTTTCCTACCCAGATGCAAAACTTCACATTTATCCATGTTGAAGTGCATTTGCTTTCCATTTGCCCAATCAAGATCCTATTAAGATAATCCTGGATCCTGTTCTTGTGCTCTAGTGCAGTGGTTCTCACACATTCAGCATCAGGACTCACTTTTTAGAATGAGAATCTGTCGGGACTCACCGGACGTGATGTCATGACCGGAAATGACATCAACAAGCAGAAAAATCTGTATCAATCCTAGGCTGCAATCCTACCCACACTTACCCAGGAGTAAGTCCCATTTACTAACATTATAAAAAGAATACACATAGTAGCTTGTTAGAAGTACAGGTCTGTTACATTTCCCCAAATGCAGTCACATACCACGGTAGCATCAAGTCTGTTATATTAAAAATAAAATATTGAAAAATGGGGACCCACCTAAAATGGGATCATGAGCCACCTAGTGGGTCCTGACCCACAGTTTGTGAAACACTGCTCTAGTGTATTAGCTACCCCTCTGGGTTTGGTGTCATCTGTACATCTGATGAGCATCCCTTCTATTCCCTCATCCAAATCTGTTATAGAGACACTGAACAATACTGGGCCCAACCCTGAGGCACCCCTCTCATCATGGTAAAAGTTCTCTCCAGATCTATGAGGAGCTGCTTGTCAGCCAGCCATGGATCCATCTGCCAGTAGCATCATCTAATCCACTTCCCACCAGCTTGCCCACCAGGATACTAAGGGGGAGCTGATCAAAAGTTTTACTGAAATCCAGATATATTATGTCCACAATACCCTCCCCCCCCCCAATCTGCCAACCTAGTTACTCTGTCATAGAAGGATGTAAGGTTTGTCTGGCAAGACTTCTTTAGAAAACCATTCTGGCTCTTGGCAGTCACCATTCTCCCTTCTAAACTGCATTTCTACTTCAGCTTGTAAATTTATTAATGCTTCTTCTGCGAACTTCTCCCCAACACTAGATACAAGTCATTGAGTAAAGTCAGAATATTAATTGTCTGTACTCCCCTTTCACAGAAACCAGACTAACCAGACCTCTATTTTTTACAACAGAGATTTTTTTGGTGAAGATCAAAAATAGCAAGTGGATTTTGGCACATGTCTTTGTGGAGACTCATAGCTCTGAAACCCTGGTTGTCCCAAAACAAGTGTCTGTGTCTTAATACATAAATTACTGTAATGAAAACATGACATTTTCTTCATTAAGGCAGAGACAAAGAATCTGAAACTACCAACAGAAATTCAACAGTTTAAGTAATTCAATTCCATCTGCTATTTTTCAGTCTGACAACCACAGTCATCTGGTATTCATTAATTACTATCACATATCAATTTCAGAAGTTATATTCAAGAGTAAACCTTTCTTTCCTCCTTACAAATTAGACTACATCTTAAAGCTTTGGAAATTCTCCACTTACATTAATGTCACATTCATACTTTGTGTGTGCAGACTTTGTGTGAATATAATGAAAGAATGATCATGAGTTGGTCTTACCTTAAATTCCTCCAAGATTTTGTAACTTTTCCCATGGTATTCACAAAAGTTCTTCACTTCTTTGCATTCTGGACAGCATCCATTGTGTTCTACTTTAGTACACTTCGGGTGGATTTTGGGGCATTCAGGTTGGTCACAAACAGGCCCATCCTCAGTGCAGACACATGGACAGTTGGAATGCCCTGGGAAGAAACGCTCGCCCAGTTTATATACAAAACCGCTGTCGTCCACACAACCTTTCCCTCGATAGTCATCAAAGATCAGATTATTATCATTATTTGAAATCTGATCGCCGTCATCAGCAGGGTAGTCTTCATGGTTGAAGGCAGCTGGAGTGACCAAACTAGGAATTAGCAACAGAACTATGCAGGCTTCATGAATATGAAGAGCCATCCCCCTCCTCAACTTCTGTATATGGTCCTAATATCAGATATGCACAGGTGCTTCCATGGAGAGGCCAGAATGGTTGGCTGAAAACAAATATTTTAAACAGGAACAATTTGAAGTATTTCTTGAAAGGACTTGCCACAATACTTCCTACTCTTCCATGAGACATGCAGAGGCCAAGCACTGGCTCATTAGAAATCCTGACTCTCTAACAATTCCTAAGAGAACAAAGAGAGGTCAGCTCATTAACTCAGGTTTGTAATATTGGCCAAGTTAAGATTGGAGCATGTACACATAATCTGGATAATTTCCAAGTAATGCAGACAAATGTTTAATGCCAAGAAGTGGTGAGTCTTTTAACTTCATCTGGATAACTTACATGTTGTGTGCCTCAATATCTAGTTAACTTAACTTCTAGAGTTATATTGGACACTGTTGACACTAGCTGAATGAAATGGTGTAACAAAGTACATTACCAAATCTCATATAGATGATGATCCATATGCCTTCAACTTTTATCCAGATGATGCATCCTAGTCAGAAAATTATAAGGGAATGTTAAACCAAATTCGATTGGACAATGTGTCTGCAAGCCAGATAAGGTTAGAACTGATGCTTTTTAACCTTAGTGAGACTCCTGTGATGAAAGCATTAGCCACATCATGTGCACATACAACTGTTGAATATTTATGTCATGTACCAAAATACAATCCATTTTTATTTACATCTGAGTGTAAATGCAAATATGTATTCATGCAACTATTGATTCATGGGTACAGTTGTGTTGGCTAAAGTGCTGAGAGGATGAAGCACATAGGAATGAGTTTTTTAAAGTCTGAGGCCCAAGACCTTTTGTTCACTTCTTATTGCTGAGATTACAGCTCTTCACCACTTCTGACTCCACTTGGTTGGTTAATTAAAATCATGATAGAAAGGCGGCAATGCTGGCATGAAGAAAAAGTAAAACAAAATAGAAGAAATGATTTTGAAAAGTAATTACATTTAGACTTCAAACTGGAAAAAAAATGCTGTACTGATTTTGGTCTTGTGTATAGTGACACACATTTTACTGTGTTATGCTGGCAAAAATTTAAAAAAGATGTACATAGTTGTCTTTTCTTAGTACTTTCACTTGTACTTGTTTTTTTTTCCTAGCTAGAAGCCCCTATAGCAAGTTCCTACATATAGCAAGTTCCTACATATGAAAATCTAGTACCAGCCCCCCCCCTTTAGTGGCTCCATTCACAGTTGAGTTTATTATATTATGATTATCTTTCTTACTTTACATTTTCCCTTGCCATGTAGGCTTAGGGCAGCTAGTGACTTTTCAAAATGTACTGAGTCATACACAGTATTTAAAAGAAAAATCTATTTACACAGAATTGCTAAACAGGCCATGTCAGTTCAGAACTTCATATGCCTCCAAGGAGGCATGAAGTAGCCACAGCATTGAGAAGGAAGTGTATTCACAGTGATTGCCTGATGTGAACATGAAGAAGAGTCTTGCTCAGACTCCTCTTCTGTTTTGCTGTTTTACTATTGGCTGTACACAATTCTGTATCACTCTCACTAGAGTATACAGGCTTACGCCTGTATCACTCCTCCAGCCCAAGACTGAAAGAGGAACAAAGTGGCAGGAAAGATTCTCTATTCTTTAATGAAGTTGGGCAGAACATTAATATTATAAAAATATTTATAATGAAAACAGTCTATAGACTGAAGAGGTATTTTGGTTAACTGGATATTAAGCTACAGATTAAAAAATCTCCTTACCTCGTTTGTATCTCTTGTTCTCTGGGACCAACCAGAAAAAAGTGATGTATATTAAACTATTCTGGAATTTTCAGAAATTATAGCAAATGTAACTTATTAACTTATTTGTACTCATTGTATATAAATCATTTCTATGCAACATCGTGTGTGTGTGTGTGTGTGTGTGTGTGTGTGTGTGTGTGTGTGTGTGTGTGTGTGTGTGTGTATCTCCAAACTTAACATTGAAAAAAGCCTGCCAAACAAGAATGACTCAGGGAAAAAGCAAGCCTTGTATCTTGCAGAACAACCTATTTGATCCTGTTGACGAAGCAGTTTTTTCAGTGCTTCTACAGAAGGAAATATTAGATGTTTTCTCAAGCTTGCTCAGAATGTTACAATATGAAGTTTGAGAAATGTTTTTACTACAAGGGTATATTCTACAACAATGGCTGGAGCATTTGTTCCTAACATGCCATTTTATTTGTGTGTTTTGGACAACTGCTTAGCCTGCTTTTCAGATCTGAACAGAAAGCCACTTGCATGCTACAGGTAGGCTTCAGTCTGCCATGCTTATAGCTGTGGCAACTTTAGAAAAGAAGGAAATGCCAAAAAAGTGATTTCTGATGAGACAACATGGAGAACTTCATTTCATAAAATCATCAATCACAGACACTGGGGTTAAAAAGAAAGCAAATTCCACAAAGAGGGGGGTTCACCTTGTGAATGATCCTTTGCTAGAGCATTTGATCATCCTGAACATTTTACTACACCTTAAGTAGGCTATATTTTGATAGAGAGAAGAGGAATGAAACAGAATGAAAATCTACTCTGTTGGTTAATAAGAACTCAACAAGTAAACAAGCTCTGGGAAGCTCTCAGTCCACGGTTAAACTTGTATTTTATTATTTCCCATTGCAAGATATTTTAAACTGCTATGAAACTCTGGTGGAGTCTACATTTCATCCTCTTGAAAAATGCATACTTACCTACTCAGGGTGAAAACTGGAAAGAGTCACAGGCCACCATGGACTAACACACCAGCAATATAATAGACACAGCAAGTCTTCTTAATTACATTTTCCAGGAAGGATCGTGAAAAATTCCTTTTCCCCCAAGCCTCCCATTCCGTAGAAGCAACCCAGTAGCTACACCATGAGACTTAACCCTGTGCTCAGAATTCAAAGCAAGCCACCATAAAGGGGTCCAGAGGTGAGGCTGGCTGGTATCAAGCCACACTCCAAAGGCATGATCATTGTTGCTTGCTTGTTCTTTTATCTCCTGATGTCCTTGGTTGCAGTCTTCAGAAAAGCCCCCGACACTCTGGCTAGCTGCGAAAAGACACGCCAGGGTGGAGAATGTGCTACGCTTCCAATTCCAGGGACAGCAACAGCATGCTGGAGCTCGGAGCCAATCCACACCGAAATGCAGTCAGCGGCACCATGGTGCTGCGCTGTTTTCTAGAGCCTCTCCCCGAAACGAGCGGTGGGGAACGTGCCGATCGCGGGCAGGGCAGCAACTTTGGGCGAGATTCGCCACCCTGGACAGCGGCAACTCGGCAGCTGCGACTCCGGAGCGCATTCTGTCAAGCAGCTGGACGCCTTCAGCACCACGGACGGAGGACAGCGACTCGCATTTCGCATCAGGCAAGGCTCCTCCGGGCGAAGAATCTACTCTGTGGGAACCTCCATTCGCCCTGGAAGCCTTCCCTAGTCAGAAGGTATCTTCTCAAAGGGCTTGGAGAGACACTGGGCGCTTGGCGATACTCTCGTCCGCGAAAGAGCTGCCCATTGCAAGCCACAACTAGCAGACCAGACTGCAGGGCTACGTTCCAGGAAGTAGCAGAGGGGAGATGGACGCTCTCTGCAGTTACTGACTGATGAGGCAAGGGGAACTGTCAAGGCATTGGTCTGAAATTGGTTCATTCTTGCCTTGCCAACATTCAGAATATTCCCCCCCACCCCCACCCCCCAAAAAACACACCACATTAAACATATGTGTATATATTCAACAAATATATCTAAAGATCTCCAAAATGCAGAACCATCCAGATGCTGGTATAAGTGAAATATATTATTGTTCTTAGAAAAGTAGGATTTTTTTTAGTGGCTTGTGCTATAGTACCGGGGGGGGGGGGGGGAGAGAGAGAATCAATTCACCCTGCAATTCATCTCCTCTGTCATTAGGCGTCATTGTAAAGCTATTTCTCCAGAAAAAATGCCAAATGAGAGCTTTTAAAATACATTCCTTATGGCCAAATAAACAGGCATTAAGGCAAAGGGAAGTTGATGTTTTTTTAATTAAACAGAGATACAGAAACTTTGTATTCCATGCAACTGCTTTACCTCAGACCTTAGTGACAAATGGATTTTAAGTCATCTCCACTGCAAGGAGAATGCCAGAGCATTCCTGTCAAGTTTCACTAAATGGTGGGCCAGCATCTCAGTTCCAAATTCGAACTGTGCCATCGGAGCCACCTGAAATCAAATGCTCTGCTTTATGATCAAAGACGACGCTCTGAACTTCATCTTCATGGCCCAACAGGCTGGAAAGTTGCCCGGATTTGAGTTCTAAAGTCTTCACCGTTCCATCGTTGCTTGCAAGAGCGACAATGTGACCTGGAATGTGTAGCAAAGAGATTGGAGGTCGAGTCAAAAAGACCAAATATGCACAGACAAGTTTGGCAGCTCCATGCCTGGGGCTGCATACCCTCACGTTCAATTTATCCATTTTCTGCACACAACTGTGGCTGCAGATAATCATCCACTTTTACAGGAAGGCAACTCAAATCAATATTAAAAAAAAGATTAGATTTCAGAATGATTAAATGGACCAAAGGGTTTCCACAATGTCATTCAAGTCAAGGAAAATATTGTGGGAGCCATTATTTAATAGAAACTTGAATGCTTTTATTTCAGTGCCTTTATTTTGCTCATATTCTTCACTAAGGAAACAAGATTATAAACTAAACATTGAACTATATCTATGTTAAAAGTAACTATGCAAATCAAGAAAATGATGCATATTTGTTTTCTATAAACAAGTTCAACAGTCTGTTTCACAAGGAAATGAATGTTTCCAGTTTTGCATTATTTTTCTTCTTTTTTTCCACAAACAAAAAAAGTATAATCAAGAGTTGTAAAAGCTTATAGATGTAGGCAATTGGAGCATGGCAATTTGCCATGTAACATTAAAAAAAATGTGCTCCTAAACAGAAGACAGTTGCTTTTAATCTATAGTCCTTTGGAGGAAAAGGATGTCCAATGCATACCCACAGAGACCTCTAGCATGGAATGTCTCCCATTAATTTCAATGGAGCTGGCAACTTGGAATTTCCATGCACATGGAAGGAAATGTGAAAACTCTCATGAAGAGAGATTCCATATGTACATGAACACATGAAAAGATCTTGATCATACCAGCATGTATTAAAGTGTACCTGCTGGGATGTAAATGCAACCTTTATTTTTGGAAAGAAAGAAAGAAAGAAAGAAAGAAAGAAAGACTGAGAGTAGGAAAAATGCATCAAGATAGTAAGAGAAAGTCTCTAGCAAGAGTAGAGATCCCCAACATGTATCAAAATATTGCAAGGACTGGATTGACACTTCCCACTTCATGACCTTAACCTTTCCGGGGCAAGAACTTTTCCAGGGCAACCTTTCATTGGCAAGGATGCTACCCTCTGCTTCATGCAAAAACCATGGAGGCAGAGAACAGCACACATGTATGGATGTTTGAATGGCTTCAGGGAAGCAACTGGCCTGCCACTCCAGCCTAGAAGATGTTTCTGTTGGGACTGGAGCACATTTGATCTGATGTTCATTTTCTGAGAACATAACAAGAACTGACATAGCTCAAGGCTGCAGACAAATGAGGAGCAACTCCATTCCCCAATTTTTGGCGTTGAACCCTTTGCAGAGGCCAAATGAAGGGTCTTTGAGGAAGCTCAGCAGTGCACTTGGGGAGCTCTCCAAATGTGCCACTGCTCTCTCCAGAGTCCCCTCAACTGTCTGAGTTCTTCAACTGACTAAGCAAAGGGACTCTGAAAAGATCCAGTAACACTTCCCAAAACCTTTGGGAGAAACTACTGGCATCTCCAATCTCCATCATCAGCCAATTTAGGATCCCATTAGAGGACAAAACTTATGGAGAGCTTCCACTTACTCCCTCTTGTATGTTAAGGAACTATCACTGGATCATCACAATATCCTTTCCGGGGATATCAGGATGTAAATAGTGTTATTCCAGAGTTGCAAATGGGAGTTCTGAGCTTTATCAAGAAGTGGAGCATCCTTAGCTACAAAGAATTCATAGTATTCTAATGTAAAAAATAAGATAAAATGCAATTGTTTCAGGGACTTTTGGAACTGAAGTGTTGCTGGACAACACTCAGACTTATTTTGCTGTTCATTGCTCAAGAAGTGCATTTATCAGAAGTAATCATTGCATTTATAAATCTAGTGAGCCCCAGTTTCTATATGCATATGCTATATAGTTTGTTGATGAAGCAAGATAAAATTAAGCTAGCATCTGTTAAGTTACAGACTGTATTTGAATCACCCTCTCTCCCACCTGAGAATTTCTGCTTAGAAATTAAGTACAATAATCAGGAGCTCCATGTACAAACAAAAATCAATACATTCATTTCAAAGCAGGTGTGATCCTTTTCAAGAAAGACATCATTGCGTTTCAGGTCATGATTACAAGCACTTTTTGGATATAGAAGAAAGTTCAATACTCTCAGAATAATTTCAAGCCCTTCACATATACAGGTATATAGTTAAAAAATTTACCCAGAGATAAATTCATTTTGTCAAGATCAGCGAGTAGTGGTGTGTTCATTTTCATGGAAGCCTGTGGAAGACAGGGTGAGAAACCTGCTGCATGATCTTTGTGAACACTGCCTAGTTCACAAGCGGCCTCAAAAGCCAATAACAAAATATCATTCTGATGATATGAACGCATGTGTGCATATACACAAATGTGCATACACCCACACGTTTGTTGGCGTACAAGAAATTCTGAACTGATTTGAAGTCCACAGGTTCAATGGGACATAGCCACAATGCTAGGTAAATTTGAAACCTTACAGTGCACTCCTATGCATGTCTATTCAGCATGTCTATTCAGAAGTAATCCCACTGATTTCAATGGGACTTACTCCCAGGTAAGTATGCATAGGACTGCAGCCTTATTTTATTTCTGTTTAAAGCCTGCTCTAACCCTGGAACTCAAGGTGGATATTCAGGGAACCTGACCAAAGCTACCCAGCGGCTGTATTTGTAGTTATCAGGTACAAAGTTAGACTTGTTTCTAGGCCCCAGTCTTTCTGGAGCCATTCTTTGCAGGTTACAACATTTGTGGAAAGGGGAAAATTGTTTCTAAGGCACCTCATGCTAAAAGGTGTGCCACAAAAGCTTGGTGATGTCTTTTCAACACTCACCACAAAAAAGTGGAGCTAGTTCAAAGCCTTTTCTTGTCCCCCAACATACACGTGGGCCAGGCATGGAACTAGTAAAGCTACAACACTGTCCACGCCAGCAGAGACACAGGCATGAAGCCATACTTGTTTGTTTTTCTGCTATAAAGCAAAATGCAGAAGTGCCTTAAAAAATTAAAGGGATAACAACCAATTCCTTTTGAGATCAATGGTTAGGATAGTCGGTCAAGATTCCTAACAATGCTAAACCTCATTGGGCTGTTGCAAAAATGCAGGAGATAAGAAAATGTTGGCATCTATGCCAGGATGGAACACACTTTAAACTGGAATAAATAAAAGAAGCAAGCCCCTGATTTACAACTAACAAGGTCTGCAACTTTCAAAAGTACTTCAATCATGGCTACTGGTACCTGGACTGGAACTGGGGAGCTTTTCTCCAGATGACAACAGAGTGAGCAAAGCTACTCAGTGAGTCCATACTGAAGGCTTTTGGTGTGTTGTTTGGATAAAAATACCTCTTGACAATGTCCTGTGATGGGGTGGGGTGACTTACATTCTGGTGATATACTACATTTGCTTGAAATTCTTTTAGACGTTTAAGATATTTCTAAAAATTGCACACAAAGCTGGAATCATTCAATTCTAGGACAGGGTATGCTATGCTAAATTTGAGCTGCACAACTCTGAGAATGGAGATTGCAATTAAGCAAGTAAACAAGATGATGAATGATGACAGCAGAGAAGGCACACAAAGCAAGGAAAATTTGGATCAGACTTTGAAGTTAGATGAGGGAGTAGGTGCAGGCTTAACCTTTCCAAAGATTTCTGCACACACTTTATTTGGATGAAGGGAATGGGCATTTGTACAAGTAAGGGAAGCTACCCTAAGCATGATAAATCTGCCCTAATTTGCACACCTTTACAGCCATCGGGCTGCTTAATCTGGAACAAGTCTGACACAGCAAAGATCTTTACGATGAATTAGGGTGTCCAAAGCAGCAGATGGGAATATCTATTATAAGCTCTTTTCAAGTAAGTCTTTGCTGACAGAGGTCTTACATATGGATTTCACTTGCAGCCAAACTCCATAGGAAATTGCTAAGAATGGCAAACAGTGCCTTTTTCTCTTGGTGTCCCTGTAGTACAATATCTGGTAGGGGGTTAATACCCTTTCAGCTTTTCAGACCAGTAACAAATGTCCTGTTTTCTGATTTTACTTTCCTTGGTGATTTTTTGAACAATTGCATTTAACCTTGAGAAACCATTATCACCTAGAATGGATATTTTTGAAACATTGTACGTACTAACACATTTAATTAAAATGTTCATTGCTTTCTTGAGCATTAGGAATTATTTCATATGGTTATGGAATAATCCGTCTATGTTCTTCTAGCCTACATGTGCACAGATTTTCTTGAAGTAAGGTTTAAATTTGGATTCCAAAGAATCTCAATGCCTTTGGATAAAGGAAAACAAAGTGAAGCACTTCTGTGCTGCAATAATTTCACTGGCAGGGTACTGTCTGCATACTTAGCTCTCCCCTTGACTTCAGTAGGTCTTTGGTGTGCTCAAATTTGGCTGGGTCATTATCAAAGGCTCTGATTTACTTAGAGCCCACCCCTAAACACTGTAACCATATGAATGTCTACTCAGAAGTAAATCACATTATAGTCAATGGGGCTTACTCCCAGGAATGTGTGGAAAATATTGCAGCCTAACTCCCCCAGCAGCCATGTCAATGGGGTTTACTCTGCATCTTGCAGTGGGGGGGCGGAGTCAAGTCAATTTATTAATACAGTCAAAGACCAGCATAAACAGAACATAGCAACATTGCCTGCGGGGGTGGGGGGGAGTCATGGAGGCCTCCTCAAGGTAAAGGAACACCAGGAACTCTCTTACTTTGGAGTAAGCCTCTGTTTCTCCAATGGGTCTCCTCAGATCTATGCCAGCTATTTTGCTGGCATATGTCTGAAGAGAGTAAGGGAGAGAAAGGGGAGAGGGAATGGAAATTGGATCCAGCTGCAAATAGCTGGTGCAGGATTCTACCCCCTCACCCCCCCTCCCATCTCCCACACTCCCTGCTCAGAAACTCCTCCATTCCTTCCCTTCCCCACTTTTTTCCTGGCACCACCATCCCTGCGCAAGCTTAGTTGCACCCCCGAAGGATGCTGTTAGTGGAAGTGGGTCACCAACATGCCTGTATGGCCTTTTATGATAGCAGAACTTTGTTATACTGCCGTTAATTTGCATGTTAGGATCGAGCTGTCAGTTTTGCAGTTAGACTTAACTCTAAGGAGATACCAGCAAACAGTCACTGAGAGGGATATGATGCTGGATTGAATAGTGTTGATCTGATATCTGAAACATGGAGGGGCAAAGTGCTAAAGCCCACCTCCCTCCATACCACATCCTTAATACAGTTCTCTCCTATTTGATGGCTGCTAGGGAGTAAAGGAAAACTGAACATGTTCCAGCATGTCATTAACAAGCATGCTTGGCCCTGAATTTTTCTTTCAAAGCTTCATAACCTTCCCTCAACAACCCAAACATTTTAGATTTCTCTGTAGAAAAGGTGTTGTAACTCCTTGATCGTTTGATTGCTTTTTTCTCTATAACAGGGGTGTCCAAAGTTTTTGGCAGGAGGGCCACATCATCTCTGACACTGTGTCGGGGCCCAGGGAAAGAAAGAATTTATATTTAAAATTTGAATAAATTTACATACATTTACATAAATGAATATATTAAAGATGAACTTATATGAATGAATGAAGGTCTTGCAATAGCTCAAGCCCTATAAAAGGCCTTGAACAAAGCAAGGCTGGCCTTTCCTTTGCATCACAGACATGAAACAGCAAACAGTGGAGGAAGCCCTCATCCCACAGCTCACGTAAAGAGGTCAAACAGTTGCCTTCACGCTGAGAGCAGTTGTGTCGGGCCAGTGTGGGCTGCAACAAATCTCAGGAGGGCCAGAGACTGGGGGCTCCCTGAGGGCCACATTGAGAGGCCTCAAGGGCCGCATGTGACCCCAGGGCCGGGGTTTGGGCACCACTGCTCTATAAAGTTAAATTTTCAGGTATAGGAAAACAGGGACTCATAGCATAAAGGCATAGGTAGATGGTGCAATGTTATTCCAGGAAATTAGGAACTGAGTAGCAAGTGCATTTAGTGAAAGATTTTTTTTTGCCTCTCTGCCTGCAGTGACAGGGAACAGCTCTCTGAGTATGCATTTGACTCTAGCCAAGTTTCAGTGCTTTGCAACTGTTGATTGAATAAAGCAAGTAACTTATTTGCTCAGTGGCAGGAAAGCGAATATGCGAGACAGAATGGAAATGAAAAGCCTCAAAATGGCTATGTCTCTTTTCCATTACCCTTTATGTCAACACTGATCTACTTGTTCTGAATAATTTGTTCATTATAATGTAAATTCACTCCATCCTTCCCTCCAAAAAGAGATTTTCTTGTTGAGGGGAGAGAGAACAAACTGGGATTTCACTGCTGATTAAAAACGTTTTCAAATTAACAGTTCCACAATGACCAATGAAATTATTATAATGTGAGAATCTACTTAAAGCACATGCACTGCCCCTGTGTATCAAACATATGTTTGGTTGAAATGCATACCAAGATACATGGAATGTTTATAGGATGGATCCTCTATGGGTATAAACTGCCATCAGCACTCCAGTATTCAGTGAGGGATGTCTAAATCAACACTTGATAAGAATCTGGCTTACTCTGAGATACCTTCAATGATGCCCAAACTGGTAAGTTAAGTCCTTACACATTTGAGATCTTATGTGAGCAAACTTCAGAAAGATTGGATAAATGACAAATTCACGGTATCAGCTTGATTTTCATCTGAAAACTACAACATGAAGTGGCCACTTGCATGGTTGAAAAGACTAACAATCAAACACCTAAAGGCCAAATGACTTGTTCTGATGAACACATCAGTTTGGTTTGGTTTTATTTTTTTCTTTTGTAAATGGTGTGTGTGTGTGGGGGGGGGGCCTGCCTGAAATCACAAGAAGTGGAAGAGCTGGGGGGCTTTTTGCATGCAGTTTACAGTTTTATAAAAGCTTCCATTGGCTTTCATATCACATCACCTTTAATCCTATGATTTTCAGTGGAGCCAGTTCACACATTTCACATGTCACACATTTCATACCCTTTTTGCACCTTTGTTACATGTTCACTGAGTGTGGGTAGGGTGGAGCAAGACTGCAACCAGAAGCCCCTCCCCCAACCTTCAGGTCTTCAGCAAACTGTGTTGGGAGGAACTTCTGTGCTTATACATCAGGGTTCCCAACTATTCAGAAAGGTCTATGCAGGTACAGGTACATGTACTTAGAGGTACCTTTCACAGCTTCCACCAAACATATGGAGGTCAGGGATGGACTGGCAGGTATGATTCCACTCTCCCACCACACGTTTGGCAAACGTGTAGTGGATAGTATGAATGGGGCTTTAGCTGTGAGTCATGAGACAACACAGAGGCATGTGTGAAGCATGCCTTTAAGGAATATGTAGCACATTTTTGTTCCACAACTGAACATTCCTTTGAATGATTAGGCACTTGTTTTTGATCATGCTAGGACAAAGAACACATAAAAGCATAATTCCAGACCTGATCTTATGCACTGTAGCTTGTCACTTCCCTAATTTAATTGGCAAATACTTCTAGCTCTGAAATTCTGCCCTGAAATATGTACATTAGTTATTTATGTAGATGTTACAGCAAGCCCAACTGCTAGTAGAGGTGAGGTCTTGTTTAGAAACATTTTATTTTATTTTAAATAGAACACTGGGTCCAAAAATGTCCAGACACAGTCTTAGATACCCTGACAAAAAGCTTCAGAAAGAAAGGCAGTTGTTTATTTACTTATTTACATATGCCTTCTCTTTCTGAATCATGCACATAGGGATACACATATTCACTCATTCACATACAAACATGCATCATTTGCCTCTATCACCATCAATCAGTACTAGGAATGGAAAGAAGGGGATTCTCTAAGTTGACCATTCTGCTCTTAAACTCCTTTGTGTCCAGCTTTGCCTATCTGTCTTAGGTCTATTCTCAGTGAGATGGTAAAATTGTTCTCAGGGCTGTACTACTTCAGTCAGCAGGAGGTGGCAACATGATTGAATGTTCTTCCATTAAAACAATTTCCTCCATATATAAAACTATGACTAAGAATGACCATCTCTTTATCCATTCCCCTTTAAAAGCCAAACTAGTGGCTATCAAAATATCTTGTGGCAATGAATTCCACTGACAAATTATGAACTGTGTGAAGAAATACCTCCTTTGTCCTAAATCTCTTGCCAATCAGTCTAATTCAGGGGTGCCCAAACCCCAGCCCGGGGGCCACTTGTGGCCCTCGGGGACTCCCAATGCGGCCCTTGGGGAGCCCCCAGACTCCAATGAGACTCTAGCCCTCCAGAGACTTGCTGGTGGAACCCATGCTTGCCCAACTTGAGTGCTCTCAGCATGAGGGTGACTGTTCAACCTCTTGCATGAGCTGTGGGGTGAGGGCTCCCTTCACTACCTGCTGTTTCACATTTGTGATGCAGCAGTGGCAGCAAAGGAAAGACCAGCCTTGATTTGCGCAAGGCCTTGCAAGACCTTCATTCATTCACAGAAGTTCCATTGCTAATATATTAATTTATGTAAATTTATTCAAATTTGAAATTTAAATTAATTCTTTCCCCTCCAACCCCCCGACACAGTGTCAGAGAGATGATGTGACCCTCCTGCCAAAATGTTTGGACACCCCTGGTCTAACTGAATGACCCCTCTGGTATTGTGAAAGGGAGAGAAAAAACTTCCTGCTCTTCATACCATGTGTAATTTTATAAGTCTTACCACCAGTCCAACCCTATCTCTCCCCCCCCCCCCGCTGCCTGCTGATGCAGCCTTGCAAAGGAGGTTTGCACTGCATCCTGTGGGGACTGGGGGAGAACTGTGTGGTTCTGCACACTTTGAGAAGGTTGTCTGCAACAGCCTTAAGCAAGTTCCACCACTGTAATGCTACTTCTGGTGGTGGAGAGGGGGATAGGAGTGGGCCATCAATCATGTTCCCCCTTAACTGCATTTTTTTCAAGCTAAAAGCTCTAAACACTATAAACATTCCTCCTAAGGAAGGTGTTCCAGCACACTTAAAGTTTTTTGGTTGACCTCTTTTGCACTTTTTCCAGCTCTACAATATCCTTCTTGAGATGTGGCAACCAGACCTATACACAGTATTCTAAATATGGCCCCATCATACATTTGTATGGAGACAATATAACAGTAGCAGTTAAACTACCTGTTCCTTTGCTATTGACCCCTAGAATGAAATTTGCCTTCTTTCATAGTTGCTGCACATCGGTTGTTTTCAATGAGCTCTCCACCATGATCTGAAGATGTCTCCCCTGGTGTGTTACCAAGAGCTCAGACTCCATAATGGTATATGTGAAATAAGAAATTTTTTAGCCTCAGTGTGCATCACTTAACACTTATTTACACTGAAATGTATTTGCCATTTGGCTGCCCATTCCCAGTTTGGAGAAAGCCTTTTGGTACACTTTCGAATCTGTTTTAGTTTTTGCCACCCTGAACTGTTTGGTACCACTTGCACACTGGCTTTCCTGGAGGGGGGTAAAATGCTAATTTTTCAGGCATAAAGTGGCCCTGACCCAGAGCCATTCACAGCTGCAAAAGCAATGCGAAGGCATCACCTCTGTGTTACTTTTGCAGCCCTGAATGGCTCTGAAGATGAGTGGGAGGGGTTTCTCTACACAGGTGTTCAGGCCCCTGAAAAACTTGGTGTTTTGCCTTCCCCCTCCAGGAATGCATGTGCACTTGCAAAGTTGGCCACCTCCTTGTTTACCCCAACTCTAGATCACTTAGGAACAAGTTAAAAAGCACCATTCACAGTAGGACTCCTGGAGGATCCCACTTCTTACTTCCCTCCACTGTGAAAACTGTCAGTTAATTCCTACTTTCTGCTTCCTATTCTTTAACGTTTTACTGACTGCTAAGTTTAATCAAGAGAGGGTTTGTCAACAGTTTGTCTGACTCTTTTTGAAAGTTTAAAATAACTCCATCATGTTAGTGATGTAGGATTTGCATTCATAGAAACCCACTGATTCTCCTTCAGTAAAGCTAATTCTTTTATTTGATTAATCACATTATTTTTAATTATGCTTTCAACCAGTTTACCTCAAAAAGCATTAAATTGACCAGTCTGTCATTTCCTAGACATCCCCCCACCAGATCTGTTTTCAAATATCAGTGTTGTGTTGGCTACTTTCCAATGGCATAGCAGCTGATTTAAAGGACAAGTTATATATTTTTGTTCAAAGTTCAGCAACTTCACATTAAGAACTGCTGGGTGGATGCCATCCAGACCCAGTGATTTGTTACTTTTTAATTTGTCAATCCTTTCTAGAATCTCATCCCTTGCCACTTCTGCTTGACACAGTTCTTCAGATTCTCTGTCTGAAAAGGTCAATTCAGTCATGTTTTTCTGCCTTGCATCATTTGCAGTGAAGACAGATACAAATAATTCATTGGGCTCCTTTGCAATCTCCATATCCTCTTTAAGTGTCCCTTCATTCCCTCATTATTATTGAGTCAATGGCCAAACCACCACCCTGGCAGATTCCCGATTTTGATGTTTTTCTTGTTTGACTTGATGGCTTTTAGCTCCTCATATTCTTTTTTTGGCATCAGGTACTGCCAGCTGACACAACTTTTGTCAGAGTTTGTGTTCCTTTTGATTTTCCTCATTTGGGTAAGACGTCCATGTTCTCAGGGAATCCTTCTTGCCTTTTACAGCTTCCTTGCTGTCATGCTGGCCTCCTCCTAGCAGTGCCTTTCTTACTTAGTGGCATTTATTCCTATTGAGCTACTATTGCTGTGGTTTTAAATAATCTCCATGCTCTTGAGAGAGATGCAATCCTCTTGACTTTCCCTTTTAGCTTTCTTTTCATTAGTCCTTTCTTTTTTAGGTCCATTATTTTGAAGACAAACATTTTGTCAACAAAATCACACTTGATACCCTTCTTTTTTTGGCATACCCATGGTATCAATATTTACCTGATAAAATGATTTTAGCTCTATTGTACATAGTATGTATCTTTTCTTAAGGAAAAGGAATACCTGTATTTCCTGTTCCAGAGTTACTGCCCTAAGTTTTCCCCATTACAGCCACGCTTTATCCTAAGAAACAGTCTCTACATTCCAACCACCCAATCCAAACTAAACCCCCTCTGCCAAAGCAGCTGCACCAATGGGAAAGCATGCTGCATCCTGCAGAGGGCAGGCAGTCCTGGAGGCTTTCTTGAGGTCACAGAATTTATTTTTCCTTACTTTGGAGTAAGCCTCTGCTGTCCCAATGGGTCTCCTCTGCTCTGTGCTAGTCATTTTGCTGGTGTAGAACCAAGATGAGTAAGGAAGAGGGAACAGGGAGAGGATCCTAGTGCATGCTGGTGCCACCAGGATCCATCCCTCCTAACCCTGTTCTGCCTCCTCCCCACCAGTGGTGGACCTCCCCAGCCCCGCGCCCCGTGGGCTGTTGTCATCCCTCTGCACACAAATCTGCCCCCAACCCACTCACCTGGGCTCACGGAGCCTCATGTGACCCAAGGCTGCATTGGGAACTGGTCTCTTTGAAGTTCCCCAATGCTATAAACTGTGCTTCTGGGAAACAGGAAGCAGAGTTTCCAATCCCATCAGAAGCCTCAGGGTTCTACAGCTTCCGCAGGGTCCTACAGCCTTGCGCCCAGGGCATTTGTCCCATATAACATAGTGGGAGGTCAGCAACTGCTCCTCGCCCCATTCCTCCTATTGATTTATGGCCCAATCCTGTCTGGGCCTTGCACTGATAATACTTGTGTTTCGTCAGCACAAGGCCCAGGCCACTGGTGGAGCAGCCACAGCAATACCATGCAGGCCAGGGCCACCAGCAGAAATGGCTGGCAGCTCCAGGTGCACAACAATAAAGTACCCAGTGTGCTCTGGAACAGGTAATTTGGTGGAGGGAGAATTCAGGGGCATTTCGAGGAAGGATCAGGGGATCAGGATGGGTATTGGGGTGTGTCGAGGGCAGATATAAGAGGCAACATCTCAACTGATATCCTAGCCCTTGACCCAGCCTCGACCTACTACCCCCCCAGCACCCATTCAGATTGACACAAGTCAAAGAGCTGGTGCAGATCCAAGTACCAGCTGGGAACCTGGTACAGCAGAATGGGTAAGTAAAAAAATGTTTTATGACCTTTCCAATGCTGCTTGGTGTCTGGCTAGTCCACAGCATGCAAAAGAAATTGCACCAGTGCAGCCACCCCATAATGGGATAGGGATGTTAGTTCTATTTAACCTCCATCAATCTTGTTTTAAGACTGTACTAATGTGTGAGAAGTCTGCATCAGCACTCAAAACAATTTAAGAAGCAAAGTTTTTTTGAAAGCAGCAATTTATGTTTTTCCCTATTCTGAAGAACTTCAGGCATCAATCTGATGCCACCTAAGCAACAATAATACAGCAATTTTGTGTAAATACAATTTGCACTTAATTCCTTAAGAAGAACTGTTGCTAAACCTAAAATCATGCTGGTATATACTGAAGTAGTTTAATTAAATTTGTTACTGCATGATAGAGTCCTTCAGAACACAAAACTAGACAAGATTAATTTACTGGGTTGATAAAGTCAAATTTCCTATGGTGGAACAGGAACAAGGCCTGCATTTGTCACAGGACTCTCCTCCCCCAAGTCTCATATACTACTATGAGATCCTCACATAAATGAGTAGCACTCATTATAACAAACTGACAGCTCAATCCTATGCATGTCTATTCAGATGTTAAGTCCCATTAGTGTCAATGAGGCTTACTCCCAGGAAAGTGTGGCTAGGATTGGGCTGTTAGGGCCCAATCCTATTCAACTTCCCAGTGCTGATGCAGTTGTTCCAACAGGGTGTGCGCTCTTCAACAGGGCTCTTCAAGGTATGGCAACATTTGTTCCCTAACCTTGTGACTGCATTGAGGTTGCATCGGTGCTGGAAAGCTGGATAGGATTGGACCCTTAATCACTAAGAAAGATTTGCCCAGTACATTCAGTTGACATGTAGATGCTGGGTTGTCCTTGGAGAATTCCCAATGGAGCTTCCTGCCACCCTGATCCTAGGGGTATTGGTTTTGCTTCAGTTCTTTCCCCTTATCCTCCTTAAGCCTCCTGCTTCACAATGAGTTTCCTTGGACCTGTGCAATAATATAATAATAATAATATACAGTATTTATATACCGCCTTTCTTGGTCTTTATTCAAGACTTTATTCAAGGCGGTTTACATAGGCAGGCTTATTAAATCCACGCAGGGATTTTTACAAATTGAAAGAAGGTTCTCTCTTTCAAGAACCACCACATTCGAGCTGTTACACTCCGATCTGGTTTAACATTCTGGCCTCCATCCTCCCACGCTCCGAGCAGATGGAACAGCTCAGCTGCAGCTTGTCAGCTGCTTCAAGGTCGCACGGTGCCGGTGGCCTCGAACTGGCGACCTTGTGGATGTTAATCTTCAGGCAAATGGAGGCTCTACCCTCTAGACCAGACCTCCTGCCCAATCTACACTTGGCACAAGTCTGAGGAGAAGAAAGGAGTGGGGAGGCTGTGAAATAAGGGGGCAGAATCTGGCGCATCCCATCACCACTGGATCCACCCCTCCCACAGACTCCTAGCCCCTGTTCCTCCCCTACGCCACATCTTGTGACAGCACATTCAAAATGGACACTGATAGACCACTGTGTGTGCTGACAGCAGCCATTTTGTCCCACTGTTGCAATGCAGTCCAGCCGGCAACCCAATCCTGGTTAGGTCCCATGGATAAGCCCGTGCACCAGGACAGACAACTGTGTCAAATCAAATTTCAAATAAGGGATTTTTTTTTTCATCAAGAATAATGCTTTTCCTTAATTTAAATTAAGTAGTATATTCTTTCATTGACTATTTTATATGTTTTATTGTAAAGCAGTATGGTTCAAAAATGCCTAACGGTGCTACAGTAGTTTAGTAGTGTAATTACTTAAAAAAAAAAAAAAAGATTCTAATGCTGCATAGGAAATCAACAACTTAATGTAGCATATTAGAGTGAGATATTAGTGCAGATAAACTAGGATGTAATTAGTCCCATTTCCTATATTTAATTCTGCTATTTGCATATCATCATTGCAGGAAGAATACAGTCTTTAACCTAAACATTGGAAATAAAAATGTAGATTTCCTGATTCTGGATTAGCAGCTCTTACCACCTGGTGTTGGCAATGGAACTGCATATGAAAATTCTTATACCAGGGTGGGAGCTTCTTTTCCAATAAAAGAAAGAAAGCAATAAAAGTCATGTAAATATCATTTGAAAATAAATCAGAAGATGGTTTTTCAGATTTTGCTTAAATGCATAAATAAAACAGTCTTCAGAGAAACCAAAACAGTTATTTTTACATTTCTCCATATTGATGGTCACTTACGTAAATTTCAGTTATCTATTCAGCTGAAACTGGAGAGAGGAGGAAGTTGGAGTCTATTGTGTGTGGTAGATATGAAATAACATATCATGGAGAGAAAGAAAAGCTTTGATCATTAAGGAAATGATTTTTATACACATCAGAACCAATTTAAAGCAATTCTTCAGGATCGATAGAGATAGACAGAGATGCTGCTTGGCATTTTATTACCTGCGGAGGGGGATATCGATCACCTCCATTGATTTCTGCTACGCATGTGGAGAGGCATCTGTTTTTTTCTCCAGAAAGATGTACCAAAGTGAAAAGTATCAAGGAACTGCTTGCATTTTAAGGATTTAACATTAATGGTTCATCCTGGGACATTTTTCAGAACTTTTCAGCCCAGTTGAAGGAGAGGGACAGTAACATAAATTGCTAGCCAATACCACTCACTGTAAGAGAAGTGTTTGGAAAGTTTATGCCAAATGACTTCTACAACCTTAGAAAGACTCACTGCACAATCCTATCCTTCCCCCCCTCTCTATTGGCGCAGCCATGCCAAAAAAGCTTGCTTTGTATCCCGCCCGGGATACAAATCAAGAAGCTTCAGAGGCGAAAGGGAATTAAAATCCCCTTCTGTAAGCCTCCCACTCTGCAATGGGTATTCTCAGACCTGCACTAGTGATTTCACTAGCACAAGTCTGAGGAGAGAAAGGGGGTAGGGAGGATTTGGATCTAGCGTGTGCCATTGCTCCCAGATCCACCTTCTCCCACAGCCTCCATGCCCCCATTATGCCACTCCCTGGCCCGTTCTACCCATCCCACCCCCGAATGCCTTCCTTACCATCTTACCTTGACTGGCAGGCAGCTGGGGATTCACTGGTGAGGGCAGTAAGCTCCAGCCTTCCCACCACTGCCCACTTGCTGCATTACTGGACTACTGGAGTGTGCTTTACAGGCACTTCACAACAGTCTCCAGCAGTGGAATGTGTGTTCTACTGCTGACCAGCCAGCCCCAATAGTACTGGGTTGTCATTCTAGAAGGGTGTGTGTGTTCTCTCATTCAAAAGAAACTAAACTCTACATGCTTCACCCTTACACCTGTATTCAGTATTAGAAACTGACCCGTCAACATATGAATGGATGACATATCCTTGAGCAGGTGAGCACATTTCCTTCACCACTGATAAATTAAAGACAGACCCCACACTTCAGTGTTCGAGGGAGATGGAAGAGATCATGGACATCATGAACTGCAGCATCACCAGGTCCAATGCCCTTTTGTTCAGAACTGGCAAACCCTAATTTGGTTGTCATCAGTATTGATCTTCAGGATCACAATTCTAGAAAACTATTATGAACTAGAGGCGAGTTGGGAAAACAGGACATACAAGACTAAAGAAACTGTATATGTACAGCCGATAGAAAAAGAGATATGAAGCCTGGCTTTAGTTGTGTTTACACAGACATCAACAGTGCAGTCCTATGCAGGATTGGCTTGTTGTACAGAACCTGTTACAAAAATGGAGGTCACTTCTATTGCTGAAAGATGGCTGCTGATGGAGCACACAGCACCCATTGGCAGTCATTCTTTGAACACTGCTGCCCATGGATTTTGCAAAGTAAGAGGTTTTAAGTTTAGGACACTAGAGTGAGGGTCAAAAGCTTCTGAAGACATCCAAACTGCAAGAGTTGCTTAGGAATAGTAGATATCCCAGGATGCCTGTAAACTCCTCCACAGATTAGAAAAGTATCACTTGGGGTAAAAAATTTTTATCTTGAGTATTCTACTCAGAAGAGGGAACTAGACTAGATGGCCTCGGCTCAATTTCTAATTCCAATTATGTAATCTGAGTCTTTGTTAGATGTCTACATATTACATCTCAGCACAAAACCATCCAAGGCCATATCAACTGAATAATATACATAAAATAGAAATTGATCCAACTTCCCCAAATACGTCACGAAATAGTAAAACCACCGAATTGCCACAAGCACAGAATTCAGCGCTGCCCTGGCAACCACCGTTGTGCAAGTGCCATAAGGCATGTCGGCGGCGGTGGTAAGCTTGCTGCGCCAGTGCAGAGGCCAGTGCCAGTTGGCGCTGGGCCTCAGCACCAGGAAGACGCATCACTGGAGTGGACAACAGTAAGTGCACCTGCTGGCCAGCAGTCAAGCTTTACAGGGCGGGGGGGGGGAGCACAGGAGGAAGGTGGGGGAGGGTGGACCTTGGGAGGGGAAGGCGGACTGAGGGCAAGATCGAACCCAGGAGGGGGGCAGGGATGACAGCAGACTGCCGCTGAATTCTATGCCTCCTCCTGGGCCTGAAAGCTCAACATGGGCCTCCTTGGTTCTGTGCTGGCTAAATAGTGGGTGCAGATCCAAGGCGACCCACTGCTGCCAGCAGAGCCTGGAGACAGGGTAAAGAAACATTTATTCTTTATCCCAAGACTACGGTGGCTGCCCCAGCCCAGCAGGATTCAGCAGCAGTCATTTTGGCGCCACTGTTCCGTGGGGTGCTGGGGCAGCTTAGGATTGGGCTGTAAGCACCCTTAGCTCTGTGTTAGATTGGGCTGTATCTATATTACAGCAACAGCAGGTAAAAAGTGGCAAGAATTAAATAAAACAAATGAGTTTTTACCAGTTATTTGAAATGAGACTCCAATATCGGGGGGGGGGGGCTTGGCTTCTGAGAACAGCATTTCTCATATGTGGCATGACTACAGGGAAAAGACTTTTTTGGAGTCCATACCAATAAGCCTCTTTTAAAGCAAGACTCCAGAGCACAGTGTTCTCAGATTGTCCAGGCAACAAATTAGAGGTAGATTCCTCATCCGGACATCTGAAAGTCGAACTATTCCGAAATCCGGACATTTTTGTCCAAGACTTGTTTTCTGTAGTGTGAACACTAGAAGGCCTTGTGCTCCTTCCCACACCCAGTACAGGCTGTAAGTTCTATTCTGAACTCTGTGGTGTACACCTGTACAGGCACTGTTGAAAAGCATCAGAGGCCAGCAGACCTTGTATGGGTAACAGCGAAAAGATCAAGAGGAAGCATTTCTCATTATATTTATGCCATTATTCAGAAATCCAGACAAATCCAAAATCCAGACACATTCCCACCCCAAGCAGTCCAGATAAGAGATACTCAACCTGTACACACACTGTGTGAAAAGTGGCCATGGACAGTCAGGCCCAGACTCTGACAGTGAAGGATTTTGAAGAGTTCCCCAGAGACAGGCAGAGAAAGCTGGAGTGGCTTGTTGGTTGCCATTTCCACTCCTTGGATCACATTGGAAAGGGGGTTCTGGCAAGCATTCAGCAGAAGAAGCCTTATGGTAAATTCCACCAGCCAGCCAATTTGCTGATATTAATAATCACACACAGGAGCAGATGCAATGAAAGTTTGTATCTTTACTTGCAGAAGTACTTTACTTGCAGTTTCACAATCATATGCATCTTTGCCGATATCAGAGGCTTCTATGACTCAGGGAACAGAGAACCTATGGCTGTTCTCTTTGCATGGATGGAAAGAAGGGGGTGCTCTTCCGCAATGGCTGCCTGACATTGAGGACAGAGTACTGCAGCCTTGATGTTGCGGCTTTGGTGATCAGGAAGGTGAGGAAGAGAAAGGGAGGAAGTTGAACAAGGGTCGCACCTCCTACAGTTATCACAGAAGGCAGGTAAGGGGTCAGGCATCTGGACAATACACTGCCACCTAGAGTGCTGCAGTAGGGGCTGTGCCCATATTCCAGCAGTTTATGTATGTTGTTATTGTATCTATCCTTGTAGCTTCTAATTTTCCCCGGCAGTTGGGAGGGGGAGAAGCACCAACAGTTAGCTGCTAAGAAGTGAAAAGAGAAGCAGAGATTAGCAATGGACTGAGAAAGGCTCTATTATGTTCTCCGCCTTTTTATTCCTGCCTCCTGGAGAAGCCTTCTGTTAGCATCTGATTTTCTATGGAACCACTTTTCTTGTGAAAAGGATACAAGTCAAGATCTCACTCACAGGGTGAGGAGGCTCCTGTGGGACAGGTGTTCCCTTCAGGTGCACTGGACCAAAGCCAGGCCCATATCAACACCTGACAGTGATCTAGGCTTCTCCTTTACAACAGCTGATGATAAAGCCCCCCCCCCCCATTTTAATTTTAAACACCATGATAACAAATATTAGCATGCTTGCCTCGGTAAGAGTAGATAAAACATATAAAACAGCTGTTGCAAACTGTGTTTTTAGTAGCTGTGGATAAAATTCCTCATTACTGTCACACCATGCAGAGTGTTATTTACCAAGCAACCGATATTCACCATGCAAAAGATGTTTTATATATTTTTGTTCTATAAACAGTTCTCAACAAATATAGTAATTATTCCTTGTCTGCCTAATGTACACCATGTTTTGCCGAGGAATGCACTTTTGTGACAGTGCAATAATTCCTAAACTCTAGTATGTGAAATAAATCTTTTTAAATATTCTTCTCTTGCCAGGGAAAATACATTTTCCCCCTTTTACCTCCATTGCTTGCATTCAGATTTTCTCAGTAGAATGTTCTTAAATGGATATTTACACATTTGGAACACTTTGGAAACGAAGAACATTAATCCAGGTACAGTCAATAAGTCATACTTTCAAAGTAGTTGTGACATTTATCGGGGGGGGGGGAGGGGAATCACAGTTATTAGAACAATTCAAATGACAGCCTAATCTAACACAACTCCCTGTATGGTGATGCAGCAGCACCAACCCAGGGGAGTTTCAGCTTCAAGAGGCCTCCTTGGTGTAAGGGAACATCTGTCCTAGGAAGGGGCTTAGGTTTCAATGCATGCGGCTGCCACTGAAACCATCCCCTTCCTGGTTCTGATCTGCCCTCCTCCCTGCCCCATTGTTGCCCTGTTTCAGGGGGATGGGAAATCTTGAGAAAGTTTCGGGAGTATCTTTTCTCTTGATAGTAGCAGTGAAAGTAGCAGCTGTTCTTCCATTTTGGCAATGGTGGTGGCTGTGTGGACCACTTCTTTCCACTGGACTCCCAATGGCCTCATGGGAATGCCCCATGGGTGACTTTATATACCATGAAAAAGCACTGTTTGTGAGAGCTCAACATCACTGTCACTGCCACCATCAAAAAAGCGTTGAAAAAGAAATTAAAGGGGGACAAGCCACTTGCCATAAACAGGCCCCAAAACATTATCAGCATTTTGCTGGAAATTTATTTATTTATTCGTTTATCATATTTCTAACCTTCCTCTCTCCCCCTAAGAAGACCCAAGGTGGAAATGTGGCCCTAGTTTTGACCTCTCCCTAAAATTACATTCACTACTCAATTTTGAAGTCAGCATTTCTTTGGTGAGCGCTTCTAGTCCAGCCCTTGTATGATTCAACCCTTACTATGTATACAAACAGGTGTGTAGGGTGGGGCAATAAAACCCAAGCAAGAATGCATGTTAGATTTTCAGTGCTGAGCATTGTTTTGGTTGATCAGACAATTACCAGAAAATTATTCTAAGCAAAGAATAATGTGGACATTATTGGACAAAGGATATTTCTTTATACAGAAGATTTTCCTAATACTTGATACGCTCCTATAATATTAGCATATTATTATGTAGCTGGTTACTTTTAAAATTAGATATTATTTGTCCTCTCAGTGACATTAGGATTGGTCTCAAAATCTCAGATGGAGCCCTTGGAGTGTTACTTTTTATTCCATTTGAACTGAAAACTGAGTGATAAATAATCACACAAGTTAGATGTTAAGGGGTTTTCTGTCAAAGATAATCAGCCTGTCTCCTGCACAGGACTGACAGTATCTCATTATCATTCCATGTAACCAGTAGAGGAAAAAAATCTCACTCTATAAAGAAGTAATATCTTCAACTGAATATTAGTCAGAATAAGATCTGAGAAAATCTAACCGCTCTGAAAGCCTTTCAGGGAAAGTAAGTGGGATATAAATAAATAAATAAATAAATAAATAAATAAATAAATGGATGGATGGATGGATGGATGGATGGATGGATGGATGGATGTTGTTGGCAACCTTCAATCTCTAAAGACTATGCTATTGCGCTCTGAATGGTGGTTCTGGAACAGCATCTAGTGGGGCTGAAAAGGCCGATTCGGGAGTGACAATCCCTTCCACACTGGGAGCAAGTGCAGTCTGTCCCTGGTCTGGCTCCCTGGCTATGGGCCTTCCTTCTTTGCCTTTTTGCCTCAGTCTGTTGGCCAAGTGTCTCTTCAAACTGGGAAAGGCCATGCTGCACAGTCTGCCTCCAAGTGGGATGCTCAGAGGCCAGGGTTTCCCATCTGTTGAGGTCCAATCCTAAGGTCTTCAGATCCCTCTTGCAGATATCCTTGTATCACAGCTGTGGTCTACCTGTAGGGCACTTTCCCTGCATGATTCTCCATAGAGGAGATCCTTGGGATCCAGCCATCGTCCATTCTCACAACATGACCAAGCCAACACAAGTGTCTCTGTTTCAGCAGTGCATACATGCTAGGGATTCCAGCTCGTTCAGTCAATTAAACAGGTGTTTATATTGTATATATTTCTTCAGTGGTGTAGCAAGTGGGAGAGTAGTCCACCCAAGGTACCAGATCAGAAGGAGGCACCATGTGGCCACAAAGCAGCCATGGGTGCTCCAGAGTTTTAAAGAGTCTCCAACAAGCAAGCCAGACTCATTAGAACTCTGAAATGCTTGCCAGCAGATGTTTTAGTGAAAAGACTCCAGCAAGCGATGCTGCCACATGCACTGCAGTGTTCCCTGAAGTTCTAAGGAGTCTTGCTTGCTTGCCGAAGACTCTTTAAAATTCCGGAGTGCACATGTGGCCATATTCCTTATGGGCATTGCTGTGAGAAAGGTGCAATCCAATCTCCTCTTCAGCCTGCTTCCCCTGAGTTCTGCCCCAGCCAATCTGTGAATCCCTAACAGCCCAATCCTAAACTGTCCTGGAGGAGGCAAGCCAGCAGGCCTGACCTGCATCCAGGCAAGGGTTGGAGTTGGTCGCAACTCAGCCAGGGGAAAAGGCAACTCATTCCCCTTACCCTGGGTAAAGCCGCAGCAGCCCCAATGGGGCTACTCAGATCTGCACCACCTCAGGAGGTGGCAAAAATCTGAGCAGCCGGGAGCTGCTCCAGGCTGCCCAGGACTGGGGATAAGATCTGGCATGTGCCAGATCCTGACCCCTCCCCCTGCTCACCCATGGCCTGCCCTAGGCCTGCTCACCTTCCCCCATCCCGAAACGCCTCCATCCTGCCCTCCACCAGCCCTCCCTAGGCCCTCACACAGGCCTGATTCAGCCAGTGGGGCTTCCCTTTGTGCTGGCGCAATGGGGCTTGGGTCGACATCCAGAGGCTGGCGCACACTCATGCTCTGACCTCCCTGCTCTCCCAGTGGGTGGGAGTGGCTGGCAGCACCATTGCTGGGCTGGTGCAAGGGACTTGTGCCGACCCATCTGCCAGTCTGGATTGTACCCATAGGGCGCAATCCAAAGTGTGCCTTATGCCAGCCCAAGTCCCTTGCGCCTCCGTGGCTGGGCTACATTTGCACCTCCGTGGCTGGAAGCCGTGGCGGTGCATTTACATGTGCCGACACGCGGAGGCAGGCAGAAGCAACGCAAGCAGCAAAGGTAAGTGTGGGGGGGGTCAGGGGGCGTTTCTGGGCAGTGGGAGGGTGGGGAGAGGGCGGCCCCAAGGGCGGGCGTGCAGGGAGCCGGGGGTGGGGCTGGGACCCAGCGGTTATGCCGGATCCCAATCCCCATCCCCAGGGAGAGTGTAGTGGCTTTGTGCTGCTCCGCTCTCCTCGGACTTGCGCTGCCTCCGGAGGTGGCGCAGGTCTGAGGAGACCCATTGGGCCGTGCAGCCCTTACCCAAGGGGAAGGGGAAGAGCTTCCCCTTGCCTGTGGCTGAGCCACTGCACCCAACGAACCTGCGTTGGATGCCGCACAAGCCTCCTGGCTTGCGCGCTCCAGCACAGGTTTGGATTGCGCCCTTAGTCAACTAGCAGTGAAGTGAGTTTTCAGTGCTCAAGACAGCTCTACAGGCTCGGAAACAATGTGGATTGGTCGCAAAATGGTAAGAACTCCAATTTTGGTGCTTCTTTGTTTTTAAAATGCTTAAAATGTGGACACCGATATCCGCAGTGAGTCAAATCCATGATGGACCCATGGATACTGAGGGCCTACTGTATTTACCTTTTCACCATTCATGACTTCTAAGAAAATGTAACAGTAATGGGACTGGAGAAAAAAATCTTTTATGCATTAGAATCTGGTAAAAGTAGAGGGTGAGTATATACAGACATTTTTTTTAATAGCCAAGGGAAGGATCTGTACTGGAACTCAGCAATGTGGAGATGATGAGAAGGCAACTGAAGAGGGAGAAAGAAGATAGATAAGAAGTAAGAATGATGGGATTTAAAAATAAAAGATGTAAGTTAAAATTGATCTCATACAGAAATAGAAGCCAATGAAGGAAGTGTAACAAGGGGGAAATGTGGGCTAAAAGAGAAATTAAAAAAAAACAAAAACACAAACAAATGGACAACAGAGTTAAGAATGGAGAACAGAAGATAAAGAAAGGATTGAGACAAACTAGAAAGAAGACATTTATACAAGGTCAGAAAAGTCAGACCTTGTAGTCAGAAAAAAATGAAAGGAAGAAGCTGGAAAAAAAACTAAATACATGTGAACAACATGTTAGCTTTCATTCAAAAAAAAAAAAAAAACAAGACAAAGCTGATTTTTTGACATGCATTAGGAAAACACAGTGCATGAAGTCTGGCACATAGCAGGTACATTCCCTTTGGACCCCATTAGGTCTCAGTTAGGATGATGGCTCCAGTGCTGATGGGAGTATTCTGATAATGACTGAGGGCCCAATCCTATTCAATTTTCCAGTGCAGGTGCAGCTGCAATGCAGCCCCAAGATTAGGGAACAAATGTTCTCTTACTTTGAGGAGGCCTCCATGACTGCACTCCCGCTGCAGGATGCAGCACATGCCCTATTGGGCAATAGTGCAGAGTTTGGAATGCAAAAACTATGAGAAGAAAGAGAAAGAACTCATTTTACCATAGACAGTCATGCTCACAGGCGTGATGAGAGCCACTTCACAAACATGTAAGTGGCTCCCACAAGGAGAGTGCTCATTCTGTGGTGACTGGGGCAAAAGTCAAAGATCAGAATTATCACAGGTTGAACTGCTGCTTAGTAGTGGTTACAGAGTCTTTACCTGAGAAGTGTTTCCACCTTTGTGAAAAGCTACACAGGCCTTAGAGGTTCCTGCCTTCTTCTTCTTATTGACGTTCTTATATTTTGTCAATGGGAAATGCTATAAAGTCATGTCAGCGCTAGGACTTGATCAATATGAGCTGCTTGAGTTACAGCAGCAAAGGGGACACCTCTAATGGTGTTTGTAGTAGGAGTCTGTGCCCTGGGGGCAAAGTGATGACGGAAAAATGTCAAGTGTTAAAATGCTGCTTGAATGGAAGGTGACTGAGAACAAGAATAAAGTAGAGCAGAATTTGCTGACTGAGCTTCCTAAATGAATTAATCACCATAAAATTACCTTTATGAGATTCTAAGCTAAAAGAAAGATCACTGAGAAACTTGCATAAAGTGACTGGCGCTGTCCTTGAAAATGGTTTTGAAGTGTTAGTGAGGCACCATTGCAGAAGTGCACTGGGGTTCTTCCACAATTCTGCCTTAAAATTTATAGGCTGGTAACCATGTGCACAGGGCCAGTGGGACAGATCTTTCCCAAAGGAACAGTGGCCTCCCTCACAGGTCATGGGGCTTTTATGGTAAAAGAGAAACGGAGGGATAAACATATTAAATAATAATAATAATAATAGGCCCCACAAACATTGTGGGATGACTGCAAAAAAGCAGTCTTATGGCAGAACTTGAAAGCCAGGATCTGTACTGTGGAAGCTGCACCGACTGCCTGTCAGTCTCCAGGTCTGGTGCTTGCAAAGCACTTAATTGCACAGGATGGTGAAGGTGGGCACAAAGTTGCTGGGCATTTTAAAGTGTGGTATGTGCATTCTAGAACAGGTAGAGGACATACCATTTTTTAAAAAGTATAATAATGTGATGCACTTTATTATTTATTTCCAGCAAACACTCCTG
This sequence comes from Tiliqua scincoides, assembly GCF_035046505.1. Classification (NCBI taxonomy): domain Eukaryota; kingdom Metazoa; phylum Chordata; class Lepidosauria; order Squamata; family Scincidae; genus Tiliqua; species Tiliqua scincoides. The sequence goes on along the minus strand of NC_089821.1, from coordinate 129,500,489 downwards.
ATTTTGGATCCAGATAGGTCTTCAAGGCAGCTGAAGATAAAGAAAATACTATTAAATATAATAGTCTCCAACATTCTGTTTCTGGGCAAGGTAACTGAGCGGGTGGTGGCGTCTCAACTCCAGAGGGTCTTGGATGAAGCGGATTATCTGGATCCTTTTCAAACTGGTTTCAGGCCAGGCTTTGGGACGGAAACTGCCTTGGTCGCCTTGGTAGATGACCTATGCCGGGGACTGGATAGGGGGAGTGCATCCCTGTTGGTCCTGCTGGACCTCTCAGTGGCTTTCGATACCATCGACCATGGTATCCTTCTGGGCTGATTGGCCGAGTTGGGAGTTGGAGGCACTGTTTTGCAGTGGTTCCACTCCTACTTGGAGGATCAGTCCCAGATGGTGGTGCTGGGGGATGCCTGTTCGACACCCTGGCCTTTGAGGTGTGGGGTGCCGCAGGGTTCAATTCTGTCCCCTATGCTATTTAATATCTACATGAAACCACTGGGAGAGGTCATCGGGGGGTTTGGAGTGGGGTGCCATCAATATACCAATGACACCCAGCTCTATCTCTCCTTTCCTCCAGACTCCAGGGTGGCAGTTGAGGGCCTGGAGCGCTGCCTGGAGGCAGTGAAGATCTGGATGGGGGCTAACAAGCTGAAATTAAATCAGGATAAGACAGAGGCTCTCCTGGTTCGGAAATCCTCGATGCAGGTGCTGGACTATCGGCTTGCTCTGAATGGGGTTGCACTCCCCCTGAAGGAGCAGGTCTGCAGCTTGGGGGTCCACCTGGACTCGCAGCTGCTCCTGGATTCCCAGGTGGCGGCTGTGGCTAGGGGGGGCCTTCATTCAGCTTTGGCTGGTGCACCAGCTGTGGCCATATTTGGATTGTGCAGACCTGACCACGGTGATCCATGCCACGGTGATATTGGGGTTAGATTATTGTAACACGCTCTATGTGGGGCTGCCCTTGAAGACGGTTCGGAAACTGCAACTAGTGCAGAATGAGGTGGCCTGTGTAGTTACTGGAGGTAGGTGGTTTGACTCTGTCAGTCCACTCCTCCAGCGGCTGCATTGGCCGCCCATTCATTTCCGGGCCCAATTCAAGGTGCTGGTTTTGACCTTTAAAGCCCTATACTGCCCTGGGCCAGGGTATCTTAGAGATCGCCTACTCCCGTACAATCTGGCTCATCCGCTTAGGTCATCAGAGAAGGCCTTTTTACAAGTGCCACTGCCTAGGGAGGTACATGGGACGGCGGCAAGAAATAGGGCCTTCTCAGTAGTGGCACCAATGCTATGGAACTCCCTTCCCCTTGACTTAAGAATGGCTCCCTCTCTTGAGACTTTTCGGCAAGGCCTGAAGACCCTTCTGTTTAAACAAACCCTTCTGTGTTCTTGGCCTTTTTAACATCTTTTCAACACCTTTTAATATTTTTTAAATACTTGGTTACAGGCCTGATTCTTTTATGATTTGCTGCTCTATGCTCTTTTTACCTGATTACTTTTTATTTGACTACTGTTTTTATGATATGTGTTATATGCTTTTATCTGTTTTTTAAATTATGTTTTAAGTCTGTTTTAACCTGTTGTAAGCTGCCTTGAGTCCCTTCAGGGAGAAAGGCGGGGTAGAAATAAAGTTGTTGTTGTTGTTGTTGTTGTTGTTAAATTAGGACTGTTTCATTGTCAAGCTGAAATGGCATTCTTACCTTTACAGTGTTGGCGCAGTTAGGGCAAAACACTTGGTATTGGCGTCAAAGGTCTTTGCTAAGTTGGGAAGAGAATTTGAAGAATGGAGGGTAAGAGCCACCAAGGCTAGCATTTCTCAAACCCCAAAAGTTAAGACTGATTGCCAGAAGACACAATACTTTATGACCACTTAGTACTATTAAAACCATCAAAAGCACTGAGGTGATCTAGTATGACAGCTTTTGTGTTCTACACAGCCAAATTGTACTGCACATAAAACCGTTTCTTTAAAAAAATGTGGTAGCATCTTGCTTTCTGTGCCAAGACACATGATTAAAGCAGTATGAAAAAATAATATATCAACTAAAAGCTAATTGTTCTTTAAAATGATCTCTGCTTCCCCTAATCACGCTATGGAGAAATCTAGAATGATACAAGTAATATCTGAGAACAAATTAAAAAATGGAATCACTCAAGCTACGGCATCTAACTGTTGCTGTGATATTGAAGGGCAGCCCTGGCTTGAGCTAATACCAGGAAGCACAGAGAGTTGCAGAGGGAAGGGGGGGTTGGCAAAAATCCCATGTTCCTTATCTTCCACAGAGAAGAAACAAAATGTGGGCCAAAACTCACTGAAAACTAGCAGGTCAGAGGGAAATCTGGGCTAGAACCCTTCTCCCTGACACATTTTCTCCCATAGTTTTCTATGGGGTCAGAAATATTTTGCAAGGAGGTCAGTTATATGATCCATTGCCCGCAGTCTGAAATGAAGAAGTTCAGACACAGGTGTACCATCTTGGCGAGGTCTAGGCCTCTGCACAGTGGAGGAAAGAGAGCACATGCCCCTCCACTTCCACTGGAAATACAGCGTAAGGTAACATGTGAATTGGACTTCACACATGTGGCCTCCTCTGAGTTAACGGTCACTCATTACTTTACATGTGCTTAGTGCGGGGCACACGATCTGTCACCATGCAGAGAGAATCCCTGACCAGGTAAATGTTACCTCAACAGCCTCAAGATTTTAAAAGTAATTCCTAAAAGATGTCACCTTCACTGGGGCTAAGTGTCATAGTGAAATAGCATCCTCTTGCTGCAACAGCAGTTAAGACAAGGCACTTCTATTTGACAACTAGGAGGATACAAGCTTTTTTGATCCTCAGAAGATGAGATGGATCAGACTCAGCATGAAAACCTTCTCTCTTGTTGTCTCACTAAGCTTCCTATTAAGTCAAAGAACGAAGTGTCTACGACCATCCCAAACATAGTTTCTATATAGCAAAAGCACAAACGGAGAGCAATAGCAGTAATTCACAATTTGCACCTACAGCAAAATATATTTCCATACAGGTCATGCTTCGTGAATTCTAGAGCAATGCATTTGTTATCGCTTCTGTAATTATATAGAATGGAGTTGCAGGAGGCCTGTGTAATCGCAGGGAACAGTTTCAGCAAGGTGCTGGCTTGTTGGCAGCCTAGGGTTCCCTGATGCTGGGTGCAGTTGTCTCTTAGCCTATATGCGTGCTCCAGGCTACATATTGTCACAGATACTGGAACAGAGAGTGATTAGTTTGTTGGCTGGGAGTGGGTACAAGTCTATCCCAAGGCATCCATGGACAAGGAGGTGAGACTGAGATTAACACACAACTGCGTGGATATTGGATTTGTCAGCCCCAGAAGGCAATCGTAATGCTTAAATCACAGCATATGCCCATAGCATTATGTATACATGATCCATTATGTATGTGTGGGTGTATAACAATACTGCCTGCATAACAAATTATGTATGAGATAAAGAGCCCTGTGAGAAGGGCAATGAGTTGAAGAGGGAGAAGCCAGCAAAATGAAGAGTCACCACCTGCACTTCCACCTCCACTGCTGGTGCCTTTTCAAGTGTACTTGTGCTCCTCCCCCGTCACAGAGAAACAACTTTGGGAAAGAAGCTAAAAAGGCAGAGCCCCCACTTACTTTTGTAGTTGTCAGGGAAAGGGAACTCACAGGAAAAGGCTAGCTGATCAGTGAAAGTAGCTTGTAGAAGGCGTGCATTCCTTCCTGCTCCCTACTTTTCGTTTATTGCACCAGCAGCTGAATGGGGAAAAATCTTTGGCAGTTTGTATCCACTGACATCATCCCAAATAATAAAGGCCAGGAGGGCCTCTATTCCAGGAGAGGCTATGGGGGGGGGAACCATTCCAGGAGAGCACTGAGCTCCAAGAGTTTTGATTAAAAATTAAACCCACAATAGTATTTGCAGGGCAGAGGCATGACAGCCCACTGAATTACCTGTAAGCATGAACCAGGCAGACAAAGGGTGTAAATGTACTTTGTTTATTAAAAGTCCAAAAGAAAAAGAAATTAAACAGAATGAGGGATAGGGTAGAGAAAAGTACAAGCAGGTTGATGGAAAATGCCTTAGCACAAAGACAAGTTTTCGTCGGATGGGTGCATTACTACCCAGTAGATGGAGCTAGAATGCTTCTCAAATTCTCAGCCCACAGATCTACCCCCCCCCCACCCCTGTATTAAACCTAGAGACATTTGCACATGAGCTGGAGTCACTTAGGAGATGGGAGGGGGTCTCTGATCCTGATCTAGCTAGACCAGAAATTTTCAAACTTTTCTGTCTCGTGGCACACTGTCAATTGTCAAGGCACACCATCAGTCTTTTGACAATTGACAGGGCACACGGTACTGCCAGCATGGGGCTCACATCCCCAAATGGCACTACTAATAAATGACCCTACCCCAAACTCCTGTGGCACACCTACAAACCATTTGCAGCACACCAGTGCGCCATGGCAAAATGGCTGATCCAGACAGTCCCTAGCTTTCACCACTTACATTGGTCAAAGAATCCCAGTCCTTGCACTTGCAGGGGAGCAAACTGGTGCTACTCTCTGAGTTTCGAACAAAGGGGTCATTTGGGAGACTGGTGGAGAACAACAAACACTTCCTGTGGGCTGGGAAATACTACATAACTTTGCACTGATGATGTCATCAAAATATATAACTGCATTGGTTATGTCATTGATTATGTCATCCTGACTGGAGCAGTGGAATCTACCTGGGTTGTCTATCCCACTCCCTAGACAGACAGGTTAGCTACTGAAAAGCAGAATAGCTGCCCTAGACTGGAAGGTGGACCCTGAATCCACATCCAGCACACATTTGGATAACTAAATAACAGAGGCCGCAATCCTAACCAACTTTCCAGCACTGACATAAGGACAATGCAACTCTGAGATAAAGGAACAAATACTGCCTTACCTTGAAGAGGCCTCCATGACTGCCCCCAACTGCAGGATGCAGCACATGCTCCACTGGCACAGCTATGCCAGTGCTGGAAAGTTGGTTAGGATTGCGCCCTGAGTTTCCAAACAAAGAATAAAGGGTGATTGCAAAGGATGCCCTGTCAGGTTTTTCTTAGACAGCTGAATCTGCACAGGAGCTTCTGGAGAGTTCAGTGTCCAAAAATACAGAAAAATGGGTAAAAATAGGGGAAAAAACAGGGTATTAATCACAGTAGTCTACCAATATGTGGATAAAATACTGTAAATTCCTCTGTGTATGATGGGAAAGGGAATGGCAGAAAATAAATCAATAAACAAACAAATAAATAAAAAAACCACACAATTTAATAGAAAAATTGCATACACAAAAGCAATTTGTGTGCACTTCTTCAGGAGGATGGTGCCTCTATTAAACATCTGAAAAGGCACATGTAAGCTATTTCAATAAGGGAAATGTCACTCTCCAATATTGTTTTTGAGGTGAGAGGTAGTCCTCTCATGAGTACATGCGTTTGGAAGACAGAAGTTATAAAGTTTCTAGTCCACAAGCATCCCAGATGTCAGCTGAATCATTTGGACAGTAATTCGAAAATATTTTATGAATGGCTCACACCAACAAATCCCTAGGGCCATGCATCATCCCGTGCCACGTTACTCACAGCTGAGAGTCCACCCAACATTTCTTGTGACTATCAGCTGGTGGGGGAGGGGGGGTGCTGATCTTCCCAAATGAAAAGAGCTCAGCAGATATGCATTTAAAAAAATTTTTTTTAACTGAACTTCAGAATAATGTTAACTGCTTAAGGGCTAATTTGGACCTTACATCAGCTGACATGGGATCCCTCCGAGAGCAGGTGCACATACATTTTGCATGAAAGACTTGTGCATATGGACTGCTCCTTGTCAAACTTGCGATTGTGAACTGCAGGCTGGCTTTCAGAGTGCTAGAGTTCATGGATGCATTGTAGGATATATTGAATATATAACCCATTTATATACAATACTTCTGTATCTCTAGATAAAGGAATTGTTCAGTGCTGTATATGTGATGTGCAAGGCACAACTGATCCTAGGCATCATTTGTGTCAGCTCTTGAAAATCTGCCCTCAAGGGTAGCTTTGCTTTGGCTCCCCAGCTATAAGATGGCTTTACCACCAACAGGCTCTGCCTCATCCATTTAAATAGGCAATTCCTCCATCCAGAAATTGGTGAGCTTTTCTGTATTCATAAAGCCCTGAATACAAGGGAGCATTGACCTCAGATAGGGCATGAGGGGGCAAGGGTGCTACAAACAATTCCCAAAAAACAATAATTGGCTTCAGAAGCCTCTTGAAATGCAGGCTGTTAGAAATTGACTGACAGCTACATTTTCGGTCCTGGAAATAACTAAAGGGTGGTTTGCCATAACAATGAAAACCAGAGATTTAGAAAATAGGATGAGTAATCTTTTTTTTTTTTTCCTCCTGAAGAAAAGCTAAAACAGAAGAGGATACCTTTATTGTGAGGCAAATTGTCAGCAATGGAATCTCTATTAGGCTTGTTCTCTTAGCGAAACATTCTTATTACTGTCACTTCTCAGGGTTGTCATATTCACTGCCTTGACAGCACAAACACAGCCCTGGAAAACCTGTCAGAGAGGCCAGTTGCTTCCCTACATCACCTGACATTTCCAGCTCTTTAATATCAGCCTGTCAGAACACCTAAGAGAAAGGAAGGAGCTTGCTTGTTTGCCGCTGTTACTGTGACTACTCAACAGACATACTTTAATCATTAGCCTCGTACTGGCATGCAATTCTGACTTCTCTACCCTTGGAGTTTTCATGTAGTAAAATGCTGCTGGCATTAATCTATCGCAAATGTAACTCGCTCACTTGCCCCAAGAGTTATATTCACCAAAAGAACTTGCGTGTTTTACAAGGTGTCCATTATTTCTCCAAGCCTTCCTTTGTGATCTATTTTTGGGGTATACTCTGGGAATTGTGTTTATTTATTTTTTCCTAAGGAGTACAGGATCACTTCCATGGCTTCTCCCTTCATGTTCCAAGATGTGAGGGCCAGGCATCTGCATTTATTTAAAGTAGCTTTATTCCACCTTTCCCCTCTAATCAGTAGGTCCCTAGGGAGCTTACAGTCAGTTTAAATAAGCAGAAGGCACAAACATCCAGACCTGAATGTAAAAACTTGCTTTCCTAATTTATCCCTAATTTAACAAAGATATAAAGGTTGTGCTATGAATATACAATAGAATAGAGCAGCAATTTTCAATCTTTTTCATCTCACGGCATACTGACAAGGCACTAAAATTGTCAAGGCACACCATCGTTTTTTTGACAATTGACAAGGCACACATAAGAACATAAGAACAGCCCCACTGGATCAGGCCATAGGCCCATCTAGTCCAGTTTCCTGTATCTCACAGTGGCCCCACCAAATGCCCCAGGGAGCACACAAGACAACAAGAGACCTGCATCCTGGTGCCCTCCCTTGCATCTGACATAGCCCATTTCTAAAACCAGGAGCTTGTACATACACATCATGGCTTGTAACCCGTAATGGATTTTTCCTCCAGAAACTGGTCCAATCCCCTTTTAAAGGCATCTAGGCCAGATGCTGTCACCACATCCTGGGGCAAGGAGTTCCACAGACCAACCACACGCTGAGTAAAGAAATATATTCTTTTGTCTCTCCTAACCCTCCCAACACTCAGTTTTAGTGAATGTCCCCTGGTTCTGGTGAAATGTGAGAGAGTAAAGAGCATCTCACTATCCACTTTATCCTTCCCCTGCATAATTTTGTATGTCTCATTCATGTCCCCCCTCATGTCCCCCCTCTTTTCTAGGCTGAAGAGGCCCAAACGCTGTAGCCATTCCTCATAGGGAAGGTGCCCCAGCCCAGTAATCATCTTAGTTGCTCTCTTTTGCACCTTTTCCATTTCAACTACATCCTTTTTGAGATGTGGTGACCAGAACTGGACACAATACTCCAGGTGTGGCCTTACCACAGATTTGTACAACAGCATTATAATATTAGCAGTTTTGTTCTCAATACCTTTTCTAAAGACCCCAAGCACAGAATTCGCCTTCTTCACTGCCACCGCACATTGGGTCTACACTTTCATTGACCTGTCCACCACCACCCCAAGATCTCTCTCCTGATCTGTCACAGACAGCTCAGAACCCCTTAGCCTATATGTGAAGTTTTGATTTTTTGCCCCAATGTGCATGACTTTACACTTACTGACATTGAAGCGCATCTGCCATTTTGCTACCCTTTCTGCCAGTTTGGAGAGATCCTTCCGGAGCTCTTCACAATTACTTCTGGTCTTCACCACTCAGAAAAGATTGGTGTCGTCTGCAAACTTAGCCACCTCACTGCTCAACCCTGTCTTCAGGTCATTTATGAAGAGGTTGAAGAGCACCGGTCCCAGGACACATCCTTGGGACACACCGCTTTTCACCTCTCTCCATTGTGAAAACTGCCCAGACACCCACTCTCTGTTTCCTGGTCTTCAACCAGTTCTCAATCCAGGAGAGGACCTGCCCTCTAATTCCCTGACTATGGAGTTTTTTCATTAGCCTTTGGTGAGGGACCATGTCAAATGCCTTCTGAAAGTCCAGATATATAAAGTCCATGGGTTCTCCCGCATCCACATGCCTGTTGAACTTTTCAAAGAATTCTAAAAGGTTCGTGAGGCAAGACTTACCCTTACAGAAGCCATGCTAATTCTCCCTCAGCAAGGCTTGTTAGTCCCTGTGTTTTAAGATTTTATCTTTGATGAGGCATACCACCATCTTACCTGGAATAGATGTTAGGCTGACTGGCCTATAATTACCTGGGTTCCCTCTCCTTCCCTTTCTAAAAATTGGCATGACATTTGCTATCCTCCAACCTTCTGGTACCGTGGCCGTTTTGAGGGACAAGTTGCATATTTTAGTCAAGAGATCAGTAACTTCATTCTTCAATTCCTTAATAACTCTTGGGTGGATGCCATCAGGGCCCGGTGACTTATTGATCTTTAATTTATCAATGAGGTCTGAAACATCTTCTCTTTTAACCTCTATCTGACTTAATTTCTTGGTCAGGAGGGGCTGTTCAGGCAGCAGTATCTGCTTGAGGTCTTCAGTCGTGAAGACAGATGCAACGAACTCATTTAATTTCTCTGCCATCTCTAAGTCTCCTTTTATCTCCCGTTTCCCGCACTCTGGCGGGTTTCCTGCTTCTAACATATTTGAAGAAGCTTTTATTATTCCCCTTAATGCTGCTATTCCTCATAGCCTCTCTTGGCCTTCCGTATAACCTTCTTACATTTCTTTTGCCATAGTTTATGTTCCTTTTTATTCTCCTCATTAGGGCAAGATTTCCATTTACAGAAGGAAGCTTCCGTGCCCTTTACAGCCTCTCTAACATGGCTCGTTAGCCAGGCGGGGACCCTCCTGGACTTAGTCGAGCCTTTCTTCCTTTGCAGTATACACCTCTGCTGGGCCTCTATTACTGTTGTTTTAAGCAGCCTCTATGCACTCTGGAGAGATTGGACTCTTTTTACCTTCCCTTTCAACTTCCTTCTAACCAGCCTCTTCATCTGAGGGAAGTCCGCTTGTCAGAAGTCAAGGGTTTTTGTGAGAGGTTTGCCCGGTACTCTTCCCCCGACATGCACATCAAAACGGATCGCAGCATGGTCACTGTTCCCCAATGGCTCAGTAAAATTGACATCTCTAACCAGGTCCTAAGTACCGCACAATATTAAATCCAGAGTCACCTGTCCTCTGGTGGGCTCCGTGACTAGCCGTTCTAAGGCACAGTCATTTAACACGTCAAGGAATCCGGTCTCCTTTTCGTGACCAGAACACAAATTGACCCAGTCAATATGAGGATAATTGAAGTCCCCCATGATTACAACCCTGTCCCTCTTTGTCACCTCCCTGATCTGTTTCCTCATTTCAAGGTCCCCTTCCAGTTTCTAGTCTGGACGACGATAGTATGCCCCCAGTATTACATCACTCCTCAGGCCTGGTAATTTAACCCATAGAGATTCTATGGTGGAGTCGGACCCACCTTCAATCTCTACTTTGCTGGATTCTATCCCTTCCTTAACATAAACAGCCACCCCACCTCCAATACACCCCTCCCTGTTCCTCCTGTAGAGTTTATAGCCCAGGATTGCGGTATCCCACTGATTCTCTGCATTCCACCAGGTTTCCGTTCTGCCCAATATGTCAATGTTTTCCCTTGTAACCAGACATTCCAGTTCTCCCATCTTTGCTCGGAAACTTCGGGCATTTGCATAAAAGCATTTGTACATGGAATGCCCCAGAATGGGCTGCTTATTAGTTCCTTTATCCCTGAATCCTCTCATTGTGCCAAACCGTCTATCACATCCCATCATGCAACCATTCCCAATTTCTTCTCCTACTCTGTCTTTGCCTTGTTGTTCTCTAATCTCCCCATGGCTCCTGTGGGCCTTCCCCCAGGGATCAGTTTAAAAGCTGCTCTGCTACCTTTTTAATGTTATGCGCCAATAGTCTGGTTCCATTCTGGTTCAAGTGAAGCCCCTCCCTCTTGTACAGCCCCCACTTGTCCCAAAACATTCCCCAGTGCCTAACAAATCTAAACCCCTCCTCCCTACACCACCGTCTCATCCACGCATTGAGACCCCTGATCACACCATGCTGATGATGGGGGGCTCACATCCCCCAATGGCCCTACCATTAAATGACCCTCCCCCAAACACACCACAGTGGTTGAAAATGGCTGCAATAGAGAGTCCACCAAAACAAGATCCCTAACAAAGAGTGCAATCCTCTGCATGTCTTTTCAGAAGTAAGTCCCACTGAGATTAATGAGTTCGCAGTGGAAGAAGCACTGGCATGGGCAAGAAGGCACAGGCCTTCCCGCTGGCACTACAGACAGCATGTCAAGTGGCACACCACTGGACAACTTTTTGTGACTGGTGCTGTCTGGTTTATGGCTGTCAGTGCAAGTGCAGCAAGTGAGCCACCATTGGGTGGTGTGCATAGGATTGGGCTCTGTACCAGATATGGGCTTCAATGTCTGGAGCACAACATCGGGCAAATATAGGGCTGTGTATACTCCGCACTTCTTCACAAAAATGGAAAAACAGTGGTAGTGCCCAATGTGCCATCAGGGGGTGACTAGGGTCACTAGGGGAAGGAATGCAGGGCTTTGCCCTTGAGCTCCCAGCAACCTAGTGCCAACACTCCCTGCATAGTTCCTTTCCCCTTCCATGATTAGCAAAATCAGAATAAACAATGCAAAATAATTGAAACTATAATTGCACAGTTTATTCATTGCATATCATTTTTAAAGGTTGCAGAATTCAGTTCTTTTTTTTTTTTTTTTGTAAAGAATTTGAATTGCCAAGGGGAAAATGTATCCGTGTCTCAATTTTTTGTGTGCACATCTCTGCATACAAGCTTTGGTGCAGATAGTTGTGGTTTTGACCTTTCTTTCTTTCTTTCTTTCTTTCTTTCTTTCTTTCTTTCTTTCTTTCTTTCTTTCTTTCTTTCTAACAGCAGTTCCTTGTGCCACAAAGCAAAACACCATCTGAGTCACAATCTTCCCTAGTTTCAGCAAAGCCAACCCACATGTGTGCAAACCAGTTGAGTTTTTGTCTGTGTGAAGTCAATTATTTAACTTGATGCATTTTCTAACAACAAAGATGCCCTTGGATGGTAGTATCATATACTCTTTCTTTTGCAACTAGTAGCATTGTCCCAAAGGAAGACCCTTTTGATGTGAACTGAGCTGTTTGTTGAAGGAGGCTTATTGGCAGACTCAAACAAAGGTTATACACATTCTGTACTATTCTGGAAACTTTATTACTGAGTGGAAGGATGTACTAAGGAGGAATTTCTGAGTTCATTTTCTGTCACTCCATGCATTTCTTGCTCAGTGCAGTTGCGCCTGTCCTTTCAGACTTTCTTATGGCTTGTCATCCTCTTAGTGAGAATGAATATGCCTGCCCCCATGTTAAGAAACTGTGTTTTTTATCATTTTTCTTTCTTTTTTTGTTCTTCCAATATATACGCTGTTCCTTGGCAGAAGTGGTGCAAAATCATAGTTTAAAAAAATTACAGCCCTGTGATAGTATCAAAACACAAAAAGTGTAGCACAATAACAGTGTAAAAGCACAAATTGTGAGCAAGGCAACACATAGGCGGGGCTGGCCTTGTCAATGGCGTGATATGAAAGAAGCAAAGCTGGAGGGCAATAAACAGATGAGCCCCCACCCGTTGGTCTGCCACCCTTTCCAGCTGGTCACTCTGGTCAGTGCTCTAATCCTTATCCAGCTCAGTGACAGTTAGTTGGACAAGAGTTGCAGCACAAGCCCCCTTCTCCCTCCAATGCCGCAGGAGGAAGAAGGGAGGGAGGAAATGAAAACCTTCACACCATCTTTCCCTGCCCACCCAGGGGCTTATGGAACCACCAACTGGGCATGGGGAGAAGATTCATCTGCGTCCCATCCCTTCCCTCCTGCGGCACTTTTCTAGGTGCACAGCCTCCACCCTCCATGCCACTCCTGTTTAAAATGAACAGAGGAGAGAAGACTGGATTCCCTCCTAGGACCTAAGGGAGGAGAAGAGCAGAAGAAGCCATGGCTGCATTATCCTGTCCTGCTCCAGAGCTGTAAGCAATATGACCCCATTACAACCGAAGGCTTCAGGTGCCAGAACTAGCGTTCTGGCAGCACAAAGTGCATGAAATTTCGGCTGCTGTCACCCACTGCTGCAAACAAAGAGAGGCACAGTGCACATGGCAGCTCTGGGAGGATCTGCAAAAGCTAGGAAATTGGTGGTCAGATGCTCAATGGCAAGACTGGTAAGCCCCTCTGGTTTGGATTTGCAAAGACAACCTCAAGTGCTGTCCAGCCTGGGGTAGTTTGCATAATCCAGCTGCATCAAACCTTTGGCATTGACCATGAAAAGCTCAAGCTGCCTGCAGACAACTTCTGGCTTGGGAGTAAGGATGGTCTCTCCCATGAATCTGAGAAAATATGGTTCCTCTCCATTTCTCAAGTGGTAGATGCCTGTGCATGGGGAAGGAGGTGTTGCAGGTGTTCTGAATTAATAATCAATAAAGTAGCCTAATTTAAATCAAACCCTTTGCCTCATGTGTTTCACTGAGGTGGGTGTGCATGGACAAAGAACTGTCGGCCCTAACAAATATTTATCAGTTAGCATTGCATTTTTAGGGCATTCCTCTTTCACAACCACAGAAAATAAGGATGAAGGATTTTTCTGTGTCTTTATCCTGCAGTAACTATCAAAGGGTGATGGATATGTAGGGTTATGCTTTTGTGGTTTTTTTAAAGGCAAACTGGGGAATATCCAGAGTTATGAAGAAATGAATTGTGTTTCAGTCATCTCTGTTAAGCCTTGGGATGGTACTTAAAAGCATTAAAAGAACTTAAAGTTGTCTATAAGGATTTCATAATCCAGTTACATAATACTTGAATAAAAGGTTTCTGACAACTTTGGCCTCTCTTTATCTTCCAGACCTCCTCCTCTCTAATGTGAGACATTCTAAATCTCCCACATTTAATGTTTGCAGACTCTCAGTCTCAAGCTACACCTTAAAGAGAATTATGTGCTTTTTCTTTTTACATGCACTTTTTTTAATGCCACAGTAACCCTAGGCAGGATTGAATGTACTCAGCATTTGTATAGCAATTTTGAGTGCTCAAAGTGTTTCACCTGTAATATCTTCTTCCTGTAACATACATAAAGGCCCATTCCTATCCTTGAGACACACTGATGTATCTCCATGTACAGAGGTATAACAACAGCCCCACTGGCACAAAAGTTCACCTGCTGATGGATAACCTATGGATGATGATGCAACATTCGAAAAATGCTCTGGCACAGCCTGCCTAGGCTGCTGTAGAAAATGCAGAGGGAAGCATTGTGGAACTCTACATTATGTGTAGGGTAAGCCTCAGTTTCCTGTCCACAGAGCCCAGTACAGATGATACTGGAGTAGAAATGGAAATGTGTAGGACAAGGAGCAACATGCACAATGCATTTGTATATATATATTGTGCAGTATGCATTGTCCAATCACATGCATAATATTTCCAGGTAAGTTTTTAAAGATGCCCTAGGATCGGTTGTGGACCTTACATTGAAGTCTATGGGGCAAATGCCCCAGGTAAAAGCCTCTAGGACCCCACGGAAGTCTCTCTGAGTCTCCCAACGAGGTCAGAAATTGTGCTTTCAGTTTTTTGGAAGCACAGTTTATAGCATCAGGGAACCTTAGAGAGGCTTCCCTAATGTGGGTTAAAGTCACACAAGGCTCTGTGAGCCTCAGGTGAAGGAGGGGCAACAGCCCGCAGGGGTAGCCATCGCAGACTTTTGCCCCGGGGCGTGGGGCGCAGGAGGTCCGTCACTGCCTAGGATTGTATCCTTTAATGCTACCACTGAAGGAACAGATTTTCTTGCTTCTAAATTCATGCCATTTAATTCCCTGATATAACGGGACTCTACCAAAAGTACTTTCTCACATGTGCCCCTGCAGGTCACTTCAATCATTCTTCAGCTCTGCAATGACACTGCAAAAACTATGACACCCAACCACCATGTTTCTTGGTGAAAGAGGCAGCTACACTTGGTCTGATATTTGCTAATGAGTGAGAATCAGTGAGTTTTCTCTTCTATTGCCTATAGATTATAGTCAAATCTATAGCTTTGTCATAGTCAGATCTATAGACTTGTTCTCAGTTGTTCTCCTGCAACAAGATAAACAGTTTCTGGATTACTGATTAAACCCGCACTGCCACAGAAGATAAAATTATAACTAGAAAATAAGTTACACCTGGCAGTTTTGATATAATGTGTAAGATTCCTGGCTGATGTAACAGACAGTTTCCATTGAAGAGTCTGATTCTAATCCACTCTATTAAAAAGCAATTATACTAAAATAGCACATCAGAAAGTCAGAATTCAGACTTTATTAGAATGTCGGCAAATACTAGAATTAGCAAGGGAAAATTGGTTAATCCACTTTTAACCAATTTAGAGCCATTTAAATTAACTTCCGAGCACAGACATAAACAAGAACAAAGGTAGAAGTGAAGCGTTAATAAGGTGGAATTATTCTGAGCACGGTTAGGTGGAGCTGCATCTGTGCAGGACTGTGCAGACCTCTGGCCCAGGCCAGCCTATCCATGACGCAAATGCACCCTTCACCCCAAGTCTCTTGCTGCCTCCCTCCAGCCCGCTGCATACAAAGTCACATTAATCTGTTTCCCTACCCACTCACCTTGTTCCTTCCTTGTGTAGTTCATCTGAACTTAAGCGAATGTGTGAGGAAGAAGGTGAGGGGGCAGAAAAATGGATCTGTCTGGTTTTAAGGAGGTTAAGGCAGGGCAATCTGCTTCACCCATCTTGCTCTTTCCTTGCATGGTCTCTTGAAAGTTAAAGGTACCGTGCAAGGAAGGGGAAAGGAAGCAGCCACTTACCTTGCTTGTTTCCCATGGTCCCTTTAAGAAACAGAAAGTGAGCAAGATCACTGTTTTGTTGAAAAGGATGGCAAGGGAAAGAGAAAGGTAAGTTGCTGCTTTTTGGAGTGCAGCAGCAAATCTGGTTGGGCTGTCTCTGTTTGGCCTCAATCCAATAGTTTAGTAAAATAAGATGGAACTAATTACCTGTTTGTCACGGCAGAGGGTGTAGAGTTGAATCTAGCCCTGCTGCCCTTCCCAAACAGTTGATACCAACTTTTGCTCTGTGGGTTTTGTGCATGCCACAGGCTGCTGGTTTGGGCTCACATTAAAACATTTGTTGTTATTAGTAATCAATAAAGAGAGTTTCTGTTATTATGTGTCACAAGTACAAATGCCCCAAATCAGCTAGAAATTATGGGGTATTTATGAGAATCTAGGGAGGGAGCAGAAGAAGCTATAAATAGATTTGGAGATTGGTTGATGGTAAAAATGACATTCCACAAAGTCTCTCTCTCTCTCACACACACACACACCACATACACACCACTATGCAGTCAAATAATATTTTTGTGACAGAATTTGTGTATGTGTTCTCAGCAGATATGAAGAATTCAATTTTACTCACTATCACCTGAAGGCTTGCAGCATCAATGCACCAACAGAATGGCATTTTTCAAGATAAATTGTGTGGTATGCTCTCAAGAATATAGAGAATTTAAGAATAGACTGTATTAGCCTGTCACTTTGGAGATATGGACCTTGAAAAGCAGTTGTCTTACTAATGACAACTTAATGAGGATGTCAGCCTCTCCCCCCATCTTTTCGAATGATTTTTCCCCCAACAGGGAAAATGAATGCATTTCAAAAAAAAATTGCAAAGTACACGATAATATATGTCAGTCATATGGATCAATTTTTGAAAATGAAAGTTTGCAAATTATACAGTATTAATCACTTTAGCAAACTGGTTTGTGGTATTTGGGGGGGGGGTTTGAGTTTAGAAATTACACTTTCTTACTCTAACCCATGTGGCATTTGTATTGCTGTGCTGGGGCATGAAATTTTTTTCTCACACTTTCAAAGACACACTCCCCAGGGCTCTGTTAATGCTGTCATTTACATTTGCTGGTAAAGATTTAAAAAAAACAAAACACTTAGACAGCTGCATTGCCCCAATCAGACGTTAACAACAGATCAATCTGGTTAACAGCTGCTACCCAGAATGCTAGCATTGGGAGAAATACCAGAAGATGTTTGTGTTTTGTCAGTGTTTTGGTTGTTTTTCTATCTAATTGAGAAATGTTTCACTTAACAAGAAAGGTGCACACAGACTTTGAAAGAGTACATCAGGACAAGGGTTCTGCACTCCTGATTGCTTCCATTCTAAATACCTAGCTAAAGAACAGTGAAAGCTATATAAACAAGGGTAGCCTGAACTCCTGGGCCACTTGAATCATCTCTGCAGGCTCCTCAAAGGCCAAACAGGGGAAAGAGAGAAGAGGCGCAAGAGGAGGAGTGAGATAGGCTGGCCGCCTGACCTAATCATCCCAGCAACGCAGTGTCTTAACCAAGCCATAGTGCTGAGGAGTTACTATAGCTCTGGGCTCTACTGTTTCCTTCCCATGACCTATCAGGAAATTGGGAGGGAGCAAAGGTAAACTGATTTAATCCCCCTATCCTAAGGGGGAAAGCCCCTGCAGATCACCTTACACAATGCCAACCATACTGCACCATAAGCCTAGAGTGAACGTTCTTTACAAGGATATACAGAGGAAATAGCTTCAGATGAAATGAGACTCCAAGGGCCTCTTCAAGGCATAATAATAATAATAATAACAACAACAACAACAGGTATTTATATACCGCCTTTCTTGGTCTTTATTCAAGGCGGTTTACATAGGCAGGCTTTATTTAAATCCCTTATTAAATAGGGATTTTTACAATTGAAAGAAGGTTCTTTCTTTCAAGAGCCACTACATTCAGGTGTTTCATTCTGATCTGGCTTCACATTCTGGCCTCCATCCTCCCACGCTCAGAGCAGATGGAATAGCTCGGCTTCAGCTTGTTAGCTGCTTCAAGGTTGCACGGTGCTGGTGGCCTCGAACTGGCGACCTTGTGGATGTTATCTTCAGGCAGACGGAGGCTCTACCCTCTAGACCAGACCTCCTGCCCAGACCCCTGCTCCTGCATACAGTCATTTCCTGCCAAAGGATATCCAACAGGGAAGTGAGGATGTCCCCCAATCCATTTTGTTACTATTCTGCAAGTTGGTTCTGTCCTACATTCCGTTCCACTTGTCTTTCTGAGATTAACTTTGAATTGTGCAGTTTGCCACAGCTTCCAGTTTGTGTCTATAATGGGGTGATGGACCAGGGCGCTGAGGCATGATCCTTGCAGTTGGAAAGTGCTATGGTGGAGGTGCCTGAGCAAATTTTTGTGGGGCTTGATGGGTGGTAAGGTGATCCATCCCAGTGATGTAGTAGTGATTGCTTAGATTGATCCATGAGGTGCCCAGGTTCCTTCTGTCCCTCTAGCTCAGCCATTTTCAACCACTATGCCATGGCACATTGGTGTGCCGTGAATGGTTCCCAGGTGTGCCACAGGAATTTGGGAGAGGGTCATTTATTAGTTGGACCATTGGGGATGTGAGCTCCCAGTTGGCAGCATGGTGTGCCTTATGTGTTGTAAAAAAAACTGATGGTGTGCCTTGACCATTTTAGTGTCTTGCCCGTGTGCCAAGAGATGAAAATTTTTGAAAATCACTGCTCGAGCTGCTCAAGGCAATCCTTCTCCGAGTCCTCCAACTTCTGGGAAAGGATTTTAGTACTGTCTGGAAGGAAGTCCTGCCCCCCTTCCCCTACACTGTCCAACAACTATTTTATTTATTTTGATGTACCATGTATGGGAACTCGAATCAAGTGACTGGTGTCTGAGTTGCAAAAAATCTGTGTTTTTCACTGACTCATGTATACTCAAGTCACACACATGGAAAACTTGGCAAAACCCTTAAGTCCAGGGCCCATGACTCAGCACTCGGTCTCACACATGCAGACTCGAGTCTGTCTGTGACTGGGTGTGCTTGCTTACTTGTGTGCGTGTGTGTGGGTGTGCTTGTTTTCATGGTATGAAAGACCTTGTGGGGCCATCATTCAGACCGGGCAAGCAGCAGTTGGCTAGTCAACAGTCCAGTCATTTTTTTGGAAGCTAACTACGAATACAGCTGAACCTGTTGGAGGCAACTCTTCCTGCTGCCTCCCCAGAGGCCGATGACACAAGCACTGTCTTTTTGTAATTGGGCAAACAGAGGCAGCTCTCTTTGGCTGCACAGGCACCTGTTTTGTTCCTTGCAAGCCCAACACCAATTGAGCTGACTGGCAGCTGTCCTTGTTCCCTCCATGTTTGTTGGTGTGTGTGTGTGTTGTTTTAAATGGGCTGTGTGCTACAGCAGAGAGAAGCAGCTTGGGAAAGGCAAAAGGTACTTTTTTTTTTTTTAACTTGTTGGGTCGTCGTTGTTGGGTTTTTTCTTGCTGGGTCAGATGAGGCTCTGCCTACCTGCCTACCCTGATTGCAAGTCAGTGCTCAAAGATACTTCCCTTCTTCAAGCCACTGGGTCATGCCTGCAGCAGTAGTGTGGCTGAAAAAGATACACATCAAAGTCAGTTTTGACTTTTGCTCAGATGCTTGAACCTAGTGTGCCCTCATCCTGAAAAGCAGGAAGCAGCAAAGAAGGCAAAGTTGGCTGAGCTGGATATGTCTTTCAGTGGGATTGCTTATAATAATTAAACTGAAATGAAGGTTAATTAAAAAGAAAAAATACTCAATACTCTTGAGGAAAAAAGATGTTTTGACATTGCTGACAAAGAAGCATGAATAATAAAATAACCTTTGCAATAACAGAGCATTGTCACCTTACTTTTTTCTACAATTCACTCTTTGGCCAGCATGCAAGCACAGATGCATTGCTTAAATTAGTGCTTGCAAATTATTTATTTACCACATTTATATCCCACTATTCCCCTAGGAATCTCAAAGTGGCGCAAACACATTCCCCATACACAGCTACCTAAATGACCACTGAGCTATAACACACCAGAATACGGCAGTTAGTTGTAGGGCTGTTAAGAAGTCAAGCAGATGTGTCATAAAGAATTCAAGCAACATTTACAGCCCAATCCTATCCTCAAGTTATGATAGCAGAACTCATGTTGCTCTGTTGTAAACAGCATAAATGGCATGCTACTGCCAAGTGCAAGGGAGCCACCAGCGGAAATTGCTGGTGGTTCCCCACATGCACTAATAGTCTATCCAGGTTGCACCAGACCAGGTAAAGGGGTGGAGGGAGTGGGTCATGGGTGGGCAGGGGAATGTTTGGAGGAAGAGAGCAGTTCAGGTGTTGGAGGGGTTGGATCCTAGCAGTAGCAGTAACAACTTGCACCTATCCCTGATATTCCAGGCCAGTTCACCCCCTCTATGCTAGCAACATAGCTAGCTAGCATGGTCCAAGAAGACTAAGGTGACCAGAAGGTCTACAGGGGGATAAGTTCAAAAGCTTTTCATTTACCTCTTGTAGGCTTTTTGGTCACCTCCCCACCTCCACAGCACGGAGCACATGTTCCATTGGCTGAGCTGCATGCTAAGGACTGGAGGGAGATATGTTTGGGCTGTTAATGTTACTGAAGTTTGACAGTGAATAGAAAGTAGCACTGCTGAAGCAACCCAATAGATTATGGGGTCTGGCAAGGTATCTGAACATCTTTCTTCTCCCACATGAATTTTCCTGTTCCATAAAAACATCTTCTGAGGCTTACTCGGCAGTCCCACCACCAGATGATTGGCAGGTGTCAACCGGGGATCTGACTTTCTCTGTGGTGGTATCCTGCTTTGGGAACTCCCTCCCCAAAAACGTCTGCATGGTGTTAGCTCTTTGGATCATATACAGACAATTGCTTTGTAGACAGGCATGCTAATCCTAGAAGAGGATGATTAAAATTAAATTAATTTAATTAAACTGAATTAATTTTAATTAAAAGTTGTGAAGGCAGAAATTCAGGATGGCACTGTGACACATGGGGTGAACGCCCCCTCCCCCCCAGTGCTAGTTTCCTGCCCCAATGCTATTATATGTCCCCAGTTTAGTCGTTTGCAGCTATAGTCATTTCAGGAGCAACAGCAGCTTCAGGAAAGACCATTTTTGGTTAGAAGGGGAAAGGGTTAAGGGGAAAGGGTTAACCGCTCCCTCCCTGAGGTCCCAATTTGAATGGGGTCCCTTGGGGCTGTTTTTTTTGTGAAAGAGGCATTTCCAGTATTAAAAACGCCTCTTTAAAAAGCAATTAGCAGCACATGTAGCTTGACCCTTAGGCACAAAGTTAAAACGCTTTAATTTTCCTGGGCTTTGAATGATTGATTGCTTCTGTCCTCTCTGGTGTTCTGATTTTAAATGGGATTTTATATCTTAAGTTTTGTTTTATTCCGATCAATAGATTGTTGTAAATTGCTTTGAATACCTTGGAGGGGAAAAAAAAAAACAACTCAAGAAGGCAGGCTAAAAAATAAACACAATTGCAGGGGAAAAGTTCAGCTTCCTTCACTGGATTAAGGGAAAGAAGTGTAGGTGGAGAGGTGGGGTTCAGCATAAAACATAACCTCCTTCTTTCTTGCCCCCCCCCATTAATGTATCCAAATATTTACACATTTGTTCATAATGAACATCTTTAATTTATAGGATACATTATGATATTTAGGAATGTATGTATATAATTTAAAAAGAGACAGAATTAGGAGTGGGTATATGGGATATAACAAAGGATGGAAGGAGCAGAATACACAAACTAAAAAGAGATGGTAAGAATAGTTTTGATCATTTAAAAAATAATGTTTTAATTTCCCCACAGGATACAGCACAAGCCGCACTGGGCCCTCCGCATTGGTGTGGGAGAATTTCAATAGGATTGGGCTATAAGTTCCACTGACTTCAATGGATCTTAATTCTGAGTAGATATGCTTAGGCTTGTTCTGTAAAAAGGTTAGTGCTATCAAGCCTTGAAAAGAAACACAGCGAAAATAACATTTGCACATGCACACATCTAATATACTTTCCCAAGATCTGCTGATCTTTGTACATTTTGCTCCGGTGTGGTAGATTTTGACATTGGTTAGGTTTTTGTAGCCCTATACCAGCAGTTTTGGTCAGACACATGTTCCAAGGTTAGGGTCCAATCCTATCCAATTTTCCAGTTCTGGTGCAGCCATGCCAATGGGGTGTGCATTGCATCCTGTGGTGGAGAGACAGTCATAGCGACCTCCTCAAGCTATGGATACATTTGTTCCCTTACCTCTGGACTGCATTGCAGCTGCACCGGGGCTGGAAAGTTAGATAGGATTGGGCCCTAAGCCAGCAACTGGTTGGTCAAAGACAATCACATATGGCTTCAAACACACAGGACAGGAATGTATCTGGCCTAATAGTTTTCTCGAGACAGTTGTACAGTGCACCCTTAGAAACATGCATAATATACACAATACACAATATACACAATCACTAACTAAACCACTTCAGCACAGAAGTCTTGCAGCTGATTTCAGTCTATTCTGCATCTTTCCTCTGCCACCTTGAAAAATGGGAACAGGATGTATCTGGGTGTTAACCTTGAAATGTGCCCTGCTTTACAAACCAACCACTTTACAAACAGACTGTCAGACAGGTCAATGAAAACAAAAAGTCTCACTGCACTTATGATCCAATCCTATCTGGGACGCACTGCTGGAACCCACAGCCTAAGAGGGCTAGGCCCTTTGTGGTGATGCAAAAGCTAGGATGCAGTTGTGCACTTCTGAGCTGTTGGTACTAATAGCCAGAACTGGAATGAAAGTACCAGCAATGAATGCCCCAGTGCTGGTAAGTTGGCAGCAGAGGAGAAGAAAGGGAGGTTCAGGGACATTCTGGGGTGAGGAGGAGGGAAGGTAGAGGGCAGACTGGAGGGGGTGGATCGAGGCAGCAAAGGCACATGCTCTTTGCTCTTATCCCCAATTTTTTAGCCTGTTCCCCCACCTTCTCAGACATATGTCAACAAAATAGATGACATGGTCCAAGATCGATAGATGGCCAGAAGCCCTACCCCGAAGTAAGTAAAAAGTTATTTTTATTTATCTCTGGTTGGCTTTCTGATGGCCTCCCACATCACAACATACTGAACCTGCTCCATCAGGGTGGGTTTCATCATATAAAATGGTCAGATGGGGCTGTTTGTCAAATATATGGAATATCTGGAAATGGAGTAAATCGTGCATGGAAATCATATTGGTGGGGAAAAATTAAAGAGGATGCACTTAAATGAGACTGAACTGAATTTTTCCTTTGTTGGAAGGTAAAGAATGTTGTAGTTATCATGAAAATTAATGGCCAGCTGTAAATGTTACCATAAACAAGTTATGCCAGATGTCTGCTGAATTTGCATGGTTATGTTTTAAAAGTCTAACTACCTACTGAGAAACAAAATAAAAGAGAAAAAAGCACACCCTGAAATCAAAGAAGGAACAGGGCACTAAGAAACACAAAAACAAGCCTAGGTGTAATTATGCATGCATAAACCCATAAAAATCAACTGTTTTTAGGTGCAGGATGGCAAGTGTTCATTCTTTTCTCCGACTAAAAATCTTAGGGCAACTAACGGCCCATTTCTAAGCTTTCCTGGTGCCCAGTGGTACAGCTGTGCCGAAATGGCCGCCACTGTGTCCTGTGGGACCAGGGAAGCTGCTGGAGATCTCCTTCAGATAAGAAAACATCAGTCCCCTTATCCTGTATAGAGCACTGCTGGCCCAGATGGGTCTACTTGGATCTGCATCAGCCCTTGAGCTGGTACACAACTGAGGAGACCTGTGTAGGGCTCTGGAGGGGAGATAAGATCTGGCAGCAGCCTCTGCTGCTGTCCCCAGCCCCTCTGAGGCCCAATCCACCCGCCAACCATCTCTCCCTCCAACCAGTTCTGCCCTCACCTCGCCTTCCCCCCACCTCCCCCTGCCTTGAAAAGCCTCTCCACCGCTCAGCAAGGATACCTCCTGGATGTCCTTCTGGCACTGAGGCCCAGCACCGACTGTTGCTGGCCTCTCCACCAGCACTGGGTCTCTCTCTCGCTGGCAGGAGAGACCCTTACGGCACTTTTGCAACACTTGGCACCAGGCAGCTCAGATTTGGGCTGCCCAAGACAAAAGATCCCCTCCCAAGGGTCAAACTAGACATTATTTAAGCACATGGTATGCAAGGGTACAACTGCTTATTCTGTGTGAAACTGCATGCTTTGGGGGGGGGGGCAATCCATATTTCTCCCAAAGAGACTGACAAAATGCTGGATGTTTTGAATGCAACTATCTGAACACTAGATCCTTGACCACCATGAGTACAGCCAATAGAATACTGTTGGGCTACTGACCAGAATTCAAATACGTATCTTTCATTCATCTTTTCAATACAGCTTCCTACCTGACATGGAGACAACAATGGTCACCCTGTTGGATGATCTGAACCTGGAAATCCCTGCTGATCTTGTCAGTTCTGACAGTGATCTTTGATATGTCCCACCACACTATTCCTCAGTAGTATTTGGTCAGGGTTTACTCTCGGCTGGTTCTGTCATTCCATCCAACTGGGTTTAGTGACCACTGGATAGGGAGCATGGCCCCCTGGGAAATGGTACATTCTGTTCCACAGAGCTCAGTAAGTACTTTGCAAGATGCCAGTTGACATCTCCATGAAGCCACTAGGAGAGACCACCTGGAGCTTTGGAGTCAGGTGTTATTAATATACTGTTAACACCTGGGCTTGCCGGTTTTGTACTTAACTAGTGTTTGGAACACAAGTTTGGAACACCAGCCTCCGGGAAGGGGGGGGTACAGGGAGCCCGCGGATGCTTCCGCAGGAGTCCCCAAGCTTCAAAAATAATAAAAATTGCAATCAGAAGCCACTTCCAGTTTCTGATCACAAAACCAGAAAGAGGCTTCTGAATTGCGATTTTTATTCATTCCTAGGCTTGGGGAGCCCTGCAGAGGCATCTGCAGGACTCCCCAGAATAACGCCCCCCCCCCCAGGTTATGGTCTTCAGGTTATGGTTGGGTTATGGTTGAAGCTGGTCCTGGCTTCAAATAAGCCCAAATCCCCCCCCCTTTCCCCCAGTAGCAGCGTGATCCTGGGGATCACGTTGCTGTCATCCTCATTCCCCACTTCATTCGTTCCGGCTAAGGAAGACTTTGGGAACCACTGTGATAAGGCATTTTGAATGCATGTTCAAAGACATATGCAGGTATGGGGAGGAACTCTCCCCATGTGCTATCATCTAAACTTCTTTTTTCCCCTCCCCAGCTCTGATCCCAGAAATGAGCTGGGTGGGAGAAAAGTGGTTGGGGTAACAGACTGTGGGGTGGGGAGAATAACAGGGAGGGTACAGCTTCCCTCTCCTACACACACCTTTTGATATAAAAGTTAAACTCACCCACTACTAAAGATGTTGCAAATCATCTATCAAGGAAGCTTCAAATATCAAACTGCCTTGCTTAAATGTTGATAAGCAGAATCAAGAGAGGCACAATGAGAGGATGCGGGGACAAAGGAGCGAATAAGCAGCCCATCCTGGGGCATTCCATGTACAAATGCTTTTATGCAAATGCCCGAAGTCTATGAGCAAAGGTGGGAGAACTGGAATGTCTGGTGACAAGGGAAAATATTGACATAGTGGGCATAACGGAAACCTGGTGGAATGCGGAGAATCAGTGGGATACCGCAATCCCGGGCTATAAACTCTACAGGAGGGACAGGCAGGGGCGTGTTGGAGGTGGGGTGGCCCTTTATGTTAAGGAAGGGATAGAATCCAGCAAAGTAGAGATTGAAGGTGGGTCCGACTCCACCGTAGAATCTCTGTGGGTTAAATTACCAGGCTTGTGCAGCGATGTAATACTGGGGGCGTGCTATCGTCCTCCAGACCAGAAATCGGATGGGGACCTTGAAATGAGGAAACAGATCAGGGAGGTGACAAGGAGGGACAGGGTTGTAATCATGGGGGATTTCAATTATCCTCATATTGACTGGGTCAATTTGTGTTCTGGTCACGATAAGGAAACCGGATTTCTTGACGTGCTAAATGACTGTGGCTTAGATCAGCTAGTCACGGAGCCTACCAGAGGACAGGTGACTCTGGATTTAATATTGTGCGGTACGCAGGACCTGGTTAGAGATGTAAACGTTACTGAGCCATTGGGGAACAGTGATCATGCTGCGATCCGTTTTGACGTGCACGTTGGGGGAAGAATACCAGGCAAATCTCTAACAAAAACCCTTGACTTCTGACGGGCGGACTTCCCTCAAATGAGGAGGCTGGTTAGAAGGAGGTTGAAAGGGAGGGTAAAAAGAGTTCAATCTCTCCAGAATGCACGGAGGCTGCTTAAAACAACAGTAATAGAGGCCCAGCAGAGGTGTATACCGCAAAGAAAGAAGGGTTCCACTAAATCCAGGAGGGTGCCCGCATGGCTAACCAGTCAAGTTAGAGAGGCTGTGAAGGGCAAGGAAGCTTCCTTCCGTAAATGGAAGTCTTGCCCTAATGAGGAGAATAAAAAGGAACATAAACGGTGGCAAAAGAAATGTAAGAAGGTGATACTGGAGGCCAAGCGAGACTATGAGGAACGCATGGCCAGCAACATTAAGGGGAATAATAAAAGCTTCTTCAAATATGTTAGAAGCAGGAAACCCGCCAGAGAAGCGGTTGGCCCTCTGGATGGTGAGGGAGGGAAAGGGGAGATAAAAGGAGACTTAGAGATGGCAGAGAAATTAAATGAGTTCTTTCCATCTGTCTTCACGGCAGAAGACCTCGGGCAGATACCACTGCCCGAACGGCCCCTCCTGACCGAGGAGTTAAGTCAGATAGAGGTTAAAAGAGAAGATGTTTCAGACCTCATTGATAAATTAAAGATCAGTAAGTCACCGGGCCCTGATGGCATCCACCCAAGGGTTATTAAAGAATTGAAGAATGAAGTTGCAGATCTCTTGACTAAGGTATACAACTTGTCCCTCAAAACGGCCATGATGCCAGAAGATTGGAGGATAGCAAATGTCACGCCTATTTTTAAAAAGGGAAAGAGGGGGGATCCGGGAAACTATAGGCCGGTCAGCCTAACATCCATACCGGGTAAGATGGTGGAATGCCTCATCAAAGATAGGATCTCAAAACACATAGACGAACAGGCCTTGCTGAGGGAGAGTCAGCATGGCTTCTGTAAGGGTAAGTCTTGCCTCACAAACCTTATAGAATTCTTTGAAAAGGTCAACAGGCATGTGGATGTGGGAGAACCCGTGGACATTATATATCTGGACTTTCAGAAGGCGTTTGACACGGTCCCTCACCAAAGGCTACTGAAAAAACTCCACAGTCAGGGAATTAGAGGACAGGTCCTCTCATGGATTGAGAACTGGTTGGAGGCCAGGAAGCAGAGAGTGGGTGTCAATGGGCAATTTTCACAATGGAGAGAGGTGAAAAGTGGTGTGCCCCAAGGATCTGTCCTGGGACCGGTGCTTTTTAACCTCTTCATAAATGACCTGGAGACAGGGTTGAGCAGTGAAGTGGCTAAGTTTGCAGATGACATCAAACTCTTCCGAGTGGTGAAGAACAGAAGTGATTGTGAGGAGCTCCAGAAGGATCTCTCCAGACTGGCAGAATGGGCAGCAAAATGGCAGATGCGCTTCAATGTCAGTAAGTGTAAAGTCATGCACATTGGGGCAAAAAATCAAAACTTCACATATAGGCTAAGGGATTCTGAGCTGTCTGTGACAGATCAGGAGAGAGATCTTGGGGTGGTGGTGGACAGGTCAATGAAAGTGTCGACCCAATGTGCGGCGGCAGTGAAGAAGGCCAATTCTATGCTTGGGATCATTAGGAAGAGTATTGAGAACAAAACGGCTAGTATTATAATGCAGTTGTACAAATCTATGGTAAGGCCATACCTGGAGTATTGGGTCCAGTTCTGGTCGCCGCATCTCAAAAAAGACATAGTGGAAATGGAAAAGGTGCAAAAGAGAGCGACTAAGATGATTACGGGGCTGGGGCACCTTCCTTATGAGGAAAGGCTATGGCGTTTGGGCCTCTTCAGCCTAGAAAAGAGACGCTTGAGGGGGGACATGATTGAGACATACAAAATTGCGCAGGGAATGGACAGAGTGGATAGGAAGAAGCTCTTTACACTCTCACATAATACCAGAACCAGGGGACATCCACTAAAATTGAGTGTTGGGCAGGTTAGGACAGACAAAAGAAAATATTTCTTTACTCAGCGTGTGGTCGGTCTGTGGAACTCCTTGCCACAGGATGTGGTGCTGGCATCTAGCCTAGACGCCTTTAAAAGGGGATTGGACAAGTTTCTGGAGGAAAAATCCATTATGGGGTACAAGCCATGATGTGTATGCGCAACCTCCTGATTTTAGAAATGGGTTATGTCAGAATGCCAGATGCAGGGGATGGCACCAGGATGAGGTCTCTTGTTATCTGGTGTGCTCCCTGGGGCATTTGGTGGGCCGCTGTGAGATACAGGAAGCTGGACTAGATGGGCCTATGGCCTGATCCAGTGGGGCTGTTCTTATGTTCTTATGTAAGAGAAGCATGGATGTGCCCCCCCCCCAATAGCATGAACCTTTGTAAGCAAATGGACTCTTCGCAAAGGTTCTTTTTCATGCAGACCTTTGTGAATCTTTGCAATGCATTGTTGCCTGCATGTATGTGTGGGCATACATGAGCGTTTGCAAGCAGTCCAACTGATGACCCGCAAAGGTTCATGCTTTTGTAGACATTTGATTGGAACGTGCAAAAGCTTGATTTGATTTAACGCTGAACACTGGGATGCTCAAATATTGCTCCCCAACCCCTGCTTTATACTAAAAGAAAACAGCTAAGTGGCTGCCCACATTACATTGAGTTTAGCTCTGAATTGGCCCTCCATTCACAGTAATCCTTTGAGAATGAAGCGCACTAATTGCTCTTCAGGAATTGGCTTATACTAGCAGTCCCAAAACTTACTGTGGACTTGGTGCCCTTCCTCCATGGTGCCTTGTTGCGCCACAGCCATCATCTTGGATCATGCGAGATCCTGCAAGAATTTATGCAATCCAAGATGGCAACATGGGGAAAGCCAGTAAGAAGAGTACACAGAGGACATCCCGTGGCCCCCTATGAGTTCATCATGGGCACCCAGCAGTGCCATATCACATAGTTTGGGAACAACTGGCTCATACATAGCAAAAAAGCTTCTGCCTGTACTAATATGCAAGAATTTCTTTGCTGAATTATCACCTTTAACTGCCTTTCAAAGAAGGGGTTTTCATTTTCACCAGCCTACACCATGTGGAAGGAAAAGGAAGTTATAGAAACTCAGGAAATACAAAATTTTTCATAGCAGAAGAAGGAAGGCTGCCTTCCAGAGCAGGATGTTTACTAATCAGGAACTGTGGAGTCTGTGAAAGGACTGTCAGCGCCAACTGATTTATACTTAAGAGCAGCTCCAGCTGCCAAGATCCTCGCTAACAGGATCTACAGACGCAGGGAATAAATGAGGCTGCCTTTCAGTTTTGGCCCCTGAGAGGCTTGTCAATCCATCAAAAGCATCTGGAGAAAGTTTCAAGGAAGAAAACCACTTTTTGAATCACTATTAAATCACCATAACTGCAGACAGCAAGATGCAACCCACTGGCAGATGCGAAGCATGAGAAAGTCATAAGGAGTGAGACGAAGTGAAAATAGAGAACATCAAGGGACTCTTTTTTTTTTAGAGAAAAGAAGGAAGTGAGATATGAGTAATAAGAATATCACCAGCAGTTATGTCAGTGATATGGGAAATGTGTAACCATCAGCCTTTATGCTTCAGGACATCATCTCTTTGTTACTGGCCTGAGACTTGCCTCAAAATCCCTGCAAAGGAATGTTACTGATAAAGAGTCCACCTTCCTTTGAAGTCTTGGGTACTGCTCAAGATTGGATTTTAAAGCAAAACCTCTGATCTGCTTAAATAGCATTTGTGTGTCTAAATATATATATACAATTAAGGTGTAACTTCAGATTTCTATTTCCTTTGTAAAGGCATTTAAGAAAGGCTTAGCGCATACCTGCAATACAAGTTCACAGGCCTTCTGTAGGAAAATAAGGAAGTCTCAGCTTGATTCAAGAAATTTACTGCTGTAGTGATGAAACACTTCTACTTCTGCTTATTAGACAAGTATAACACAACAGTGCAGCAGACAGTTATGTCCTCAGGAACTCACATAGCTTTCCCTAACCACCAATAGCGTTCTAAGAGATTTGATTCACTGCACAACCCTGCTTTTACTAAGCTACTGAGAAAAATGTGTAGTTCCCTTCCAAATCAGCAAAGCCTACAGGTTATCTCATGCACCTGATAATGCTAATGGAGCCCAGAGGCCTTCCTGTAGCCTGTGTCCATCTTGGCCTGGACTCTCCTCAGAACATACCTCAGCTTATGGTTGCCAACCCCTCATGGTTGGCCTGGAGCCTCTAGGAATCAATTTCAGCATCGCATGAAGATGATTACTGTAAGCTCTCCATGAATGTCCCAATTACATCATACTGGGGGGGGAGGGAGGGGATCTCCAGGAACAGCTTCATAGTTGGCAGCTCAACCTCCACTTTTCTTACCAGAGGAGAGGAGGCAGGGAACATTCTATCCAGTCAGAGAGGGGGGCAGGGGCTGGTAGGGTCGCAGATGCTCCTGCACATGATAGCTGGATACCTTGGACTCAGCACTCATATGCAGTGATGGAAGCTGCAGCTCTCATGGCCATGGGTCAGGCAGTAGCCGCAGAAAGGAGAAGCAGCCCTTATCAGAAACTCCAGTCCTTTGGCACACCAGGGTTAGACCAAGCTTTCTCAGCAAACAAGAAGGAAATGCAGGAAAGGAAGGAAATTCATCAGGAGTTTCACTATATTTCATTCTCCCTGAAGGTAACAGCAGCCTATGAACAAGGCCCTCTGGTGGCCACAGCTAAGATAGTAGTTCTCAAGTTCCAAGTTCCCAAGGCATCAATGGTTTTTAAAAAGACAGGATTCTTTTAGAGCTGATGATGAGGGAGCACTTGGCAGTTAGCTCTGGCCCTCAAAGCTCAGGGCTAAACCAGCATACTGACCTTACTCTGAAGCGCCATTATTACAAAATGCTTTGGAAACCCCAGTAGCATTTGGAAGTATTTAAGGCCAGAACCAGAGATAATGGCAGAAGTGCCATGCTTCCAAGCACAGAAATACCTCAATGTTGAGGAAAAATAGATGGAAGTACAATCAGAGTGCAAAACTTACTCTCTCTTGCCTTTGGCATACAACTTTGTACTTTCTCTCATTCAGTGCTTTTTTTCTTAGGCCAAAGTGATCAAGAATGCAGCTCTTTTCAGATGTTACACTTGCCAGGGACTCCAGTCCCCACTTACATCCATTCAAGAACATGCTGTCAAGCCTAGCCAACCCCCATATTGGTGTGCTCCATAGCTCTGTTCCTCCTCTTCCAGGGGATAATGTTTGTCCAAAGAGGTCCTTGGGAGAAACTCTCCATGCAATTTGGAATGCTGGAACTTGAAATTGCATGAATATTCCCTCTGCAGTAAGAGCCTTTACTTCTTCAGACAAACGCTCTCCCCAGGGACAGCAGGAACAGAGCCATGGAGAACATCAGCATGGAGGAAAAGGGGTTTGCTGGCGCACTGCTGGATAATTTCAATCCTGTAACTCAATGATTCCCAACCTTTGTAGAGACGCTCACCCCTTAAGGAGGGTAGTGACCCAACCAGAAACCTGTAGTGCCGTTAGTATAGAACTTCCAGATTTCGCTACCACCAAACATGAGTATGTAAAAACCCCTGTGTTTTACTCACCCGAGTTTGGTGGCAGGAGCAGCAGCAAAACCTGACCACCAAACACCGCTGAGTAAAAAACAGGTTTTTACATACTCATGTTTAGTGGTGTACTAATGGCACTACAGGTCCCTGATTGGGCCACTATTAAAACCATGCATGTCTGCCTGGGGGGCGGGGGGCGTTGCAACCCTCAGTTTGGGAACCACTACTCTAAGAGTTACAGTAACAGTAACATATGAAGAGGTTACAGTAGGTTACAGTAACATATGAAGAGAGCTTTTGTCAATAAAAGTGACAGAGGATAAGACTAGATTATGTCTGTCTGTCTTGTGAATGTGGAACTCTAAAAACAATAAACACAGAGATTTTTAAATCCAACCCATACATACATGGAAGTTTCCAGTAATCACGAAAGGAAGTACATAATAGAGGTATGTTCAAATAATACTACCCAGGGACAAGAAGAAGAGACACAGAAATAAAGGTTGGGAGTTAATCTTCACCTCACTAGTTCTTCTGAACCAAAAGGGAATTTCAGTCAGGCAATATAATGTTGCACTGATCTGGGAAATGCAATCTTGCATTTACTAAGACTATATTCCTTTTTAGGAATTCCTGGAGCAGTATATCCTTTCAACCCTCACTGTTTTCACAGGGATTCAACAAGCTTAGCCAATCACAGGGCTCCAGTTCAGTGAATTGTGATCTGTATACTGATGTGCAATGAGCTGTTGAATAGGGGGGGGGAGGTCTCCCAGAACAGGGCCTCTGACAGGAATTTTATCAGGAGGTACAAAGTTTCTTTTGGGTCCCTTTGCAAAGGGAAAGGGGTGAAACAGAGCAGGGGAGGGCGGTGACGGGCGAGAGGAATGGGGTGGGGAGGGGCAAAACGGGAGTGGGTGGAAACAGCTGGAAAAGTCTTTGGAGCCCAGGCCTATCCACCCATTTGGCATCAGCAGTTAGATACAGTAATAAGGAAAAGCAAACACACTCCTAAGTTTCTCTAAAATCCTTTGAATATAGAAAATCATGCATAAAATTAGCATCATCAGATTTAGGCTCCCACTAGAATAGAAAGTGTCCTGTGCATACCAAAGCTTGCTTCTGCTGAAGCTGATACCTCGTAGGTGTCCCCCTAAGCGCCTTCATGGTAAGCAGATGCATAAACCCAAGAGCTACTGTAGCGGTCCAGTTTCCTCCCAGATTTGACACTGTGTCAAGGAGTGTCATGTATGCATTCCTCGGTCCAGCATATATGGCTTACCAGTAGCTGCAGTAGCTGCAGCCTCCTGCTTGTGGTAGTGTCCCCAGCATCCCATGCGAGCAACAAGTCTGTGTAGATAGGAAAATGTAAGAACCAAGGAAATTTCTGGGCCCCCTCCTTTGGCTCCTGGGCTCCCTTTTTGACCCTGGGCCTGGGTAAAAATTACCCCCTTCTCCTAGGCCCTGTCCCAGAACACAGCATTAGATAGTCACAGATCCCCCAACACGCAATATGCTTTTTCTCCTGCCCACTGGTCACCTTATTTATTTAGCATATGGCATATAATACATGGACTTATATATCAATTAGACTAGATCAAATGTCAATGTCCATTTCATCCAACCATTCAAGGACAGAGTTACCTTCATTGAAAAAGTCAGACCATGGGCCAGTATACGCCCTCAGTTTGCAGCCAGACACAATGTGGTATATCGTTTGACGGGAAAACTCACAATCACACTGTGGGGTAGATACTAGCCCCCATTTAAACACTGAGTCCTGACTAGTACCATGTAGGGTATGGATCCTGTTCAAAGTTTTCCAGTGCTGGCGAGGTAAGTCGAAACCTGGCACCTTAAGTGTAGGATTGTCTATACATCTACCTGTTCCTGGGTGTTCAACTGCCCATTTAGCTTTCCATTGGGCATTGATGTTAAAATTGTTGTGCAGACATTGTGCGAGTGCCAGAGACGTCTTCCTGGATTTGAGCCTACCGATTGATAGATGAGGAAGATCGACATGTACTGGTAAGAGTGGGTTGTTGGAGATTTTTCTATATTCTTTCACTAAAGCCTCTTGTCTCCATAGGGCTGGTGGTGCTATGTGGCTCAAGACGGGGAGCCAATAGACAGGAGGGGGTCTTATACAGCCGCTTATGAGCCTCATGGTTTCATTTAATCTGGCATCAGTCTTGCTAGTATGACAGCTGTTAAGCCATACTGGAGCGCAGTATTCTGCTGTGGAGTAGATCAATCCTAATGCTGATGTTCTGAAAGTAGTGGCTGCAGCTCCCCATCTTGTTCCTGTTAATTTCTGGAGTCTGTTGTTCCTGGTATTGATTTTTGCAGACGTGTTCTTGACGTGTGACTTATAAGAGAAAGTCTGGTCCAAAGTTACTCCAAGATATTTTGGATGGGGATTATAAGGGAGTAGGTTGTTATTTAGAAAGACCTTCGGGGCTCCATTAGCTACTTTATTGTTAAGGTGGAAGCATGTAATCACCATTTTGCTGATACTGGATATTAACCTCCAGTCAGCAAAATATTTTGCCAGGATCTTGAAATCTTCTGAGAGGAAGCCAGCCAGTACCTCCATGTTTTTTCCCTGCACTGCTAGAGCCAAGCTGTTGGCATACCCAAATTTACATCCCCTTGTTACTGGCAAGTCTGAGATCTACAGGTTAAATAGCGTGGGTGCCATTACAGAGCCTTGTGGGAAGCCGTTGTTTAGCCTTCTTACCTTACTTGCATTGCCCCCAATTATGATCTGGAAAGATCTGTCACTTAGCATATTGTTGACTAAACGATACAGTTTTTTACAGGGGATGATGTGACAATTTAAATAGCAGACCCTCCCTCCACACGGTGTCATATGCCGCAGTTATGTTGATAAACACAACTGTAGTTTTTAAACCTCGTTGAAAGCCAGCCTCGATATAGCTTGTCAAGCTCAACACCTGGTCAACACAGGTACGATTCTGTTGAAAGCCCACTTGTTCTACAGGCAGGTGTTCATCTATTATAGGGCCAGTTCTGTTTATGATTAGTTTCTCCAAAAGTTTGTAACATGAGCTCAGAAAGGCAATTGGGTGATAACTGTCTACTCTGTCTTGTGGTTTACTGGGTTTCAGTGCTGATATTACTTTAGCTTTTTTTAAATTCAGGCAGAAGATGTCCACTAGAAAGTTTGTCCAAGAAGAATTTGCCAAGCCACTTCCCTGTGTGTCTCCCAGAATGTATGAAAAACTCAGGATGGATGTTGTCAAAGTCAGGGGCTTTGTCACACTTCAGACTGCTGACCTGTTTGGCATCTGCAGGAGAGATCCCTGAGCACGCTGCAACTCTTGCAAAATATATGAAATGGGTCAATAGTTCCTTCGAAAGTAACTATCCTCATATATTATATTACAAAATAGAAGTGTTAACATCTTTCTGCTGCCTAAACATTTCTCAAAGCTTATGAGCTCACTGACTTTCTAAAAAATTTTTTACAAAAAAAATCATTTTCTTCAATTTTTTATATGCTAGTATGGACTCTCCTTTTGTTCTGGTACCTCAATGCATCCTTGATGTCTCTGGTGGATAGTTAGGATAATGCATAGCTCCTGATTCATGGATAAACTGCTTCTAAGTTTTACCTGCCGGGTTTAAAATAAAAATGGACTTCTGTACATGACACTAAGTACCAAGATGAGCATGTAATTAGGAGCGATCTCTCTCTCTCTCTCTCTCTCTCTCTCCAAATATTTTCAGAGAGAAACACCGATCTAAGAAACAAGGTATGAGCTCAGAACTATTTTTTTCCAGTCCACAAGGCTTTAAAAAGTCACCTTTAGTTAATTTCCAATAGCATAAAAAGGAAAGAGAAACCCCAAAGGTATAATGTGTGAGTTCATGAATAATCTCTGTTGAGCTTCTTATCCCAGATTCACCAACACAATTATTTTAAATATTTTATTCATCAGTAGTTTTAATTGAACTGATGCAATTATAGTCGTCCAATCCAGGGGTGCCCAAACTGCAGCTCGGCGACCCCCAATCCAGCCCACAGGGAGCCCCCAGTCTCCAATGAGCCTCTGACCCACCAGAGACTTGCTGGAGTCCGCACTGCCCTGACACAATTGCTCTCAATGCGACGGCTCGCTGTTCTGTGGGCCGAGGGCTCCCTCCACTGCTTGCTGTTTCACATCTGTGAAGCAGCAGTAGCAGCAAAGGAAAGGCCAGCCTTGCTTTGCACAAGACCTTTTATAGGCCTTGAGCTATAGCCGTACCTTCATTCATTCATATAAGTTCCATCTCTAATATATTCATTTATGTAAATTTATTCAAATTTTAAATATGAATTAAATATAAATTAATTCTTTTTTCCCGGCCCTCAGAATCAGAGAGATGCTATGGCCCTCCTGCCAGAAAGTTTGAACATCTCTAGTCCAATCCTATCTCCCCTCTGTGGTGACTGAGTGTGTACTCCGCCAGGGCAGGCTGTTGCAAATGTGCCACAAAACACTTTGTGACAGTGCAGAAGATAGTGGTGCCAGTGGGAGGGCCAGTGCCATCTTGCTGGCACCAATTCCTGATGGAGCGTGTGCTGGAGCGTGTAAAGGCTGCTCCAAGCAGTGCAAAGGAGGGGAAGGGCAAGGGGTGGGGAGGGCAGAATGGTGAGGGAGAGGGTGGCAATGGGGGTACGGGGTGGGTGGATTGGGCCTGGTAAAGGGGTGGGATCAGCAGCAGCACTGCGCACCATATCTTATCCCCCTTCCCAGGTCAGATACGCTGACATGAGGCAATGTGGACCTGCACTAGCTATTTAGCAGGTGCAAATCGGAATAGTCCCATTGCGGCAGCTGGGCCTACCTCAAGTCAAGGGGATGACTGTCCCCTTGCCTTGAGTAGCTCACCAGTGTCGCACAGAACGCAGGGGAGCGTGTACTGGTGCCACTGCACCCGCATGGGGGAGGTTGTGTAGGATTGGCCCATGTCTTTAAATGCCCATGTCTTCAAATGATTTCTCTTCAGCTTGCAACATTAGCTTTTTGAGACAGAATTAGTCATGACTCCTTTGTCAATTTCCAAAGCCCTGAACTCATTTTATTTCCAGTTTTTTACCGCACTATTTCTTAGACGAATTCATCCTCCCTGTTAATTACCTCACTGTTTCCTAAACTGTTTTATAACCAATCAAATCTTTGAAGAAATCAACTATACAGGGCAGCTCTAATTTTCCACAGGGATTCTGTTCTAGGAACCCCCATGGATAAGGAAACCAGGGGATAAAGAAATTTGCGGGTTTCAGGGGCCCCAAGCCCTCCAAACTCGCTCCAGTCCAATTCGGAGGCCCTTTTCAGGACTGGGGAGGCTGAGCCGGAAATCAGAAGTTGTACTTTTCAGCCTTCTGGGGGCCTTACAAGGCCTTCTGAGGCTATGAGAGGCCATTCATGGGTGGGGGGGGGTTACAGGTGCATCACCCTGCAGGTTTGGAACCTGTGAGTATTCAAATTCATGGATTCCAGACCCACAGATATGGAGGGTCACCTGTGTTTGATAATATCGTTTGGTTTCAACACATTCGGTTTCAATACTTGTTTCATAGCATAACAGTAATTAGTTCTGAAATCTAAGGAAGATAACACTGCATGAAGCCAGAGAGTTCTTTGATGGTTATTTCAGATGTGTGTGCCTATTACTTGTACATCACACACACAAAGTGTCTTTAGAATGTAGCATTTATTTCAACACAAGCTTACAAAGAAGAGTTCCTGATATTTGTACAATGCCATGCAGAAAAGTTGGGTGCCTCCATATAGCACAGGGGTGCCCAAACCCTGGCCCTGGGGCCACTTGCTGCCCTTGAGTCCTCTCAATGCGGCCCTCAGGAAACCCCCAGTCTCCAATGAGCCTCTGGACCTCTGGAGATTTGTTGGAGCCCACACTGGCCCAACGCAGCTGCTATCAGCGTGAGGGCAACTGTTTGACTTCTTGCGTGAGCTGTGGGATGAGGGTTCCCTCCACTGCTTGTTTTTTTACGTCTGTGATGCAGTAGTGGCAGCAAAGGAAAGGCCAGCCTTGCTTTGTGCAAGGCCGTTTATAGGCCTTGAGCTATTGCAAGACCATCATTCATTCATATAAGTTCATCTTTAATATATTCATTTATGTAAACTTATGTAAATTTATTCAAATTTTAAATTTAAATTAATTCTTCCCCCCAGCCCCCAACACAGTGTCAGAGAGATGATGTGGCCCTCCTGCCAAAAACTTTGGACACCCCTGATATACCATATAGTTATTGTCTTAGTACAAACAATTTTTCTCTTGCGTTTGCGCATGTCAGTGAGATGCTGCATGACTATAAGACCAGCAAGCATTCAGAATCTATGCCCCATGCTAGAGACCCATCATAGCTAAAAAGAAAAGAGAATAAAAGAGAACTTGGAAGGAAATTGGGGGAAACTGAGACAAAGAAAGGAGAATAATTTGAAAGAGAGAAAGAAATGATGTGTTTTAGACATTTTTCAATGTCTGATGAGGAAGATGAAGGAGAAAGGGCCTGTTGGCCTTGGCAGGACCACTACTGTCAGTATACTATCAACAATACAGTTTCATAGTTGCCAGAGCTTCATTGCCCTTTTCCATGATACTCACAATCTATCTTATTTTCTATAGCAAAGTTAGACTCCATCCATCTGCCCTCTGACCTATCATGATCTGTACAACTAGAGATACCTTTGCATCAGAATCTACCATCTGTTTACTGTATCCAGAAAGCATGATATATAAAGAAAGATCCCCAATGATTGCTTATAGCTGGGTATCTCTCTGAAAAGCACGAGATTTGAAATTGGGTTTGGACTTCGGTGGCTAGATTTCAACAACTTGAAATATGACAGGTTGGATGCTGAAGTAAACATATTCAGCATTTATATATGTTGATAACACACTATCTGTGCAGTATTCTACACTCTGTCTGTGTGTGTCTGTGTGTGTGAACACTAGGACAGGTAGTACAATCCTAACAAAATGCCCCAGGAGATGCTGCATCCCAAGGCTGCTGGAGGTCATAAGAACATAAGAACAGCCCCACTGGATCAGGCCATAGGCCCATCTAGTCCAGCTTCCTGTATCTCACAGCGGCCCACCAAATGCCCCAGGGAGCACACCAGATAACAAGAGACCTGCATCCTGGTGCCCTCCCTTGCATCTGGCATTCTGACATGGCCCATTTCTAAAATCAGGAGGTTGCACATACACATCATGACTTGTAACCCGTAATGGATTTTTCCTCCAGAAACTTGTCCAATCCCCTTTTAAAGGTGCCCAGGCCAGACGCCATCACCACATCCTGTGGCAAGGAGTTCCACAGACCGACCACATGCTGAGTAAAGAAATATTTTCTTTTGTCTGTTCAGACTCTCCCAACACTCAATTTTAGTGGATTGAATTTTAGGTCTCCTTGGGGCAAGCCCCAGCAGCCACAGTGGATCAACTCAGACCTGCACCAGCTCTGTTGGCACATGCAGGAAGGTTCTGGCCTTCCTGCCAGCATGATGGCTCCTTGCACTGCTGCAAAGCGCTTTCCAGTGCTTTTGCAGCAAACTGTGCCAGAGAACGTGCATACCACTGTTAGTGAGGATTGGATATTAGTTAGTACTGGGCTGTAAGCATATTAATCTGTGTGATGTCCCCTCTGACCCAGCTTTCCTCCTGCATTTGTGGACTTTTTAAAGGTATAAATAAGAGATGTCAATGTGAGCAAGTTGGAAAAGAACTTCACAAAACAGAGTCTGGTTTCTTGGCTGAGAGAAGGTCATTCTGACCTAGTCATAATTGAACCGTAAAGTGTGAAAT
Organism: Tiliqua scincoides; assembly: GCF_035046505.1. Lineage (NCBI taxonomy): Eukaryota > Metazoa > Chordata > Lepidosauria > Squamata > Scincidae > Tiliqua > Tiliqua scincoides. The sequence continues at coordinate 129,461,362 of NC_089821.1, read as the reverse complement.
GTAACGGGAACAGAGAAATTCCGGCTGTTGTAAGCTTATAAAACAGACATCAATAAAGGAAAACAAAAACACTGCCCATGGCCTTCAAACATCAAGAGGCTGTAAAGTAATGCAAATGAATGCAGTTTATGCTTGGTTATAGAAACAAAATTTTAAAAACGCAAACATAAAAACGTCAAAGAGGCTTAATTGAGCACAGACTGTACACGATGTGGTTTTAAAAACACCTATTAGAAAAGCACAGTGTTGAAGGCAATACAGTGGAGCTTCATACAAAGGCATACTGTTAACTGGATTGAATGACATGCCACAGTAGAGTAATGAGTCACAACAGAGAAGTAAACATCCAGAGACCATAATGCAGGGGCTATCATGGAAATTTTGACATTTTAATCTCAACTAACAACATGGTACCCACTTTAATTGTGCTTACCATATATTTGTCTCTCTCTTTCCCTCTCTTCATAAACCTATCTCTGTGTGTCCTTATTTCTCTTATTCTCTCTCCTTTTCTCCCTTTGAATTTCTTTAAAAAGACAGAAAAGAGTTGTTGGTGCTTCTGTTGCAACCCACCTTGGATCAGGATACAACTCAGGTGCGGTCTCACCCTACCAGCCGAAGACCAATGCATCCACACAGTGTGGAAATGGAAGCCATCACCAGGCACATGTGATGCACAGACGTACACAGAATTCCAAACAAAAGGCCTGGGGTTCAGATAGGTGAAAGATACAGAAAATGAATCTAAGAATACAGAAAAATATGTTCTAACCTGTGTAGAAGTTAAAAATGAAAACCACCCCCACACTGGTCAGTCAACATATGGACAGTAGCTATGAATCCTTTGAAGAGTCAATTATTAGCCTACATTACAGGCATACATTACAGAGTCTTCTAGCAAGAATCACTTGCTAGATCCAGGTATAAAACGTTCTGCATGCATGGTGCAGCGACAGAAGAAGAACTAATTTATGCAACTTTGAAACTACTGTGCAAAGGTGAGGGCACATACTCAAGTTAACACCATTTCCATGTCAAGGCATGCAAACAGACACGAGGCAGACCCACATGTAGAACAGAATATGCCCGCATGATTGACGATGTGCTAGAATTTAAGCTAATCGGCAGTCTATTTGAGATTACTAGAATCCAAAACGGTTAGTAAGAGCACTCAACTACAGTACCTTTCTAACAGCCCAGTCCTGAGCTGACTGGGATATGTGGCTGTGGCAGCGCTGAAAATGACTCCTGCCACATCCTGCACATCCAAGGCAGCCGCCAGCAACACCTCAGGAGAAGGGAATGCAACAGGGCTACACGATTCACCACCAACCCAAAGGGCAGTGAGCCCAACACAAAGGCTTTGGATTTGGTGGCGCGTCCCTTCACCAGTCTCACCTCCCTCCCTCCCCACTCCCTCCCCCAGCACACCTCCCCACTCTCTCCCCGCATCCCCATAATGCCACCTCCCCGCCCTTTGCTCGCCTCCTCCCTTCCCGGAATGCTGCCTCTCCCCACGGCCCTGCTCACCTCTCCACTGCTTGGCGGTTTGCGCAACCGCCAAGTGGTGGAGGTTGGGCACCTGCCCGGCAGTCGCCCGGTGCCAGCCAGCACCGGGCTACCACTGGCGCTCGCCCGGTGGCAGGGTCCGCAAACGTGCCTTACAGCATGTTTGCAACAGTGCATGCCAGTGGTGAGCTGGTGTGCCAAGCCCAGGATTGGGCTCTAACTCTGGGATATTTATCTGAGCAATGACCCATCAGACAGACTAGTCACCCTCTAATTCTTCCCTTCCCTGAGATCTTTGCAAGAGTGGAGAACACAATTTTTCTCCAAGAAGACAAGGTCTCCCCATTAAGGTGGCTCAACATCACGGTGAGATGAGATAAAAAAGCCCAAGGAAAAAAAGCCCCAATGTTTTCTGTCACTGAGCTGAAGAGGAGTTATATTAATTACCCCTTATCTGGACATCTGAAATCTGGACTATTCTGGAATTCAGATATTTTTGGTCCAAGATTTGTTTTTCTGTACTGTGAACACTGAAGGTTTATTGCTCATTCCCATGTACAATGCAGGTACAGGCTGTAAATCCTGCTCTCTGCTCTGTGGTGTGTACCTGGACCGGCATTGTTGAAAAATGTCAAAGAGGCCAGCAGACACCCATATGGGTAATAGTGAAAAGAGCAAGAGGAAGCATTTCTCATTATATTTATACCATTACAGGCATGCCCCTGTATCTGCAGGGTTTCTGTTTCAGAACCGCCCATGGTTAGCAAACTGCGGACACAGGCAAACACCTGCTCCCCACCCCCCAGAGCTGAGGGGAGCTCTGCCGGGCTCAGACTGAGCTCAGCAGCTCAAATAATGCAACTTCTGGTTTCAGGGAGAAACCGGAATTGGCATTTTTAATGCCTTATAAGGCATTAGGAGGTTTGGGGAAGTTTTGTTATATGAGCTGCTGAGCTCAGTTTGAGCCTAGCAGAGGCCGTGGACAGATGTCTACGATCTCTGCTGGACTCAGAGGATCCTATGGAGGGTCCCTATGAACCCCTATGGACTCCAGAGGGGGCGTGTGGGGAGGCATGCAAGGGGCATAAGGCGCCCAAGGACATGATCCATGGATAACTGAATCTGCGGATACAGGATCTACAGGTACAGGCCTCCCTCCATACTCCAAAATCCAGACATATCCAAAATCCAGATACTTTCCTGTCCCTAGCAGTCTGGATAAGAAATACTTCTACCTGTTGTAAAATATTCTGATTTTGTGGTGTCATTAATTAAGTCAACTTTCCCCAAGGATGATTGCACATATCTGTAAGCTATGCAAGAAATAAGCAGTTCTTGCCCTTTGATAACTGCCATAGGTCAGTCGTACCAGCTATGCCTTGACTATAGCATCTAAGGCTCAAGTGGCAAGATGGGCAACCCAAACCTGAGCTGCCTGGCCCTCAGGGCTGCAGCGGTGCCAAAATGGCTGCTGTGGCATCTTGAGTGAGACGGGCAGCTGGCAGTGGCTCTCAACGCCTCCTTGGCATTTCCTTCCCCCGAGTAATGTAAGCAGCCCCACAATGGGGCTACTCAACTCTGCGCCAGCTACTTAACCAGTGCAGTCCCGCTATAGCCTTCATAGATCTCACAAAGGCTTTCGACCTGGTCAGCAGGGACGGCCTCTTCAAGATTCTCCCCAAGATCAGATGTCCACCCAGGCTCCTCAGCATCATCAGGTCTTTCCATGAGGACATGATGGGCACTGTAGTCTTTGATGGCTCAACATCAGACCCCTTTGACATCCGAAATGGAGTGAAGCAGGGCTGTGTTCTCATGCTGACCTTGTTTGGGATTTTCCTTGCTGTCCTGCTGAAGCAGGCCTTTGGAACTGCAACAGAAGGCATCTATTTCCGGACCAGATCAGACGGAAAGCTCTTCAACCTCTCCAGACTGAGAGCAAAGTCCAAAGTCCAGCTGAAATGTCTGCGTGACGTCCCCTTTGCTGACGATGCAACTGTCACCACCCATTCTGCCAAAGATCTCCAGCAGCTCATGAACTGTTTTAGCAAGGCTGTCAAGACTTTGGACTGACAATCAGCCTGAAGAAAAAACAGGTCATGGTTCAGGATGTGGACTCACCTCCCTGCATTACAATCTCTGCACACAAACTGGAGGTTGTCCATGACTTTGTGTACCTTGGCTCAACGATTTCCAACACTCTTTCTCTCAATACCGAACTAAACAGACACATCAGCAAAGCCGCCACCATGTTTTCCAGACTTGCACAGAGAGTCTGGTCCAACAAGAAGCTGACGGAACATACCAAGATCCAGGTCTACAGAGCTTGCGTCTTGAGTGCACTTCTGTACTGCAGTGAGTCATGGACTCATCGCACACAACAGGAGAAGAAGCTGAACGATTTCCACATGCGCTGCCTCCGACGCATCCTCTGTATCACTTGGCAGGACAAAGTTCCAAACAACACAGTCCTGGAATGAGCCGGAATCCCCAGCGTGTATGCACTGCTGAAACAGAGACGCCTGCGTTGGCTTGGTCGTGTCGTGAGAATGGGCGATGGTCGGATCCCAAAGGATCTCCTCTATGGAGAACTTGTGCAGGGAAAGCGCCCTATGGGTAGACCACAGCTGTGATACAAGGATATCTGCAAGAGGGATCTGAAGGCCTTAGGAGTGGACCTCAACAGGTGGGAAACCTTGGCCTCTGAGCAGCCCGCTTGGAGGCAGGCTGTGCAGCATGGCCTTTCCCAGTTTGAAGAGACACTTGGCCAACAGACCGAGGCAAAGAAGGAAGGCCCATAGCCAGGGAGACAGACCAGGGACAGACTGCACTTGCTCCCGGTGTGGAAGGGACTGTCACTCCCGAATCGGCCTTTTCAGCCACACTAGACACTGTGCCAGAACCACCATTCAGAGCGCGATACCATAGTCTTTCGAGACTGAAGGTTGCCAACAACTATAGTCCTGTGTTCGGGCTCTGGTTCACTGTGGTTCGGGTGGAGCCAGGCAGGTGGTAAGTGTTGCAGGCATGCCTTATGTCACGTTTGCAACACTGTGTGTTGGCAGTGAGCCAGAGCACAATATTCAGGATCGGGCCCTGAGACCTTTGAGAGCTGCTGTCAATCAAAGAGAACAATACCAGTGGAGCCCTAGTCTGATTCCTCTAAAGGCAGTTTCATATTCATGTTCCTCTCACTAGTGGAAGGAGATGTTCTGCTACTAAAAGATAGATGTGGAGCACAAAAAAAGAAAAGGTAAAACATCATATGCACAAAATCCATTACCATCTGCATTTAATACATAATTTCACTGTATGTTTTAATTTAAAAAATGGGGGTGCGGAATTATGAGCCTTTGATGAATTCCAGCAGGAGGCCAGCATTTCTAATTGCACAATTTGGCTTTTTGAAATTTAAGCCTGTCCACAGGTGCAGCAAATGCCTGGGCAGAATAATTCAGTACCTCTACAGTATGCTCTTCAGAGCAGCAGCAGCAGCAAGCGATTTCAGCAGCCAGCAGCGAACAGATGCAAATGCAATATTACAATGAAATCTCACAATGATTTAACAGTTCAAAACCTGAAAGTGAATACAGATAGAAAAGCCATGCAGAAGAGTCCATGTGTGTCTTTTCTGACCATGAATATATTATCCTTGTAGTATGACAATAGTATGTCTAGTAAAGTCAGACCTTGGTATCTGCAGGGGATCCATTCCTGGACACCCCCCCCCTCCACAGATACTAAAACCTGTGAATAAACAAATCTGCAAGTCTGGTCCATTGGACCTCTGCACGTGACTGCAAATGTGGTCCGGTCACCATCTATGAGCATCTTACGTGGGGGCAGCAGTGGACCTCCCCAGTCCCGTGCCTGGGGCAAAGGTCAATGATAGTGCCACCCCCCACAGGCTATCACCACCCGCTGTGCAAAAATCCACACACACCCTACTCACTTGAGGCGCACTCACTTGAGACGCACAGAGCCTCACGTGACCCAGGAACGCATCAGGGAAACCTCTCTAAGGTTCCCCGACTCTATAAACTGTGCTTCCAGGAAACCAGAAGCACAGTTTCCACCCCCGTCGGGAGCCTCAAAGAGGCTTCTGCAGGGTGCTGGACCCTTGTGCCTGGGGCTTTTGCCCCATCGAACCTTATGGTATGTCCACAACTGCGTGGGGTTAGGTTCCAAAATCTAGAGTGCCTAGAGGGTCAGGCTAAGGCCAGTAAGACCTGGCCCTGCCAACTTTGTGTGGGACACTGACTTTGGGTCACTTTCACTGTGACCTATTTCATAGGACTGTTATGAGAAAAATAAAAGAGGAGAACATGGGTGTCAACCTGAGCTCCTTGCAAGAAAAGGTGCTGCAGAAACATAATGAATAACAAAAGGAGAGAGAACACTGAATTCCCAATAAAGGCAAAATAGTGGCTGGATTTTCACAACATCATTTCATGCCATTGCCACATATAGAAAATGTGCTGGTGACATTTGAGATGACTAAATTAACATTTTAATTTTTATCAAAGAACTGCAGCAGAGTATCTAAGGATGCAGAAATAAGCCTTCTCTATGATTATCTATAAACCTCAATGTGTAAGTCTTGTATACTAATTGAGTGTAAAGGTTACTGTGATGCTATTTTAAATTTATGGGATGGAAGGTTTTCCTTCTGTCACTGAGCTAACTGCAGCTGCATGTTTTTTAACAAGAATTTTTAAAAGTTTATGGATCACAAGTAGGCGGCCGGAATTAATGACCTTCTTATGAAATTACTTTTGCTGCTGCTTAGTGTGCTTCTTACCTTATGTATACACTGAACTGGAAGATATAAAATGAAAACCTGCCTTAAAAACAAAACCTAGAATCCTTTGTTCTTTAGTTGCCTGAGCACTCTTAATTAATACCATGATGTTATCGAACATGTTAAGGAAATAATAATTTGCTATCAAGAGACTGGGAGAATTTTTGTTGATTAGCTCGCTATGATTCAATTTATAAGACTGTGCTTGGTTGATCTTTGTGTAAGGATTTTAATTGGAAATGAATATCACAATCTATTTATCATCACACCACTAAATCCAATATGCAGTTCATTTAAGGGCTACACCTGCTACTTAGCTTGGAAAGGGAAAAAAGAATTATTCCTTGTTTATAATTTAGAAAAGCCAAATACGTGTGGTGTAGACCATTTCTGCAGTGGAACATGAGGTTATGAAAGGAATTCAAACCTCTACAAAACTGAGACAACTGTATGACACATATATAGTAGCAACACAAGTTTGGGATACTCAGTTGAACACATTCATGCAATCTCTGTGTGTGAGTATGTGTATGTGCATGTGAGAAAGAAAGAGAGAGAATGCTTTAAAACCAATGTGCTTGTTCAATGTGTGCGTGCTGAATAAAGTTCCATTAGTGAACTATTTATGTTGGCACAGGAATTGCTAGGAGGGTGCGGGGGGGCCACACCGGGTGACGTGCTGGGGGGGTGACGTACCCGGGGACACACACGCTAACATTGTGTCTTCAGGAGCCACCCCATCATGCCATACACCACTGGATGCAGAATTCCCAGCGGAGTGCAATGCAAAAAACAGAAGTGAAATAGCACCTTTCGTTCCAAAGTTATGGCCAAAAAACTGGAAAGAAAAAATGCATAGAGCCCTATGGAAAGTGAAAGTGAGCCGTATCGCTCATTTACTTGCAAATAGGCATACTTGCCATAGTCTGTCGGAAAGGGCAGGTTGAGAGGAATCCAACAACACCAGAATGGTCCTGACCCAATGGATGCAGCCCCCAAAATCACCCGAGAAGTTTCCTCCCTCCCAGCTGCAAGTCTGAGCCCGAAACGAAGCCATGTGGCCGCATTTACTCACGAGTAGGCTAACTTGCCTTAGTCCCTCGGAAAGGGCAGGCTGAGAGGACTCAAAGGACGTCAGAATGGTCCTGATCCAATGAATGCAGACCCCAAAACACCTGAGAAGGAAGTCCCTCCCTCCCTCCTGCAGTCTATTGAGCTCTATGGAAAGCAAACTCAGCCACATGGTCATGTTTACTCATGAGTAGGCAGGCATGCCTTGCCTTTTGTGTCACAGGGCACAGTTAAGGCCAGAGTGCTAGCTCGTAACCACTAATGTGAGGAATGGTTGTATTTTCCTTGTGTGTTTGTGTGTGTGAAATCTTAACCTGTGTCTGCATCTCTACACAGTGGAGATCTCCCCTATGTAAGATCTTCTAGGTAAGATCTGAACCTGGCTCTTGCCTCACCAGAAATTCTGAAGAATGTTCATCAGCTAGTCATGAATATTTTCCCAAGCAATTTCCCACTTCAAGTCTCACGTTTAGTCCTTATTGATATTGTAAGAATGTCAAAATTGATAGCTCTGCTAGGTATAAAATATTTGCTTTGATTCACAAAATAAGGCTATGGCAAAAGACTCCAGCCTTCTTCATAGTATCCTATTTCGTATTTAACAATCTACCTAATTAATATAATCCTATTAGCCTGAATGCCTGCTGTGTAATATTTCAGTACTTTCTGCAAATTAATTTTCCTAGAGATTATGCACACAGCATCATAACTTTCTATTAAAACAATTCCTTAGGGTCAGCACAAATTTTTCACAGTTTCAATAAAAATGAAGCTTCCAGGGATGGCATTCATTGTGGGTTACTGCATTAGAGATTTTCTGCAGTCAGGGCACAATTCAATCAAACCATGAGCATGGCACTCATGCACACGTACACACAAGAGGGGGCACACACACACACAGGGTTTCTACAGGTCCACAAGTTTCCAGAGTTAACTAGTTCATTAGAAGTCTAAAAGAGAATTATGGAAAGAAAAGTGGGTAGAAAAAGTACGTGCAGGTGATGGAAAATGCCCAGCTAGATGGACACAGAGTGGTACTTGATCAAATAGATAACCAGGAATGTCCAGCAGATGAAGTTGGGATGCTGCTCAAGAACAAAGCCCACAACCACCTGCAACACATTGCTGGTCCAATCCTACCCAACTTTCAAGCATAGCTGCAGCTGCATTGTAGCCGCTGTGTTCACTAACCCGGGGAAGTCTGCAAGCTGGCTTGAAGTGAAAAGGGAAGAAAAAGCAAAACAATATTCCTTAATGTATCTGGCTAACTTTACAGTTCCTTCCACTATCTACTTATATCTGATCAAGGAATCTTTAGTCATTGCACTTATTGTAGAGTAAATGGGTGCTTGCTGTGTCCCAACTTTAGGGTTCTCACAGCAAACAGAAGGAAAGCACACCAGATCTCTTCGGCCTTTAAAAAAAAACCAAAACTAAGATTGAAGATGTCATCAAGTTTCCTGATTGGAGGAGTGGGTCCCACCTGGTTTCTTCATCCCACCCCTTTACCTAGATAGACAGGTCTTCTGCCCAATTGGCAAATAGCTGCCAATCCTGGAGGAGGACAGGAAGAAGGGTGTCAGTTCAGAAAGACATGTGCTTGGTAGTACAAGCCATGCCTCATTATTCACTGCATTTCCATTCTAGTGGATTCAAAAAAATCAGTGGATACCAAAAATCAGTGTTTACAGTGGAAAAATAGCTTTACAGACCCTCTTCTAGTTTTCTTGCTCCACCATTGTTGCTCCAGAATGCATTAGTATAGATGCTGTATTGCATTCAGGCACTAGATGGAGTGAATAATGGAATCTAATGGAATGAAATTATAATTATTTAACAGTGTGAAGGTAGGCAATTGGATTTTGGTACTTTTTTCCTTGTTACAAGGTATTTAAACGTGAATCCCAGTATCAGTGGTGAGTCAAACAGTGGATGCCAAATCGGTGGGTATCGAGGTCCCACCTGTAATAGAGTTTTAAACAGGCAAAGAATAAAAAGTTGTTTGCAAAAGGATTCCCCATCAGCTTTTAGGCTGTTGAACCAGCACAGAAGGTTTTGGTAGGGTTAGAAGGGCCCCAAAATAAGGACAGACGAGCAAAAAAAAAGGGGGGGGGAACAGGACATTCATCACTATAGGACACATTCCCTAGTAATTTGATAGTACAGATCCCCCCCTCCCATATCCACAGGGATCTGTTCCAGGGTCACTCTGTGGATTTGAAAACCATGGATAAAAGTGACCCTATGAGTACAATGCTATATGCCCCTGGTGCCCCCCCACACCCATTATCTTCTGTTTTCTTCTTTAAAAATCAAGCATGTTTCTTGCTTTTACAGGCACTATAAGATGAAAGCCACAAGCAGGGAGGCAGTCTGCATGCTAGGGGAACACAGCCAGATCATTAACAGGAAACAGGAATCCTGTTGATATTCTGTGTACCCCTAATGTGCAGGCTGCTTGTCTGCTTGTGGTTTTGTTCTTATAGTGCCTATAAAAGCAAGGAACATGCCTGATTGTTAAAGAAGAAAACAGAAGGTTATAGGCATGGGGGGAGGGAAGGGTGTGGAGAACCCAGATACCTGAAACTGCGGATACTAGATCCAGAGATATAGCCTAAACTGCAGCTGTGCTGCATAGTCTTCAGGTCCAACTTTTGGACTGAAAATACAGCAATGATTTCCATGGAAATTAAAAAAAAAAAAACATTTCTCAAAATACCACTTTGATTTTTGGATGCTGCTGAACATGTTCACAACAATGGTTTGCTTTTACAGAGAGAAGAACTAAGGCTGAAAGATGTTAAGTTGCCCAGTTTAGCTGGCGAATCCAAAACTGAGCATGAAGTAAAAACCCAGCTCTTTCAAGTCTACAGTCAGGTCTGTTCCTCTTCCCACTAAACAACATTGATTCTTAGTCAGCACTGCATAAATGCACTACACAGCGATAGGGCTCCCATTAAAATCTTCCAGGAATGTCAATGAACTTATTCCCTCTTGAACAAGTCTAATATAACTAACTTACGCAGAGTTATCAGGTTTTGTGTTACTTGGCCGTGGTTAAATCAAGCATTTCATCACAGGATTGCTAATATCCTCTGGGTACACACTACATTTACTAGAAAGCTTTCTACTGTGAGCGCCATCCATTCCTTTCCTGCTGCTCCACTTTCCAAATATACTACTGGGAACAATTGTCAGTTTGAGGAGGGAGACAGGGTAGTTGTTAGAAAGCTTTCTTTGTGTGCAGATGACGTTTTTGTCTCTGTACAGAACCCTTTTAAATCTGACTCTGTATTGCTGTCTATTCTACAAAAATTTTCCACTATAGAGGATATGAATAGACTATTTTAAAGTCAGGCATATTAGATATGAAGATATAAAGATGGAAAAAAAACCTGAACATATCTAATTTGAGACTGAAATGGAATAATAAGCTGCTGTTTATTGTGTTTTCATTATTCTGTTGTGCTTTTATTCTCATGATTAAGTCACCTTGGGTTGTCTTGGCAAGAAAAGTGAAATAGAAATGTTAATAAATCAATAAATGCTGTAACACTAAATTTGGCTGCAATCCTCAATGCACTTACTAAGGAGTAAGCCCCATTGAATATAGCAGGACTAACTTCTGAGAAAACACACACATACAGATGGTGCCATAAATCTGAGGTAGCTGGAGATTAAGATTGGTGTACATAATGGTCAAGTGTTTTAAATTTAATTATGACTCAAAATTTCTACAGGTCAGGGCAAATTTAAGTCTTTGTGATAACTTGGACCTGTCATGGATTACAAGAACTTCTAAAATTCTAATGTAACTATGTCTAAACTTCAATATCATTTTACTGCTATTCTTTTAACTGTGCTAGCATATTCCTTAAGGAAATGGCAGGATCTGATCACTGCTTTAGTATGGGGTAGGTGAGAAGGTATAGGCAGTGTTTAAGACATAACAGCCAAGCCTGAAGGAAGAAGGATTAGCAGTAACTAAAGTTAACTCTATTTTGGGGCTGCTTAGAGTGGTCAGTTCAATGGTTCCATCCAGGACTGGCTGCTAAACATCAACTAGCCCAATTTCCAATGATAGTTATGAGTTTCATATCAACAGTTTATGTATGACTATCCTGGGGAAATTATAATGTTTAGTGGACTGTATATTTGTCTTTCTCCTGGAGCTGCTCAGAGCGCAATCCTGAGCTCTTAGCGCCAGTGTTGCACATCTGTAGCCCTCAGCACCAGTGCTACCTCAGCATCTGCTGATGTTGGGCTAGCGCTGGTGGACCACCACTGCTCGCCGCTCCGTGGTCGTCCAAACTGCCAGGCAGTGGAGAAGTAGGTGGGGACATGGGTGAAGGTGAGGAGGAGGCGTTCCAGGATATGGGGAGGGGGGCAGAGAGTGGGAAGGAGATGTGCTGGGGGAGGGAGCAGGCCAGGAGGGAGGTGGGATGGGAAGAGCTCCACTCATCCACATCCAGAGCCTCCATGTCGGGCTGCTGGCCCAACATGGAGGCTCTTGATTCTATGATGTCCCAAGAGTTGCTGTAAAATTGAGTAGCCCCATTGCAGGGCTACTTGACTTCCCCTGAGGAGCCGCTGGCAGCTGCCTTGTTGCATGTAGGATGCCGCAGCAGCGGATTTGGCATTGAAGCATTCCTGGCACAATGGGCAGCCCATCTGCTTGTGCAGGGTGCTAGGCTCTAAGGTAGCATTGACATCAACATTTCAAAACAGTGAAATAAGGGTTTCTCCTAAGAAGAAACACTTGGGAATGCCAAACGAATTCCTATAAAGCAAGGGAAATTTCTCAAGGGAGAATTTGCACATTATATTAACATTATTATATTAACAGTATTTATATACCGCTTTTCAACTAAAAGTTCACAAAGCGGTTTACAGAGAAAAATCAAATAACTAAATGGCTCCCTGTCCCAAAAGGGCTCACAATCTAAAAAGATGCAAATGAATACCAGCAGACAGCCACTAGAACAGACACTGCTGGGGTGAGGTGGGCCGGTTACTCTCCCCCTGCTAAAAAAAAGGAGCACCCACTTGAAAAAGTGCCTCTCACCCAATTAGCAGGGGTTCCCTCGCATAAGATCCCTCGCATAAGATGAAAGGAGGATGAGAGATTGTGTACTCTCTCAAAGCATGTGAGGATCAAATGCAGAAACATCCTCAGTTGAAAGCAGGGGTGGCCAGTCTTTCAACTGAAGGGCTCCTGGACCCTTAACAATTGTGCAGGACAGAATTTCAACAGGTGCAGCTTGATATCTATGAGATCACAAGCTGCACCTGCTGAAATACCCTCTTCTATACAATTGTTAAAGGTCCAGGAGCACTAAAGTCTGGCGACCCCGGTTTAAAGTAACAGCAACAAGAGAACAGGAGGGTGCTCAGTTGCTGGTGTGCCAAAAGGCAGTCCTAGGCGGAGACATTATCTGTTTGAATGACTGCCTGGCAAAGCTGCCAGGATAACTGTGTACTTTGGCAGAGTGGAGATTTTGCTTATCTTCTCATGGAAAGTCCCTTGATTAGGACAGGCAGGAAAGAGTGAGAGGATGAGACCTTTAATCTTTAATCTCATCAGGCAAACACTTCAAGTTCAACTATTTAATTGTTCAACTGCTTTGTTTGCCAGGACAAAAAAAATCCCAAGCCAAGTCCCACTGAAGCATTTTTGGGTAGTGGTCAGTGTTATCTTATAGATAGAGATGGCATTTTTTAGGTGATAATGATAGGTGATAATTTAGGTGATAATTTTTTAGTGTCCAGTCCAAAACAGTCCAGCCTAAGAGAACAGAACTAGGAGGGAAAGAACCTAGGAAGGGCCAATTCCCAACCACCCAGGCAGAGTCCATTTTAGAATTTCAGCATCACCACCTTAGGAGGTGATAAGAGCCCCATTAGGCTAATCCAAGCACTCCATTCAGGAGCCTGCAGAGTAGGTTATGCCCATCAGCAGCCTTCTGTCTTCCCGAGCTTTTGTAAACTCACCTGGGAAGACCAGCCCCCCTTTCAATCAGGAAGGAAGGAGGGAGGAGGAGCCAGCCAGGAGTATAAAGCTAGGCCTGCCATCGCGTGAGGCTCTCTCCAGATGCGTGTGGCCTCTGGGATCCCAAGTGCCAGGTAAACTGAGAGTTTAGCATCTGGGCGAGTTCAGCAGCAGGGCAAGGAGGCCAGGGCCCCATACACTGCCCTTCCTCTTCCTTCGAGAAGAGGGCTGCTATCCAGTGTAGGGTTTTTTAAAAGGACCCCTAAATAAAACAACAACAACAACAACAACAAAGCTATGCAGTCAGACAGCCAGCAGCAGGGTGGGGGCTATCCATTGTTTTGCATTGAGTGACACATGTATGATTATATGCTTCTGGGGTATAAGTCATGGGTGTGTCCTCGGTGCAAGGAGCTCCAGGGTCTCAGGGAACGCGTCCGCTCCCTTGAAGCCTTGGTGGCCGACCTGGAGAAGCGCAGGCAGGCAGAGGAGGACCGTGGGGAGACTTCCGGGGATGATCAGGCTTCGTCCCAACCTCAGGCGTGCAGCTCCTCAGCTGCCCGGGTGGGAAGTCTCGGGACTGGAGGACGTCATCCTGGAGAGGAGGGAAACAATCCCCTAGGGGGGACCCCTTCTCCAGGGGATGGGCCTGTATCCGAACGCACTCGGGATACTCCTCGGGAGGGGGGTCGGGGGCTTCTTGTAGTGGGGGATTCGATTATTAGAAACATAGAGAGGGGGGTTTGCGACGGATGCGAGGACCGCATGGTGACTTGCCTGCCTGGTGCGAAGGTTGCGGACATCACTTCTCGTCTAGACAGGCTAGTAGACAGTGCTGGGGGAGAGGTAGTGGCTGTGGTGCATGTTGGCACCAACAACGTGGGCAAGTGTAGCTGGGAGGTCCTGGAAGCCAAATTTAGGCTTTTAGGCAGGAAACTGAAAGCCAGGACCTCAAAGGTAGCGTTCTCTGAAGTGCTACCTGTTCCACGCGCAGGGCCAGCTAGGCAGGTGGAGATCAGGGGTCTCAATGCGTGGATGAGACGGTGGTGTAGGGAGGAGGGGTTTAGATTCGTTAGGCACTGGGGAACGTTTTGGGACAAGCGGGGCCTGTACAAGAGGGACGGGCTCCACTTGAACCAGAATGGAACCAGACTGCTGGCGCATAACATTAAAAAGGTGGCAGAGCAGCTTTTAAACTGATCCCTGGGGGAAAGCCGACAGGAGCCGAGGGGCATCTGGTTCGGGATTCCTCATCCCTATGGGATGAGGATGGGGAGGTTAGAGAACAACAAGACAAAGGCAGAGTAGGAGAAGAAATTGGGAAAGGTAGCGTGATGGGATGTGATAGAAGGTTTGGCACAATGAGAGGATGCGGGGACAAGTATGCAACTTGACAAGTATGCAACTTGACAAGTATGCAAGTATGCAACTTGACAAGTATACTTGACAAGTATGCAACTTGTCCCTCAAAACAGCCACGGTGCCAGAAGATTGGAGGATAGCAAATGTCACACCTATTTTTAAAAAGGGAAAGAGGGGGGACCCGGGAAACTATAGGCCGGTCAGCCTAACATCCATACCGGGTAAAATGGTGGAATGCCTCATCAAAGATAGGATCACAAAACACAAAGATGAACAGGCCTTGCTGAGGGAGAGTCAGCATGGCTTCTGTAAGGGTAAGTCTTGCCTCACAAACCTTATAGAATTCTTTGAAAAGGTCAACAGGCATGTGGATGTGGGAGAACCCGTAGACATTATATATCTGGACTTTCAGAAGGCGTTTGACACGGTCCCTCACCAAAGGCTACTGAAAAAACTCCACAGTCAGGCAATTAGAGGACAGGTCCTCTCATGGATTGAGAACTGGTTGGAGGCCAGGAAGCAGAGAGTGGGTGTCAATGGGCAA
The DNA here is from genome assembly GCF_035046505.1 of Tiliqua scincoides. Classification (NCBI taxonomy): domain Eukaryota; kingdom Metazoa; phylum Chordata; class Lepidosauria; order Squamata; family Scincidae; genus Tiliqua; species Tiliqua scincoides. The sequence continues at coordinate 129,446,086 of NC_089821.1, read as the reverse complement.
TTTTCACAATGGAGAGAGGTGAAAAGCGGTGTGCCCCAAGGATCTGTCCTGGGACCAGTGCTTTTCAACCTCTTCATAAATGACCTGGAGACAGGGTTGAGCAGTGAGGTGGATAAGTTTGCAGACGACACCAAACTTTTCCGAGTGGTGAAGACCAGAAGTGATTGTGAGGAGCTCCAGAAGGATCTCTCCAGACTGGCAGAATGGGCAGCAAAATGGCAGATGTGCTTCAATGTCAGTAAGTGTAAAGTCATGCACATTGGGGCAAAAAATCAAAACTTTAGATATAGGCTGATGGGTTCTGAGCTGTCTGTGACAGATCAGGAGAGAGATCTTGGGGTGGTGGTAGACAGGTCGATGAAAGTGTCGACCCAATGTGCGGCGGCAGTGAAGAAGGCCAATTCTATGCTTGGGATCATTAGGAAGGGTACTGAGAACAAAACGGCTAGTATTATAATGCCGTTGTACAAATCTATGGTAAGGCCACACCTGGAGTATTGTTTCCAGTTCTGGTCGCCGCATCTCAAAAAAGACATAGTGGAAATGGAAAAGGTGCAAAAGAGAGCGACTAAGATGATTATGGGGCTGGGGCACCTTCCTTATGAGGAAAGGCTACGGCGTTTGGGCCTCTTCAGCCTAGAAAAGAGACGCCTGAGGGGGGACATGATTGAGACATACAAAATTATGCAGGGAATGGACAGAGTGGATAGGGAGATGCTCTTTACACTCTCACATAATACCAGAACCAGGGGACATCCACTAAAGTTGAGTGTTGGGCGGGTTAGGACAAACAAAAGAAAATATTTCTTTACTCAGCGTGTGGTCGGTCTGTGGAACTCCTTGCCACAGGATGTGGTGCTGGCGTCTAGCCTAGACGCCTTTAAAAGGGGATTGGACAAGTTTCTGGAGGAAAAATCCATTATGGGGTACAAGCCATGATGTGTATGCGCAACCTCCTGATTTTAGAAATGGGTTATATCAGAATGCCAGATGCAGTGGAGGGCACCAGGATGCAGGTCTCTTGTTATCTGGTGTGCTCCCTGGGGCATTTGGTGGGCCGCTGTGAGATACAGGAAGCTGGACTAGATGGGCCTATGGCCTGATCCAGTGGGGCTGTTCTTATGTTCTTATGTTCTTAGTGATAATAACTAAAAACACATAACACTGCTATCTGAACTTCTCGTTTAAGAAAGAAAGAAAGCCAGCCAGCCCTCAGAAATCTTCAATCAATCAATCAATTCTGTAACACCTCTGCATGCATGTGGCTGCATTTGCTGACACTATTTCATCTATATCACCTACCTAGTACACTTTAAAAATGATTATAGTTTATAATTATGTTTTATAAAAATGTGCCATTGGAATAAAAATGCATAACACCGCTTAGAAATGTGCTGCTGGAAACACTGGTGGGAAGGCCCCCCACACTGTGGAGGCTTACCCCCAGGAAAAGAAATGATTGTTCACTTACTCAAACAGACCTCCACAACTGCCTTCCTTGCAGGACGCAGTGGTAGCCATAGCCATATTTGTGCCACTGCATTGATGGGGTGGGGAGGGAATAGGATTGGGCTCTTAGTGACGAAGGGGGAAAATTACTTTGTAGAAGCTTGCAGTAAAGCACCGTAAACTCATAAACAGGCATTTCAGAAACCATATTGCTAGTTTTTTTTCATAAATGAGTTGACCCTCCCTTGTTTTTATTGCTTTTCTTTTGGCAGTGCCAGGCCCCTCTGAAATGCAAAAGGCAGTGGTGGGGCACTGGGGGTCTGGCTCCAGCAGCAATGACCCAGCCACCAGGGCCTTAGACAGGAGAGTGGGGAAAGAGAGCTGTGTTACCCTGGTCCTTCAGGACTCCCAGGCAGGCCAGCCTCTGCTCCAGCTGAGAGCCTAGCCTGCCTTCATCCTTGGCCCAGCTGGACTTTATACTGGTGATGGCCCCTCCAGACACCACCCCATCCTCCTTGGGAAGGCTAAAAAGCTGAGATCTTGTACTCCTCTTTCCTGGCTCCCCTGGCCAGTGTTCCTCCCACAGCTGGCCTTGGAGTCTGTCTCCTCCTCACCTTGAGCTTCCCCCTCTTGCCCTGCAACTAGCCTGTTCCTCCTGCGTCTATCCCAGATAAGTCAGGGAGACCCTGACAGGCAGTGAAGAGTGGAATACATTTCTTCCACTGCTAATGGAAGGTCCCATAATAATATGGCAGCATCACTACTTGTTGTGGTGTTTTGATGCTTGGACTGTTAATGCTATTGTTAATTTTGGTCCTTTAAAAACTGAGCAGAAATCCCCTGGGATGTGTTTTATAGAAACTTCCTTGAAGAGTTTCAGAAGTTTCTTCTTGGGAGGAACCCTGAAATATGCTGTAAATTGCATTTATATATATATATATATAATTCATTGTCAATTCTAAATGAAAGCATTTTTGTTTAAATACTGAGCAAAAGTGTTTATTTTGAAGGTCATTGTGTTCAACAGTGGCTCCCTTTCCTAGGACCCTTCAGCTGGTAGAGGTTGTGCTGGGTAAGCCTTTCTCCTCCACTGCAATGCTTCAGGCAGCTTACCAGGATCCCCTGTGCTTCTCATCCTTTAACCTGCACCAAACCTGCCCGTGGCATATCAGTGCAATCCTGTGTTCTAAGGGCAGAAGGAAAATGTTCTGTACCGACATTCAGTTAAACCAGAGCACAAAATCCTCCGTTCAAAAGAAGTAGTCTGTCTTGTAAACTGACATATTTTCTTTCTCCTCCTGCTGAGTCTTTGTCTTCAAAATACATCTTGTCAGTCTTGGAAAGAGCATATGTGAGAGAGGCAGTGAAAATGATGCATACCAAACTGATTTCCAAGTATAGGGTTGCGGGCTGGGGAGAAAACTGGCTACAGCCTTCACTGAAATCACAATGCCAGCAGAGCATGAGTGTGCCTAGAATGAGAAATGGGCAGGGATATGTAAGCAGTCTTGCATCAGGCTTCTCCCTTTGCAGACACCGTGCTGTTGGGAAAAGGTGCTGTGGATAAAGTGCTAGCTAAGGCTTGGCATGGGGATATGATTTTCTCTTCCGGTCACAAACTCCTCTAGCACCACTTGGCTCCTGAAGACTCTTAAACAGTGTTGGTCAATGTGGTGGGGTGGTGATAGTAGTAAACAACTACTGCTGAGCAATGACTGAGAGGGAGGGGCACCATGAATTTACAGCAGACATTGTGCCAATGGCACTTGGGGGCAGGAGTAGGCACGTTTGGCAAAGGTATGGGCTGACTGTGGATAAGTCAGCATCTCTCTGAAGCTGATCTCATGGCCTCCTAGTTCCACTCTCTGAGGTCTGTAGGGAAGGGCACGCCCAGTCACCTCCTCCAAAGCTGCTCCAAAGCACACCACTTCCCCAGTCACTATTTTCCTGAGAGGTACAAAGAGATCACTGTGCTTTTCTTCTTTTGTTCTCAACTCCTCACCTTTGAAGCACCTTTCTGTTTCTCCATCTAACATCCCAAGATCATCCCAAGAGGGTAGAGCCTCCATTTGCCTGAAGATAACATCCACAAGGTCGCCAGTTCAAAGCCACCGGCACTGTGCGACATTGAAGCAGCTGACAAGCTGAAGCCAAGCTATTCCATCTGCTCTGAGCATGGGAGGATGGAGGCCAGAATGTGAAACCAGATCAGAAAGAAACATCTGAATGTTGTGGTTCTTGGAAGATAGAACCTTCTTTCAATTGTAAAAAAACCTTACGGGGATTTAAATAGCCCGCCTATGTAAACCGCCTTGAATAAAGCCTTGAATAAAGACCAAGAAAGGCAGTATATAAATACCTGTATTATTATTTATTATTATTATCAGTGAGCATAGCAGGAAAACAATTTCCTGCCTCAGGCAACCAGAGGCCCACTGTGAACCTACTGGCTAGATTAGATCAGGGCTGATGTTCCATATTAAGCCAACCCTCACTGGTCCAGAAGAGGGAACAAGCCAGGTGTTGCTAGCTGTGCAATGGTGGCAATGCTTGGTGGTCTCTTCTGCACAGTTCCTAGGGAAGTTATCTGCAGACAATGGCCTGATTGGTGGAGGAACTGTGCAGTCTCTATAGAGACTGCAGGTGGCCTTGCAGCAGTTTCTGTTGTTAGCCTGAGCCACTGTATGAAATAAGGAGGTTAGAATTGGGATGTCCATCACTGTTTCATGGTCAATGTTTTATTTCTGTTTGCTTCCTTTAACTCAAGACGCTAGATGCTTGCCCAGAGAGCAAAGGAACAGACCAATAACATGTCTTTTTAAAGGGCTAGATGGCAAGAGGCCACAGATCCAAAGGCCAGAAAGGCTGCATTTTTCATTTCAACCAGGTAATCGTCACCCTTCTTAATTATTTCATGCAGCCTAACATGCCACATTTGAACTGAGACCTGTTTACTTCTTAGATGTAAATGGAACTATCACACTTCTGAAGTGTAGATGTCTTCCAGTCCCTAATTCAGCTGGAATAGGATATTTGGGGTCTTGTGACTATAGCCAATGGGACTACTGAATTTGGGAATAAAAAACAGGGCAAGCCCAAGTCCTCCACGCACCTGAGGAGACATGTCAAATGCAGCCCCTACTCTGCTGGTGATGTGCCAAACTCTGCTTCTCCCACTCTCCAGTGTCCAAGCTCAGCACTCTCTTCCCCCCCACACATTTTTTCTTCTTCCCTGTCCCCCATTTCCAATCCAGGAAGTAGAAGAAGGAGCAGTGGATGCAAGTAGGTAAACAGAGATGGGTGCCCTCCACCAATTTGCTGCCCAAGGAAGCAACTTCAGTTGACCTCCTGGGTGGGCTGGCCCTGAAAACAACATTTGTAAAACAAAGGATAAGAACATAAGAGCAGCCCCACTGGATCAGGCCAAAGGCCCATCTAGTCCAGCTTCCTGTATCTCACAGCGGCCCCACCAAATGCTCCAGGGAGCACACCGGATAACAATAGACCTGCATCCTGGTGCCCTCCCTTGCATCTGACATAGCCCATTTCTAAAATCAGGAGGCTGCACATACACATCATGGTTTGTAACCCGTAATGGATTTTTCCTCCAGAAACTTGTCCAACCCCCTTTTAAAGGCATCCAGGCCAGACGCCATCACTACATCCCGTGGCAAGGTGTTCCACAGACTAACTACACGCTGAGTAAAGAAATTTTCTTTTCGCTTCAGATCTGCAACCCATAAGCTTCAGAACTCCAACCCATGATTAAGCTCAAGCTAACCCAATGGAGCATCCCACTAGTTAATGCACCCTTAACTGCCTGGGAAAACAAAGGCAGAACCCAGCAGGAATTTCCTTTCACCATCAAATTGTACAGCTGCACCACTGATCATTACACCGGATCCTGATCATGATAGTTTTCTCCTGGGGTGTGCATGTTACTTGTGTTTTTAAACACATTGCCAGTAACAATAACACAATGTGAAAATGGTCCAATTCTAGGTTGATGGAAAAGAACCTTCTTGAGCCTTATCAGTAGCAAAAGAGAACACCAGCAAAACAGAATCTGGGGGCAATGAAAAGCAAAACTAAATGTATAGCACAATTTTAAGTTATATTTGGCACAATCCTACTAAAGATTTGTGCTGGTGGAGCAAGCACTCCACCACTCCACTCCAGCACATATACTGTCAAATATGCCTTAAAGTGTGTTGTGACAATGCAACTTCTGGTCCACTGGCAGGAAGGAAGCCTTCCTGCTGGTGCCAGTGCATGGAGTGGTGTCCAGTGGAGCAGTGCAGCGTGGGGGAAGGACAGGGGAGGGGGATGGGCAGATTGAGCCTAGGGAGGGGTGGGACTGATGGTGCTGGCACGTAGTGTATCCTATCTGATCTGCCAACAAAGGGCAACACTGACTTGCACCAGCAATTCCAGTAGCACAGGCCCAAGTGGCTGCTGGGACTTACCCTGGGGCAAGGGGACAAATGGGGCAAGGATGCAGAAGCCGTGCTGGCATCAGTGCAGGGGAACTTAGGTAGGATTGGGCTGTTTCTCCAGGTTAATGTGGCTAGAAGAACTTAAGTGCAAGTGCTCTCGCTTAAATGGATCCAGATGTTAAAAAAAGCAGAACACAATATTTTGCTAAACATACTGTTTTCACCTTGGAATAACAATTTCAAAGGATGCATTAAACTTTTTATTTACTTCATTAATCATGCTCGTTTCTCCTTCATTGGTTTAGATATGAATCATTTCTTATTTTGCAAAAACTAATTCCAAAGGTTGAGTTTTCCACTGCTTTACTAGAGTGTTGTGGTCTGATAGTTATGAAAATTATTTCTACCTTGTTTAACTTCTTTGTCTCAAAATGTGCTGGCTATAATTGCAAGCAGAATCCCTAGCCTACCTCCAGCTTCATTTTTAATTTCCCTTGCCTGAATCAGACATAAGAAGCTATGATTTATTGTTCGCCTCACTCTGTGAAAGAAGGGAAGGTTACAAGTCTTTCCTTCCAACATATAAAAGTCATCGCTAGTCTTGGATCAAATGAAAGAAAAGACAGAATGAGAAAAGGGACAGAAAGACAGAATACAGAACTGGCTTTATCAATCCATAATTGACTAAAATAAATACCTACTTTTTCAATGCAGGAATTAATAAGACACGTTCAGAAAATTCTAGAGATATGTTCAAAGGCAACTGAATAGCTGAATGTGTAGTTTAATAACACACATCAGATTTCAGTCCATATTTCCATGAACATGAGAAATGCAATGAGCAATTCTATCATAAGCATTAGGAGAATGCAAGACAGTTCAGCCATGCGGCATTATAAATTCTAGCCTTGTGTGTATGATTTAAACACGTTTGCTATCAAGGAAACACCACACACATGTATACAATGGTAGAATTTCACCTGCTCTTGCTAAGAATGAAAGCGTGAGAGGGGTGCTGCTAATGAAAAACATTCAGCGGAGAAGTACATTCCTAATTTATGTCTGTGTCACAGATGCCAGGCAAGGGGAGATGCTAGATCCATAAATATTAGTTTGCGATGAAGAACAGGTGAGCATTGAGAGGAAAAAGTATTCTCCATGTACTTCTTTGAACAGTGTATTTACCAAGCCTGTTCTGTGTCCTTTAGGAAGGTGGAATAATTCTTCCTTTCAAACAAGTCACATTACAATTTGTCTGTAATGGTAGTTCTGCTTTTGTAAAACCCACAAGGGGTTTGCACACATAGTTCACAAAAAGACCAAACTTTTGTAGCTGACAGAGCAGCATTTGTAAAAAGTCTTGTCCCTTTTTTTTAACCCAGATCGAGTATATGCTTAGGGAAGGCTATGAAATACTGGGGAGGGGCAGGAGTGTCTGCTCTTTGAAGGAAAAAGTCCCAAGTTTTACAAAGTCCTTGGGTACACCTAAGTCTGTTATTTGGCTCTTAGCGTATTCCTAGGAGGCATGGGCACTCTCTGACTCTTACTTCCAAGTTCTGAACAGGGTTATGGGGAGAACGACCACACCTGAGTATCTTTTTTCCATGAGTACAGACAGATGTCTGCAAGATTTACAGCCCAATCCTTCATAATTCCACACATAGCAATATGCTGTATCTGTGGGGGAATTTCAGACCCCAAAGGTCTCCTCTGGGTAAGGCTGCATTTGTTCCCCTGCCTGGGATAAGCCCTCACTGTCTGAATGGGTTACTCAGACCTGCTCCAGTTGTATACCTGGCACAAGACAGAGTGCACCTGGGAAGGCTGCTCTGGGTTACTGTCACTTCCTGGTCTTGATCCACTCTCTTCCCCCTGTTCTCTGCCCCATTCCTTCCCCTCCCTGCCTCCTTCCTGCCCCCCCTGCTGACTTACTGGTGCCTGGGGACGTGGACAGCCTGCTGGCTCACAGACCTTGCCACTTGCTGCTTTCAGCAGCAAGAAGGCCACATAGAATGGTGTGTCACACTTTGACAGCTTAAGCGTCTTATGCTACCAGAGCACTAGTTCTGCCTTTTCCACTCCAACTGCCTTTTCTCCTCCTCCTCCCCACATCTTCAGGTACATCAGCCTCTGGTGTGAGCCGAAGGGCTCTTTGTCCGTGGATGAAGACAGTGGATCAGGAGGCTGTATGACTCCTTGTTGTGGCTGTTGTTGCTGAGCGGCTCATCATCTTTGGATCCCTGATCGCCAGCACTGTACCCTCCCCTTTTATGCAGTACTGTGCTGTTTAATGATTGGACACCTGGAAGGGGTTAGGAGGCATTGTGTCAGCAGTAGGGTTTGTGTGAGACTGAATGCAGGATTGTGCGTGGGTGGTTGAGGAGGTGTCATGTGAGTGAGTTTTGGTTGTGATTCAGGAGTGTTAACCTTTGGTCTTGGATTAAGGAACTCAAGGAGAAGCTGGTGTCCTCTGTCTGGGGGGGGGGGAGGGAGTGCAGCCACCATTAATAGAGTAGATTTTGTTTATTTATTTATTCATTTATAGTTTGGGTTCCAAGTTTTATTGTGGTGTTTTTTGAATGGTTTATTTTTATACATATTTATATATTTTATGTTTTTATGATTTCTTTGTAAGCCGCCTTGAGTGCCCTTTACTGGGACAGAAAGGCAGAATATAAATAAATAAATAAATAAATAAATAAATAAATAAATAAATAAATAAGGCCCTATTTGGATCAAGGCATTAAATAGTAGCATTTCATCTGAATAAAAGAGAACTAGTGATTACATTGTTGCTCCTACAGCCCAGTTTCAGTGTTGATATTCTGCTTTACAAACAGAGAGATCAGTTCTGAGAAAATTCTCTTGCATGGGTCGATCTTACATGAAGCTTTTCTAAAGTTGCAGAGTGAGCCCCTATTCCCTCACAGACCTCATTCTTCAGTAATCTTTAACCTTTTCTAAGAAACATCAGTCAGTATCTATTTGGAAAGATTCAAGTGAAATTGCTCTCCCACCCAGTTGCTGTTTAAAGTTGCGATACAGAGATCTCCTTTATGTGTGTTCAAGGTCTATGGGCACGCACAACAGCTTGTCACTCCCTTTCTCTCGAGCAGCTTCTTCTACTACATTTGAATCCACTGGAGTTACTCAGCAATTTGATTTCACATCAGCAGCAATTGGTTGCTTTTGGAAAGAGGAAACTTGAAAATGCTACCGAAAAGCAACAGCTTATCGCCTGTCTCTCTCGGTCTTGGTCAAGTTATTTTAACTGTAAACATAAGCAATGCACATATGATTAAACAATTGGTTACTTGAAGGGGGACAGGAGTTAGGGTTACATCTGTTGAATAAGCTCCTAATATGTTCCATTTACAAAAAAGTTATGCATTGTCCACACCCATCCATTTTTCAAGGATACAGAACACACCCAGACCTGAGTGAAAAATGGGACTATGGGAAAATTGGAGGCTTGGGACTATGGGAACAGTCCCAACCTTCCTCTGCTTGTTCATTATAAAACCTGTTGACTGTCCTCCTAGTGCCATAGAGACAACACTCTTCGTTAATCTAAAGAAAGGCCATTAGCACCATATGTGCTAATGGTTCATTGCCCTGCCTTGTGCAGCCAGGCTCTCACTAGCTGCTGCCTCAACTGCAGCCAGGAACTTGTATGGGTCAAGCTTGCTTTGCCTGACCCAGCTCAGTTTGGGAGCTACAGTGACCTCACCCTCCCACCCTTTTGTACAGTCTGAGACTAGCTGGTCTCTTGTTTAGGGCTGGGTAGTAATTTTTTGCTGTTATCCTGATTGGCGTTTGGATGGCAGTTTTTCATGTATCTCAGACTGGTGTTGTGTTGGGGTAGTTTTATTTTCCCTATTAATGTTCTATTATTGGTCATTTTGGTGTGAAGCATGTGGGGTCTGGGTAGGTAGGTACAGCTTGGGGTACATCTAAGGCAGTAAAATCAAGGGGTGAGCCAGTACCACTCACATGATGCCTGATTGGCTCAACAGGCTGGCAGGCCCCTTTGACTTGACTTGCAAGGCTTGTCATGCTGGGCAGGAAGTCCAGCTGCCTTGACACTTTTGCGGAGATAATGACAAGGTGTCTCAGACAATGGACTGATGACAGCCTTGAGTTGGTTTGCTCTAGAGCCCCCAGGGGAGGCAGATGGCCAGGTTTCCCCCGCCTTATGACCCTGCACACTGGGGGGGGGGGCTGTAACTTTTACTCTCTCCCCACCTGACACTGCTGTAACCAAATTAAATAAACTGAACCCCTGCTAACTGGTTAAGAGGCACTTTTTCAAGTGGGTGCTCCTTTTATTTAGCAGGGGGAGAGTAACTGGCCCACCTCACCCCAGCAGTGTCTTTTCTAGTGGCTGTCTGCTGGTGTTGCATCTTTTTAGATTGTGAGCCCTTTTGGGACAGGGAGCCATTAGTTATTTGATTTTTTTCTGTAAACCGCTTTGTGAACCTTTTGTTGAAAAGCGGTATATAAATACTATTAATAATAAATAATAATAATAAATTGGCCCACTTAATTCCCAACCTGCAGTCTGGTGTATTTCGGGGGGGGGGGTAATGCAATACATTTAGTACTGATGCCATTGTTATTGAAAAAGCCTATTGATTGTATGGAAGTATGGCTTTCTTCAGTTTTATGGAAAAGCTCCAGGTGAACAGTAACAACAAATAATCCTGGATTTGATAATAGAAATGCTTGACTTTGACTCAAAGGATTAATAAATCAGCAATTTTGCATTATAAAGGGCCAATCCTATCCAACTTGCCAGTGTTAATGAAACTGTGCCAATGAGATATGCGCTGCATCCTGAGGTGGAGGGCAGTCATGGATGCCTCCTCAAGGTAAGGGAGCATTTGTTCCCTTACCTCAGGGCTGCACTGCAGCTGCATCGGTGCTGGAAAGTTGGATAGGATTGAGCCCAAAGTCGTATACCAATGAACTGATGTGATGGTATAACTTCTATCTGTGGTGCCCATAAATCCGGAGGAGTTAAAGATTGAAAACACAAGGATAGCATTTAGAGGCTTCTGCTGCATCCTCTCTCATGCAAAACAACATGAAACATCTTTTATAGGGTTAACTGACATATGCCACTGCTATTTCACACCACTGTAGTAAATCAACACTGAACATCTGCTATGGCTTGAAAATGTGTCATTTTCTCTTACAACAAAAAATGTGTAAGTTGTCACACCACTGACTATGCAACCACTGACTATGCAATGTGTTGAGCAGGCAGAAACCTTTCTATAAAAACTGCACAAATTTATGTTCTACATCAAGTTTCTCAAGATTGCAATGCTTTTCCTTTCACTTGGCCATAATGCTTTGACTGAGAGGGAACATCAGTATCTGTGGTATTATTCCTTGTGTAGTACAAGGACACTATTGGGTAAGGTACCTGTGACTATATAGACAGTTCGGATCAGTTACATAAGGCAGTACATCCCTATTCTATTCCTTAGGTACCATTTAAACATTACAGTAGCACTACTGGATGAACCTATAGAAAAACAAGCAGCTTCCATGCTGCTACTGGAACATGTACAAGGTGCCCAAATCACAACTACGCCATGCACCATTTATTGAATTCAGTTTATAGATTTCAGTCATCATCGGTATTTTCTCATGAAAGGTCCACTAGCTATACTTTTTCTCTTCTTTACACAAGAAACTTGGGGAAACTCTTGTAATCCATAGATTATGGGGGTTTCCTCCCTAACTCCTGCAGCCCTCCATGAGTTTACCTGATAGCATGGGTGGCCTGCAGAGATTTCTAGCATAGCTTCATTCCCAGGAAGATCTGCTCATCTTAAGCAACAAGCTTAAACCCTAGCTGTCGATTTACAGACACAGAACTCATCATCAGTAGCAGTGGGAATTCTGGTAAATTACAAAAGAACGTGACATCCACTCAAGCCAGAGCTGTGTTATGAATGAGGGGCTGCTGCTGCTGCTGCTGCTGCTGAAAACAGCAGTTCTGTAAATTATCTTCCTCCCTTCTGCTCTTTAATGCTTTGTAAGATATAATGATGCCACTGTGTTTCAAGTGCCCCTGATCCATTTCATTGGCTCTGTTGTTCAGGGGTGGGGAATCTTGCAATGTAGCAACATCATGCCATGTGTTTTGCCCTATTAAACATGCAGGGGAGAAGCAAGGAGGGGAGGATACATTCACGCAAGTGTCACAAGCAGCAGCCACATGACAGCGTGAATTCTGGTCACGCAGTCCAGAAACTAAATTGCTCAGCACTGTTCCACAGACATTGCATTAGGATTGTGAGAAGTGGCAGCAGACATGCTTGCTGCTACTTTTCAATATTATACAGCTGGCTGTGCTGCTCCAAAGCTTTTACTTTTAAAGAAATAGGAACATTTATCCCAGTCATTCTTTTGACTGCTTCCTTGCTTTCCTCTGTTCTGGCTAAGCTTTGGATTCATTTTTTTTTTTTTTTTTTTTACAGATCTGCTCAATTTCTTTTCTTCTCATTGGTCATGTGTGCACCAAACTCAGCCAAAAGCTCCTAGCAATGAATTTTTATTTACTGTTATGTTGGGTTTCAAACATTGCATACGTACCAAGTTTGCATGCAGATCTCAAGGGGATTGAGGGCCTGATCCTGACCTGTGCACGCCAGCTCAGCGCAGGCGCACAGTGTCTCAAATGTGCCATAAGGCACACCTGAAACACATTCTGCTGAGCTAAAGCTGGTGCAGGCTCCACGCAAGCCCACGCTGAGCCAGCTCCGGGCAGTGGATGGGTGACTGCCACCTGGAGCTCTGGGTGAGTGCCAGGAGGTAGAAAGCTAAGTGGGGGCATGGGGGGAGGCGGGGGGAGGTGTTCCAGGGCAGAGGAGGGTGAAGAGAAGGTGTGTCAGGGGAGGGAGTGGGGCAGGACTGGTGGAACTCAGCTCCTCCATATCCAGAGCCCCACATTGAACCTCTTGGTCCAACATGAGACTCCATTACTCTAAATAGCTGGTGCAGAGTCGAGTAGCCCCACTGCTGGGCAATTTTCCTTACGTGGGGGAAGAGGACGGATTTACCCTGAAGGAGCCAGTGACGGCTGCCCTGTGCTCTCAGGATTCCACAGCAGCAATTTTGGTGCTGCAGCAACTCAGCGTGCTGGGCAGCTCAGGATTGGGCTGTGAGATAGTAGTATATGATGCAACCTTCGTGCATAACAGCCCTTATGCTCTTGGGCCATTTTTTATTTGCAAGTAGATGCCTGGCTGCTACTGACACCTGTGGCATTGCTAGGGGAATAAATACTAGGTTTCTTTAGGCACCTGGCTGCTGGTGAAAAGCAGCCCTTCTTCCTTGCCTTCAGAGCCAGTCGCGACTGCAAAAGGGCACAGGACTCATCCTTTTGTCATCCCCTGACTCACCAGACAAAAAGAATTCTGGGATGCTGTTGACAGGTACTAACAGTTACTATCTCCAACCAGCAGACCTGGAACCAGTGCCTCGCATGCAGGACTGCCAGTTTAGACCCCACAGCACCTTATGGTGCTGCACGTGCAAAGGCACTGTAAATCAGCATGACCTGGATGATTAAATCGTGCTGTTTAGCATCACCTTCAGCCAACTTCTATTAATTTTTCAATGATATGTAACTGCTGTGATAATTTCATTCTTTGGCTAACCTCTCAGTCTAAGGTGAAACTCCATCAGTAGTAACACAATACGATTTCAGGTGCTACAATAACGTATGAAGGGGAAAGAGAGAAAACCAAGTCATGTCTGTGATAAACATGGTAGGATTTCTTTCGTTTCATGTCTTTTCAAGAATATTGAAAGCTTCTCCTTAGAGCTGATAGTTAAATATAGCTATCTGTGTAGCAAGGGAAAACACCTTCAAGCCTGCAGATCTGTTGGCAGTATCCATATTCATCTCCTGAATATGAAGGTCTAACATCTCATTAGGGCTGCTTGAATCATAATAAATACTTCTCTGAACATTCCTTCAAATCTTCCATGAAATATTCATGCCCTTTGGCATTCGGGGCTGAGCAAGGTAAAAGGACTGCTCAGACAACTGAGTTGCTCGGAACAGTTATCTGAATGCAGAAGTTTGATAGATATGTGTTTGTATCCTCAGTGTGCACCCTCCAAAGACGGAACAGAAACACATGAATTGCCCAACCTAACTGGTTGTATGTGATCTAATGCCAGTTGTTCTACTGGTACTGTTCAGTTAGGGCTGCCATATCTAATTGGCAAATTAATCAACAAAGAGCATAAATTATTTGATAAGGTGATGTTGTAATTGGTGGGCCTGTGAATTATGGGCATTTTTGTTTAGCATTGATTCTGGTGTGCTACTGCAAGAAAGAAAATTCCCTAGAAGCAAAAAGAAATATTTAAAATAGACAATAGGAATATCTTTCAGAATCAGTTTCTGTTGGTGGGTGGTATGCATATTTTTGAGTTACACAGAATTCTTTGTAATTCAGCAGTTCAGACCTGCACCATACTTTGTTGTGGATGGTCAGCAGTAGGTGGCTGACAGCCCAATCCTATCCACACTTTCCTGGGAGTAAGCCCCATTGACTCAAATGGGACTGACTTCTGAGTAGACATGCATAGGATTGGGCTGTGAGCTGGCCTTTTGCCTTAAGCAAGCATGAAAGAAATCGGGACTGTTTCAAACTCATGGAAGCAAGCCTTGGCCAGTCCATGACATCAGCTTTGCAGAAAAGTAAAAAGGGGTGAAAATAGATACAATTTCCATTTCCCGTTCCCCTGGATGTAGCTGGCAGCTTGATAAAACAAATCAGCTTAGTAATAACACTCTTTCCTTTCTCCACATGCCTTTGCTATGTTGGCCTGTTGTATAGATAGAAAGGTCAAGAATGTACTCTGTAGATCTTAGGGTCAAATTACAAGTGTGCCTACTGCACAGTATGGATGAGGAGTGAATTTTGGGTTTGAATAGCAAGGGGAGAGGGCCACAAATGTAATTATGACAGAATTATGAGGCTTTTAATACTCTGCTGTAGTTTGGATCCTGACTGCACACCTCTGGGTGCTATTTTATTTGGGAAAAAACGTGTTGGTTTTCAATTTATGTTTTTCTTAACCAAAAATATTAGTTTTTGTATTAGTAATACTAATACAATACTAATACTAATGTATTAGTATTACTTACTAATTACTAATGTATTACTAATACTGTATTACTAATAATGTATTACTAATGTATTACTAAGTAATACTAATACTAATGTATTAGTATTACTTACTAATACTAATACTTAATTAGTATTAATTACTAATACTAATGTATTAGTAATACTTCCAGAAAGTATTAGGAAGCTAGCACAGGCATGGCAATGCTGGGGTCATGA
Organism: Tiliqua scincoides; assembly: GCF_035046505.1. Classification (NCBI taxonomy): domain Eukaryota; kingdom Metazoa; phylum Chordata; class Lepidosauria; order Squamata; family Scincidae; genus Tiliqua; species Tiliqua scincoides. Next base: position 129,430,821 of record NC_089821.1, on the reverse strand, counting down.
GGTCTTACAAAATGACTCATTCTTATCAGGAGTTGGGGGCAACTACCTTCTGCACCAGCTGCAGCTGCCAAATAGTTTTCAAGGGCATTCCAACATACAGCAGATTTTAACACGCTAGCTTTGAGGTCAGGGTCAGCGTAAGACCTCCAGATACCTAAAGCAGCATCCCAAATACTGCCCCCCTTTATCAAAAGATGTGCCAGCTTCTGTTCTTCCCACTCTCCAGGGTTCTAGCTCAGCACTCCCCTCCCTTCCACATGTCCTCTTCCTCTCTGTCTCCTCTTTCTTTTCCAATCCAGACATTTCACAGATGAACCAGCACTGCTCAATGTTAGAAAAGCATAAAAAGTCTTTCTCCAAAAGCACATGTTGTAACCTGATCACCAGGTAGTTAATGTAAAGCAGTTCTTGCTACCACTACAATCTGACAGTTCAGGTGGAGGAGGAGGTTATCCTCCTTGTGTTGGACAAGGGAGTCTGTCCCCCCCCGTCCTGGTTGCCCATGTCTTCTTGTTCCTCCTGGTGTCCAGCCTCATGCAGCCCTGAAAACAAAGCAAGACTCCCTCCCTTCAACCCCGCTCCTGCTTCCTGGAGCCCATCTACCCTCCTCTCTCTTGCTTGCATGTGCTAGTTTGAATGCAGCTTCCAGGATTGCCCATGAGGTCCTTTGGGGTGCTGTGGAAGCCACAAAAAACAGAAGCAAGCACACACACAGAGTGAGACATCAAGCAGAGTGGTGTCTCCACTTGTTCCTGGGAAGAACTCCTGAGTCACTTCTTGTTCCAAAACACGCATAACTCGAGTCCACATGAGTCACCAAAAATGTGTGTGTGGCAACTCAGGTCCAAGTCTTCTGAGTTAAGTTTTCCATCTCTGGTGGCCCATGCATTATGATATTAGACCAGAATCTAAAGGAAACCCTCACCCTTTTGGCAATTAGATAGGACTGTTGAGAAACTGTTAAAATAATAATTGACAACTCTTAAAGAGAAGTTTGGGACTCATAAAATCACTACTTCTGAAGCAAAATTCAGGCCTGGAGATCAGTCAGCTCAAGACCTATCATTCCTAACCTTGTCTGATTTCACCATTGGATTTCACACATTTGCTCAACTTCTACCCTCTAGCGGATTTGCAAATTTCAGTACTTGTCACATGTATTTAAGTTCTAACCAGGAAGCAATTCCAAATGTTTCTACTGCTACTTTAATCAAGCCCAAGAGCTCATTGACTTACATTTGTCTAAAACTGCATACAGATATGAATTAAATATATGTATTATTATCTTGGCCATCCACTGTACTTTCTGCATACAGTCTGTGAGATTAAACATTCATGTGATCTCTTTCCCCTTCAAAGTACTATACCTCCTCATTACTTATTCTCTTTTTCTTTCTGCCTGCATTACAGATGCTGAAGATCATCGAAGGACACTATCCTAGGGGAACTCTGCTTCAACATTCCAAAATAAAGGTTTTTTTTCTTATACTAGCTGTAGCAAACTGTCCATCTGCTTATGCTAAGCCCAAAAGCTCTCTGATGACCCCTTAGTTTGTAGCTATAGGGGTGGAATGCAGTTGGTACACCTTCAATAGTTGCTTAGGTCCTTGAGCAGCAACAACCAAGGTTATTTTGCAGAGCAACGCAATAAAACAAAACAGACTTCATCACGTATGCAAAAACAGTCTGTAAATCTTCTGCTCATTTTAAGACAAAAGATTTGGTGAAGTGCTCCAAACAGAAATTATTTCACTGCTACAAACACACGCAATTTGCAAGCTGCAATAAACAGGTAAACAAATAAATAACCAGCAATTAAGGGTTCTCTAAAGATGCAAGTTAGGAAAATTATGCAGATTTGGAGAGATGACTTGCAAACATATCCTGCAGACAGGGGATGCAGGCAACTCTGCCCTCCAGTATTCAGCAAAGATATTTCTGCAAGAGTTGAGGCTTCTCAGGATCTTTGGAGGCAAAGGTTTCTAGGAAAATCTGCAGAAAAGATGACACAATCCCCATCACATCCCAGAATCTGACACTGTAGCAGGAGTGGACAAACATTTTGGCAGGAGGGCCACATCATCTCTCTGATACTGTGTCAGGGGCTGGGGAAAAAAGGTAGTAATTTACAGTTTTAATTTGCATAAATTTGCATAAATGAATATATTAGAAACAGAACTTATATGAATGAACAAATTTTACTAAGTTTATTTATAATACACATGAGAACTATAAGATAGGCATGTAGAACCAATAAGAACTATGAACTGTTTGCCACACACCTCTTGCACAGCGAAGACATACAGACCAAGCCAGAAAAACATGGAGACATAAGTTGTTCAGATGCAGTGGGAGGCAGGTTAAAATAATGCCCAGGAAAAAGCAGAAAACACACAGAGACTAAAAAAGGCCTTGCTCTAACTTGGCCCACAGTTTGTGTCTGGTGGTCATGACCAGCAGTCGTGGGCAGTGCAGAGTTTGCCCTGCACTGCAGCATCACTGTAGCATCAAATGCTCCATTTGCAGGGTTTTTAAAAAAAAATGCAAAAGATGTACCTTATTAAACAGGTACAGCATTTCTTGCAAATGGTGGAGAGAAGACGCCAACTGCTCTTGCTCTTGGTCATTCTCCCAGCACTCCCACCTTCATTGGTGGGTCTCTTTTGTTTAAATGTGAGATTCATAGGTGCCATTTCAGATGTGTGATATTTGGCTGAATACTAATCCACTATATTTTTTATTTTCAAATTTTTATACCACCCTTCCTCCAAGGAACTCAGGGTGGTGTACATGGTTCCCTCTTCCTTTTGTTGGCAACCTTCAGCCTCGAAGGACTCTGGTATCGTGCTCTGAATGGTGGTTCTGGAACAGCGTCTAGTGTGGCTGAAAAGGCCGATTCAGGAGTGACAATCCCTTCCACACCGGGAGCAAGTGCAGTCTGTCCCTGGTCTGTCTCCCTGGCTATGGGCCTTCCTTCTTTGCCTCAGTCTGTTGGCCAAGTGTCCAACTCTTCCTTTTATCCTCACAACAAACCTGTGAGGTAGGTGGGGCTGAGAGATACTGGCCCAAGGTCACGCAGGAAACTTCCTGGCGAAGTGGGGGTTTGAACCTGGATCTTTCAGGTCTAAGTCCAACTACTTCTGAGAATCCACATTTTTGTTTTGGCATACTGTCTCAAATGTATAGTGTGTATGCATCTGTATAACACGCATACACAATACAACTTCACAAATCACATATTTAAGAAAACAAACTTTTGATCCAAAACTCCACTCACTGAGCTGCTGTAAGACACATTTGCACCTCCTCGAGAGTTGCCAAGGCTGGCGCACAGAGGCGAACTGGCCTACAGAAGCTGGAATAAGCTTCCGTGCCAACAGAGGCTCCGAGTCTTGCGTCAGCTGAGCTGGAGTGGGTGGTGAGGAGGCAGGAAGGAGGAGTTCCAGGGTGGGAGGAGCGCAGGTGGTTGGCGGCTCCAGGGGTGGGAGGGCGGGTGGGGAGTGGGAGGCGGAGCTGGAACCCAGCAGTTATGCCGGATCCCATCCCCCGTTCCCAGGGAGTTTGGAGTAGCTTCAAGCCGCTCCACTCTCCTCTGACATGTGCCACCTCAGGAGGTGGTGCAGGTCCAAGGAGACCCATAGCTGCCAGGGTGTCTTACCCTGTGGTAAGGGCGAAAGTTCCCCCTTACCTCTGGCTTAGCTGCTTTGGGCCCCTATCCCACACTGGATACAGCACAAGCCTCTTGGCTTGCCTGTTCCAGCGCAGGATAGGATTGCACCCTTAGGAAATAAGATCTACAAACACCCTTGAGAAATGCTGAATATGTAATCTGTATGTACCAATATGCTAATGAATAATTTATGAACTTATCATGGCCTAATAAGAGTAATTTTCATTGAGGTTGATGATGCAGAACACTGATAACCTGTGATTGAATGAGAATTGTCTTTGAAGAATGTCAAGAGTCTTCTTCAGCCCAGACTGATACATAAAGCAAACAGCAAGGCATGGAGTCTACCCATTCAAAAATATGTGTGAGAAAAGCCCTATGTTGAATTAAGTAGGTCTGTCTTAAGGATGTGGCAATGTTGTTCTCCACAGTGGCCATTAGAGAAATGTGTCTTGCCATTAGAGGAAGGAAATGGAGCAAATCTGGCCTCGCCAAGATGCCATAGTGATGTAAGTGAAAAGGATCTTGCAAGGATGGTATTTATGAAGAGACTGTGAGCACTCACCATAAAAATGATGGCAAGAAGAGGCGAGAACACTCATAAAGATGGAAAGAGAAAAGGCCAAGGAAAATGGAAAAACGTGAAAGGCAGGTAAGCCGTCGCAAGAGGTGGGTGATGCACGGAGTGAGTGGAAAGGGAAAGGGAGAGGAAGAGAGAGGAACAGAGACTTTCTGTGTTGGGAAGGGGTTGGGGGATATGGGAGGGAGGGTTAGATCTCAGTAGCAATGGCATGTACCAAGATCCTATCCCCATTCTTTCCCTGGCTCCCTTTCTCTTACTCTCATAACTGAAGAGAATTCAGGAAAATGTCTGCTGCGGATTCAAGGAGGCCATTGGGGCAGCAGAGGCTTACTGTAAGATAAGGAAACATAGCTGTGTGGCTGCATCAGCAGAGGGGGAGTTAGAATTGGGCTGCCAGAAAACTAAGGGGTGACTGGAGACATAGCGGCTGCTTCCACCAATGTGCTATCCTATACTCTGGGGCTCATCAGGACTTATTAGTGGTCCTGCCTTCAGTTCTGATTCAGGTTCTGAAAAAATCAAGGTTGCTCCAGTTTTTAGTTCAGGTCCACTTTGACTCCCCCTTTTGAAACAATCTGGCAAAGTTTTGTGTATTGTGAGTTATGTACGCCAGACCACAAACACATTCAGACAACGTTTGTATGTGCAAGATTGTGTTACATGGCTACTGGGTGGCTAGATGGTAAAACAGGCTGTCCCACTTGTCAAGCTTCTCCCATGGAACATACTGATTGAAGACCAGAAACTAAATTAGGATCTCCATTAAGATGGTTTATAGCCTTGGCTCTTATCCTAAAGACACTTTCCTATGAATAATTGGCCTCAAAATCAACTGGATTTACTTAACAGTTAAATATATTTGGAACTGCAGCTTACTACATTGGTGTCTGTATAACTGCCTAAGGCTGCAATCCTAACCACACTTTCCTGAGAGTAAGCCCCATTGAACAAAATAGGGCTTACTTCTGAGTAGACCTGGTTAGGATTGTGCCCTAAAACACTGAAATATTGTCACCACAAGGCTTTCTTATGCTGGTGCAGTAGTCAATGTGCTGTATTCTTATTTGTTAGCACAAAAAGCCTGAGAATCATATTCTTAGGGGAATAAAACATTTATTCTATAAGGAAACCTATGATCAGCATCCAAGGAATTACTTTAAGTAAGTTGCTCAAGGGCATGGGCATGCCTGGTGGAATTTCTGACTTTTTCTTCTTTAGACAGCCACACTACATCATAAACTGGTTTTGAAGGTTTCTGTGTTTCAGAAGTCATTTGCCATGTGACCTGAGTCCAACTATAAGCAAGTGACCTAGACACTGATATGGACTGAGAAGGGTCAGATATGTTGGGAGAGCCAGTGGTGTAGACTGCAGGGCACTGAATCCAGGTCCTGATATTGTGATCAAGCATTGGGGTGTATCAAAAGGATGTGAAAAGGTATAAGACTTTCCAATAGCTGGAGCACTCAGGTACTGCCTTTGAAGTTTTTTTTAAAGGACCTTAGCTGATAAGGAGTATCAGCAGTACAAAAACAGAGAAATTTGCAGAGGGACATACACAAACATTTAGGTCCCATCAGTCCCAAGGACTGTCGGGTAGTCCAATCCTAACTAACCCCACACAGTGATGCCAACGCAACTACTGCAGTATCCTAAGGGGAGTTTTGCGCTCAGGAGGCCTCCTCGGGGTAAGGGAACATTTGTTCCCATGCCCAAGGGCCAGGCAGCAGCTGCTGTGGGTCAACTTGGATCTTCACTAGCAAGAGAGCTGGTGCAACTCTGCATTGAATTGTTCAGGTGGATTAGGCCAGGAAGGGGGTGAGGATTTGGCAGGCACCCTCATCTCCTCCCCCCCTCCCCCCGTCACGACATCATTTCAAAGTAGGAATAAGCAACAGGAAAAAAACACACTCTGAAGACTGTGGTTCTCAGACATTTAGCACTGGGACCCACTTTTTAGAATGAGAATCTGTCAGGACCCACCGGAAGTGATGTCATGACTAGAAGTGACATCATCAAGCAGGAAAATTTTTAACAATCCTAGGCTGCAATCCTACCTATACTTACCCAGGTGTAAGTCCCATTTACTATCATTGTTAAAAGAATATACATAGTAGCTTGTTAAAAGTACAGGTTTGTAACATTTCCCCAAATGCAGTCACATACCATGGTAGCTTCAAATCTAATATATTAAAAATAAAATATTGAAATGAATGGGGACCCACCTGGAATTGGCTCACGACCCACCTAGTGGGTTCTGACCCACAGTTTGAGAAACACTGCTCTGAAGATATATAAAGTTGATTTTAAAAAAAATAGTCTTAGGACTCTGAGAGCATCATGATGAACTCCTGCACTTCAAAATTTACCACTATGCCACTGGACCAAAGCCAATAACCAGAAACCTACTCAGACATGATCACCAGAGATAGTAACCCCTATGCTGGATTCCCGAAGTGGCCAGTATTCTTGCTACCAAGGGTCTCAACTCCTTAAAATGCTGGGGTACAGGTTGGTTTAAGACTCTTCACTTTAGGAGGGGAATGAAGACAGGGAGAATCGCTTGGCTTAGGAAGCTTAAAAATTCTCATTTGAAACCAAGTTGTCTACTCTTTCAAATCCGAACAGAATGATGAATAACTTTTTCCCTGACGTGTTCTCCAGTCCATTAACATAGTTTGGATGGGATATGTAGCCCCTGCCTGTGTTGTCTGTCGTTGCCATTGTTTAGGACTGCTGGACGAATCTGCTTCACCCAACTTAGGGCCCAATCCTATCCAACTTCCTAGCACTGGTGCAGCCGCAATACAGCCCTGAGGAAAGGGAACATATGTTCCCATAACTTGAGGAAGCCTCTGTGACTTCCTCCTCACAAGATGCAATTCATGCCCCACTGGCACAGTCACACCGGCCCTGGAAAACTGGATAGGATTGAGCCCTTAGCCTCTCCAGAACTCGACATTATATGACATGGAGGAGCTGCTTTTTGAGAAACGTATACGTAAAACCTTCTTGTGAACACAAAACTAGCTATATGGTTTCTCTTTGGATTCTGGCCAACGCATTTAGGGTTTCTACTATAATCTCTCTCAAATCTGAGAACATATCACAAGCTATTTGTTCAAGTCTAATATCTAATTTATTTATTATATCATTTTTGTGTGATCAGATCAGTCTTTTCACTTTATGAATGGGAGACTGGATTTTAATTTCATGATATTTTTCAGTAAACAAAGTAAACTAAAAATTAGATACATGGTCATTTCCTGTCACATTTTCTTGTATACTTACACAATTAAACATTTGAAACATTCACACACTGCCTAAGATCATGACAATTCTATTCATTAGTTACACTCTAGCAAGTAAGCTTTAAACACCAGAGCCAATTAAATCCACTTAGTTGTGTTTGGGTCTTAATTAATTCCAAAGTTCTGATTTTCACATGGATTTCAGATCCCTGCTGTTAAGTACACTGAAAGGTCTAACACTGGGCACACAGAAAACAATTTTCTGTCATTCTTACTTCATCTGAAAAGTAGGTTGCTATAAATGGTTTTGCTGCTTCATTTTGTGATGACATTGAAACAATTCTGCATGTTCCATTTCTCATCATTTAGAAAGTGTTGCTTTCCACAGAGAAAAGTTTGCTTTGAACTTTGCTTTGGTAAAGGTCATGCCTGTCAAAACCCACATCAATTAAAACACTAAAAATATCAAACATGTTAATTTCACTTCTTGTTTCAACATGTGCTGGAGGTTTGGTGTCATTTATTAATTGTGGATTTCATAGTCAAAAACAAGATTTTTGGATCTGATGTCTACATTCTGGACCTTAAACAGAAATTAACTGATGTCAGAAGTGGTCCTTGTTAAAGCACATTTGCTGATCACTGTTTGTTCGACAAACTACTAGTGAGCTTTCTTGCTAGGCGAGCCAAACTAATGAGACAGCCATGCTTCTCCTTACAGTCATTTCTTCAAATCAGCTGCTTCACAGATGAAGAATGAATACACATGACATCTGACATCCCCACTTTCTGAACAATGCCTAGCATAAAAGTAGCTGGAGGAAAGGTGAAAGCTGGTCCTTGGGGGTGTAGGAAAGGCTCAGCTGCAGAATGCCCTGTTTGCTTCCTGGTGATTAGCAGAGAGTCATAGGTGAGCTTCAGTCGTGTGCCTCCTGCTAGACACTGTAATTTGCTGACTAATGTGCCAGTAGACAGTTCAAAAGGGGAACCATGATAGACATTATAAGTGCTAGTGGCAAGGGCAAAATAAAATTATATAAACCTGAATGCAAATATCTTCAGATTTACCTCTAAATCGGAAGTAATCAGGAGAAACTACTTTTATACATCTGGCATTTTCCAGGTTAACCAGGAATTTAACCTCACCATTTGGGTTTGCTGGAGAAGCAATGCTCTCCGTGGTAACTATGGGGGATATTACTGATTCAGATGTCTTATGAGAATGTAGCAAATGAGTAGCCAAAGGGGACTGTCGAAACGGGTTATAAAGTCATTTCCTTTACTTCTGCGTTTCAGTTGGATTTTAAAGCAAAACTGGTTGGCACCGAAAGTCTGTATGGGTTCTCATATTACTGTAATTTGTCATATGGGGCTGCCTTTTGAAGACTGTCTGGAGGCTTCAGCTGATTCAAAATACAACAGCTGGATTAAGATGAGCCTCAGACAAATTCTCTGGGTGCCTCTGCCACTTCAGCTGCGGCAGGTAGTGACCAGAGACACGGATCTCTCAGCGGTGACAACTCATTTTTAGAATGTCTTCCCCAAACAGATTCATAAGGGTCTTGTACGAATGTTCAATGCTTTTGTTTGGGTTAGTTTTAATTCACCAAGGCATTTTACTTATTTGTATTTCTGCAATGCTCTCGTTATATTGACTGCTGCCTGATTCCGCTGTTTGTGTACAATATTTTTATCTGTAGTTGTTGATTTTTAACAATTTTTTATTGGTGTTTGAATGCATTTGTACATTACTGTAGTGGGAAAAATGAAAACATTTCAATCAATCAATCAAATGATTCAAGATTGGTTTCTTTAAGAAATTAGCTAACCGGTCATAGGCAATTAGGGATATAAAATAACCCTGAAATGGAACTTCCAATCAGGTTTTGCAAGTATCTAGAGAACTAGATTTTTCTAGTCATCATAAATAAAAGAGAATGCCTGTATTGCAGTAAACAAGATATTAAAAACTCTTTGTGCGGGGAGACAAGGAAAATTTCCAGTTAGCATTAAGTGGCCATAGATCTCTGTGCGGTAGTAAATCCAATCAGAACCCACTAAGAAATTCCTTGCTGTGCCAAGGAATACTACTCAAAACTTCTGCTGCAAACTTAGAATTTTGAGAGTGCAATCCTAAGCGCTTGTTGGGCTGGCACAACTCCCTTGCGCTGGCCTAGGAGGATCGCAAACATGCCATAAAGCACATTTGTGCCTCCCTTTGAGTAAGTTGCACCAGCAAACAAAGGTGAGCCAGCCTGCAGAAGCCAGATCCAGCCTCCACAGCAGTGGCAGCAGGTGAGTTCGTGCTGGTAAACTTTGGCCAGCACAGGGGTCTGGGGGTGGTTGAAAATTGCTGCACTAGCCACTAAGAGCCCAATCCTGTGCTCGGCGGAACAGCTTCGTGCCACCGAGTACTGTCACAAACATGCCGTAAGGCACGTTTGCAAGCCTCTCCACCAGGCTCCCGCCCATGCTAGCCCAGCACCAGCCAGTGCTGGGCTAGCGTGGGGCGGTCGCTCAGCCTCCATGGCTTGGCTGTCTCATGGACCGCCAAGCCGTGGTACAGTAAGCGGGGGTGGGGATGGGGAGGTGGTGTTCCGGGGTGGGGGGAGGCTGGCCGGGGGTGGAGAGAGGGTGGGGGGGAGGTGTGACGCGGAGATGTGACGTGGGGAGGGGGGCGGGCTGGAGGCGTGCAGGGGGAGGGAGGGAGGTGGGTCTGTGGAGCTCCGCTACACAGGATCCAAGGCGCTCGTGGAGGGCACGGCGCCCTACACAAGCACTTTTACTCTACCACTGACCTTTTGGTTGGGGCTGCTTCCCTTACCCGGGAGAAGGGGATGAAAGTCCCCTTCTCCTAAGGTGCCTCCCGCGGTAGCCCAGGGCATGCAGGATCCAGCAGCGGCCATTCTTGGTGCCACCAAGCTGGGGCACCCTGAGCAGCTCAGCATTGGGCTGTAAACTGGCTCTTATGTCAATGACCAAAGATCACCAAAATCTGCAAATGCACAAAATGGGTCACAGTTTTATATTCCACACAAGAGCTGCCTTGAGAAGCTCTTAGGAGGTAAAAAGGTGGCCTGCACATGCCCACATTAATAAGTACATATCAGCTTAAGTATATAAACTTTTCAGAAAGGGAAGTGATTCAAATAGAGAATACTAAGCAGTGTAAACAACAGCCAACATTTCAGCTGTGAATTGCCAGCAACTCATCTTTAGAGCTCTGCTGTTTCAACTTGTACAAAAGAGGCAAATGCAATTATACAACCATTTCTGTATAATTTTGCAAAGGGATAAATACTTGGTTAGTAGTAGGAATACAGGTTGAGTAGATCAAGCACAGAAGTTGCTTATCTCTTAAATAACATATGCAGCTTGTCCCTTAAAACCACCACAGGGCCAGAAGATTGGAGGACAGCAAATGTCACACTGATCTTTAAAAAAAGAAGGAGGAGGGATCAGAAAACTTATAGATGTTAGGCAGGTCTCTTGTCTTGCATGCTTGCTGAGGCATCTGGTGGGCCACTGTGAGATATAGGAAGCTGGATTAGATGGGCCTTTCGCCTGTTTTTTCAGGGCTCTTCTTATGTTCTTATAAGGTCATGGTTTGGTCAGATGAAAAATACTATACCACGTATTATAATCACCAGTGTGTACAATCTAAGGCTTCACTGAAATTTATGTAAGTCATATTAACAGAGTTTTAATTAAGAAAGGCTATAACATCAATCTAGCAAAAAGAAAAAAAGAGTATATCAAACTTGCAGATTAAAATATAATTATGAACTATTAACCTGCACCTTAATTTGGCTGTGTTATTAATGAAATACATTAGTAAAACTGAATGCTGGAATTTATATACCAGTTTAAAAGCTGCTATTTGCTCAACCAGGCAGTCAAGCAAGCAGTCAATTCAAAGTTTCTCATTACAGTTTAGGAACCCAGCTCACAGAACTTTTTTTTCTTTTTTAGTAGCACCAATTAGTTTCCATTTAAATTTAGTTTGCCTGATTGGCCCTATTGATAAGTTCAGTGAATACTAAACAGCTGAAGCCCTTGGCTCTCAAGATATGAAAGAAGCCTACACTAGGACCGGTTCAGACTTCCAGGTGTTCTCTCCTACACAGTTCCAGGGCAGAGACTAAAGGGATTTGAAGCAGGAATCTTGCTGAAGCTATGTAGGTCTGGATCTGGTTAGTGCCTGACTTGGAGACTGCCGGCATATATCCCTTTGCGTTGCATCAGGGAAAGCTAAACATAAATTTAATAAATAAAATGTGTAAACAAAAGACTAGGCCTTCTCCTCCCCACCTTCTATGCCTAACCTAGCTTTAAGGACACAGGGATACTCACTGGAATAGAATGTATATAAAATCCAATGCGTTTCTGTCAAGACTGGACAGACTGTGCATGCCAAATCCTCTTCCTCTTCCTGGGCCTGAGCCACCAACATAGGGCAACACAGACTTGTGTGAGCGATTGAGCTTGCACAGGTTTAAGCTGTCCTGTTGTTGTTGCTAGAGCTTACCCAGGGTAAGGGAACAATTGCAACCTCCAGCATGCCAAATTCCCATACAGGTTGCAGCACAGCCCATGCCAGCCCCTTTGCATCACTGTAAGGAGATTTGCGCTGAATTGGGCTGCCAGCCTTGGCTCCCTTCCTCTATGGGCTCCTGCAATGCATCACACCCCAACTCAGCAGATACGGAACAGTAACCGTCGTTGGTGCAGCCTTGCCATTGGCTCACAATTCCTCTCTATCTTTCATTGTCAGAAATACTTGTTCTGACAAGCTAACTGTGAGCAAGGTTAGATAAACACTGTTTTATTTTTTAGTCCCCTTCCCCATTTTTGTTATCTATATCTATGATACAATATTTTGGTTGCATCTCTTACCCTTGATCTTTCCTGCCAAAGCATATAGGTGTGTTTTTGCCCACCACTCAGGACCCCTGCACCTAAACTGGTCTTACCCCATGTGTGCATGTTATACCCGTTTAAAAAAGCACACCTGGCAAAACTCAGGTGGTGCCTGTGATGCTGGCAGATGAGAGTCACATCCCCTCCCCATCCATACTGACCTACTGGGAGTCAAGTCAATTCCTGCTAACAAAATTTATTCCACACGTGGATGCATCTCCCCACACTTGGATGCTAAACATGAAAGGGACCTTGTTTTCTTCACATTACAGACTTGTGATTTGTGAGGAAAAAGCCATACAGGGACTGGTACTTTTGGAGAAAAATCTCAGCCCAGTATATGTCTCAAAAACATGCTTACTAATAGTTGGAAATCTGCCTCCACTCTCTTTGTAATGTAATGCAATGCATCAACTTTTGGGCTGCAATGTTTCACTGCTTAGGGAAGCATATAAAACATGTGGAGAAACTCATCATGCAATCTGCAGTCAAGAGGGAACAATCAGCATTTATTTATTGCTTAAGGCCAAGCCCAGAGTAAACCAGACTTTTAAGATAAACATCACAATCCACCATAAACATCTGGGTATCAACAACTAGCAGTTGTTCACTAACATTTTACATTTCCTTTCAATTATTATTTTGCTCCTTTTGGCACTAAGGGAATTGGGGGGGGGGAATTCAGAGAAAGCAATTCATCTTTGACATGAGATTTGTACAAAGTGGTATTGCTTCCTTTTATGTACATTTGACTTATTAAAAATGAAAAACCCGATCCATGAAGGACGGGTCTCTCTTGGAAGTGGCATGATATGGAAGGTGGGGAAGGAAGCACAGTTGCTGTAGATTAGTGGTGTGGACCCTGTGAGCCCTCCCCTCAAAAGCGCAGCACCACCCAGCAGCAACAGAACAAAAAACGAGGGATTTTCAAACTTATGCAGAATAATAATATAGTCCCCATCCTTGAGGGTTCATTGATCCAAAAAGGGCCTCCAAAAAAGGGCAGCTTGCCAAAAAGCATTGGGCTTTTAATAAAAAGCTGTATTTTTCCTGCACTGGTTTAGAGTCCCTTCCTTTTTCCCCCTTGCAATCCTTGTGGCAACAGAACTATCATTGCAGCCCAGAGGAGTGACTTGATAAGGCCAGACATAGGCTGTGAGCCTGTCAGGGCTTACATTTGGCATGCACGGTTTTAAGGTAATGTATACTATTTTAAAAATACCAATAGGTTTATCATAAGCAGTCATTAACAAAAGCTGACACTGGATGAGAAGGGAAATGGTTTTTCAAGAACACTGTTACTGGATGGGCAAGTGTGCTAAAAAAAAGTATGTGGAATGAGTTGCACTCCTATAACGCTGCAATATTATTTTTACTCCTGACACTTGGTGTTTCTGATGAAAAAGTGCAATATTATATATAGCAGGAGGCAGAACAAAGCTACAGTTATGCCATGTGAAACAAAGTACATTTTGAAAGATATGAGCAGCATAAAAAGGGTCCTTTATCATAGATAGAGAACCAGTTACTCCACTCTGCCACACACACCCATCTCTCTCCCCTCCCCTCTCTTTAGGTAGAACCATTAACTAACCTCTTGCCAAGGGAGGAATAATATAACAAAAAATGACATATTGCCACTTTTTATTTAGCCAGCTGAGAAACTGTATCATCAGCCTAGCACTGGTAGCTTGTTATCCAGTCCAATGGTAGAAAGAAGGAAAAGATGAAGACAATTGCCCTTGGAGTATGTCCTGTTTGTCTGAATGTTAAAGGTGAGTGAGCTCCTGTACAGAAAAGCAGAGTCTGCACAAGATGTAAGTCCAAAACTATGAAGGTTTTAAACATATCAGCACCTTGACCCTTGCCCAACTAAAAGCAGCATTTTACTAATCTGGAGCAGGAATCAAATGTACCCCACAATCAGAGATCAGCAATCTAGGTGTGTCTCTTTGAACAACAATCAGTTGCCAATATTAAAAAAAGTTTATTAAGCACTTCCATTTGATTGTACATGAACATTAGTGAAACAATGAGGTCAATAACCATATATAAGTGGGGCCTCTTTATTTGCAGGGGATCTGTTCTTGGACACCCCACGGATACTGAAAATCACAAGAGAAGCAAATCCGTGATTTTCAGCCCATTAAGACCTCTGAAGGGGACCAAAGCTGTGCTACGGTTCCCTCCAGACAGCTTTCTGAGACTGCAGATACTGTGCATGACCACCCACAGCCTCTGGGGGCTTCAGAATGGCTCCTAGGGTAAAAAAAATGTGGACTCCAGAGGGAACTGGAAACGACAGTTTTATGCCTTTTAAGGCATTCTGAGGCCTGAGGAAGCCCACAGCGGGCTTCCCTGGGCTTCGGAATGCCTTAAAAGGCATAAAAACATCACTTCCTGTTTCCCAAAGGAAACCAGAAGTTGCGGGGGGTTTTGCTCCAGGAGCCATTCTGAAGCCTGCAGAGGTCATGGGCAGATATGGGCTTCAGAAAGCTCTCCGGTGGAGACTGCAACCAGTCCTCTTTGGAGGACTCAGGTGGAGTCAAGTATGGCTCAACCTGGGTCTGGGGGACCCATGTTGAGCCAGATCCATGGATATAAAATCTATGGATAAACAGGTTCCACCTGTATTTCCATATATATTTATGAAATAACCAATAGCCATTATGTGCGTGTCAGTTTCAGTTTCATTTTTCCATTCAGTGAAATTGGGGTACAAGACAACCCTGCAATCCGAACAAATCACAGAGTCCGAATGGCATTCCGGTCAGGCAGGGTTCATTAGAGTTACTATAAAATATTGTGTAAAATAACGTCTTTGAGGCAAATTTGGAAGCTCCTAGCTGTGCAAATTGGAGGAATTTATTTTAGGAAAAAGAATTACAATAATATTCACTAAAGAAAATTCGATAAAATGTTTTCTCTCAGTGGAACAATTTATTCAGAAGGTGCTCCACATATCCTTACTACTGTTCTAAGGATTGCTGCAGGGGTTAGAACTGGTCATAAGCCATGATTTTATTAGACCCATAGACCAAACAGTTTCAAATACCACAACAGGATAACAAAATCGTGATAGTAGATACAACCAAAGGATAAAAAGAAGGAGTGTAAATGTCACATTAAAAAACAGGTAAAATAGCAGCCCAATCATTCAGTGTAAAAATCCCACCAGATCATACTGTAGATTTGGTCAATCTTTTGCTATAATTTATCAACTCTGACAATATGTATACTTGGGAATATGCCCATTGTTTTGAAATTATTTTCACATATGGTAAATCCCCAGAAATAAACATAAGAACTGGATGCAGTTTCCAAAATTTCCACATCCTTTTCAGACTGAATATCACAACATTTGTCTTTCCATATGCTGCAGTGATATTTCTTTGCCTTTCCTCATGATTTCTAGTTTAGAGGAAATACACAGAAGTTCCTTTTCAACTTCCAATGAATCCAAATGTGGTCTGCAGCAACAGATCACCCCAATCCTCAGCAAGCACTAAGAAAAAGATGATTGCCTCTCATGAAAATCTAACCTGTTCTCTGTAGGAGAACCTGTAGGAGGTTTCTGTTATGAACCTCCTACAGAGAACAGGTTAGATTTTCATGAAAGGCGATCATCTTTTTCTTAGTGCTTGCTGAGGATTGGGGTGAACAAACCAGGTCAAGAAAATCACACCTCACTTATCTGCTTAATACAAGGGTGTTCAATGTCACACTGTACTCTGATATTCCAATTTTTTTTTAAAAAAGAACAGAGCAACCATTTCAGTCACTTCTGACCAAACAATATTATCTTCCCTACTAAAGTATTACAGAAGAGTAAACAAATCAAAAATAAGAGCTATTAATAGAGCTCTGAAATGACTTTAGAGCCTCAAAGAGTTCTCAGAATTGTGACCCCCGAGCAGACTCTGATGTCAAACTAGTTTAAATTATTGAAACACCACTGGGCACGGAAATGCTTTAGACTAAGAACAATGCTAAAGAAACTGTTTGAAAACCTTGTCTTTCTTGTTGAGTAGCTGATAAGGAGAAGAATTTTCTTTCCTTTTTTGAAACTCTCTCTTGTATGTCTTTTTTTTTTGACTTGCATCCTCTCCTGAACTGCACTTCAATAAGTTCAGCTTGTCACTGATGAAAACTCAATAAAAGGAAGAGATCACCAAAGTGAAAGTAACTTGATGACCTTCACATTTTTTCCCCCAAATGACATATCTTGGCAGTTTAGGGAATAATCTCACGAAATAGCAATAATCAAAACAATTTTACCCAACACCTCCTTTCCTATTAAACTTTACAAAAGACCGTATTTCAGCTAAAAAGGTAAGCACTCTGATAAGCTTCATAACCTGTAACTTTTCTGATGTATAAAATTTGTTTCAAACAGACTTCTAGATATATATGGAATACCCTGGAATCCCAAGGCTGAGAACCCATCTTATAAGTTTCCCAGGATACATTATGTCCTAAGACATTTCAGTACAAACATTTTATCATAAATTAACAAAAACATCTCATTGAGTGACTAGTCAAGTCCCAGATAATGTTCTCCCCAGTAACTGGTGTAACACTGGGTGGAAAATTACATTGCTTCGATTTGGTTTGGTGAATTCGTCCAGCCACAACCATGTTAGCCACAGGCCTAGCTGGTTCAAGTTTAACAGGCAAGTTCTTTCTTCACAAACAGTACTGTTCTTTGGCCAAGGAGACATGGTTCTCCCCCAGCCCACTGGTTACAGGCCACCCCAGATAGAAACAGGGAATGAGAGCTGGTGGGTGGTCAGGCAGGGTGGGTAGCGCTGCTGGATTGACACACAGTTCTACCAAAACGGTCCGGAGCACTCTCAGCAGTTAAAGCAGCAGCAAGAATCAGTCACAGTTCAAAAAAAAAATGCTGCTTTTCTGCCTTTCTCTCTTACCTGCCATAAGTGAGGGGGAGGGACAACTGCCTTTTAAAATTCAAGTCAATGAGAGGACAAGCTGGGGCAAAGGGGATTCAGCCAGAAGCCAGTCTAGGGCACCATCTCAACTCCTCTGAAGATTCAAAACACATGGATATAAAAAGTTATATGAGCTTACCTAACATAAGTTCCAAACATGTGGAAAACTTGAACTTCATGGAATAAAGAATTGGGTAACTGGAAAAAAGCCCACATGGAAAAAAACCCACACAAACCTTGCCATGGGGATTCAGTGGGTTAGAGTAAGGATTAGGGTAAATGTTAGGGTTTTTTTCTTCTGTGGGCAATTCTTGTGTGGGGTTTTTTCCATGTGGACTTTTTCCCTAGAACCAAAAAAGTGTAAGGATACTTGGATATTCTGTGGTAAAAAACTCATAGATGACTCACAGATAAGGAAACTCACATAGGTTTTACATCCAAATGTTGACTTCTTCTATGGAAAATGCCCATTTCCATAAGGGTTTTTCTCTAGGTTTTTGACCATGTTTGGACTAGGGCAGGCCTAAGTTTCTTCCTCTTGAACCAGTCCTTTCTAACGTCTTTTTATCTGAGTGTAGGAGAAATGACCTAGATCAAGTTAATTGGGGTGAAGTCATAGCTCAGTGAAGAACATCCCTTATGAGAAGTGTGGAAGAAATCCTGGGATCAAGAACTGGGTCTAGTAAAAGCAAATGGCCAGCTGATCAGTTAAACAAGAGCTTTGCAATGGATTTATTAATGGGAAAAGGGAATACTGAAATTGCTTACTGGTAAGAAACCCATTAATCTTATGATAAAAGAATAAGAGGGTATAAGCTCATGGCAAAGACTGATGTCAGTATTGTACACAAACTCTGGAACCACAAAAAGTTTTATTTATACAGATAAAGAGAAGTAAAGGTACCTAACACCAGACTCTGGTTAGCTATGGCAGACCCTGATAACAATAGTATTTTCCAGATAAATGCCAATGCTTATGTTTAGAATATTATAATTAAAAGTATGTTATTGGTGTGGCAGTTTTCCTGTATGTAATTTTGATTATTGAGGAATGATTGGCTTTACTGTATTAACCCTGAGGTTCTCAATCTTAAGGGGCAGGAAAAGGGGGAAGGCAGTAATGCAGTCCCCAGGATCATGCCACTGTTAAGGACAAAGGGCAGGGTTTTCTTACTGTTAGACGTGCCAGCCCCGAGGGGTGCTGAGAGCCCTGTGGAGCCCTCCACAGACTCCCTAAGCCTCAGAATGGTAAAAAAACAACAACAAGTGCTTGGAAACAACTTTCGGTTTCTCAACAGCAAACCAGAAGTGGTTTCCAATCAATTTTTTTTTTCTAATTCTGAGGCTTGGGGAGCCGTATAGAGGGCTCCCAAAGAGCTCCCCACATCCTCCCAGGGGCCAGAGTAAAAAAAAACCTGTTTTTCCCAGTGGCAATCCAGTGACAGTGGCACAATCCAAGACTTATCCCAGTTCCCAAACTCCCAAGCAGTTTGGGAACCACTGTATCAACCAATGAAATGTAAAGCTGTATCAGGTTTTTAATCTCATGTATCTTCCTTCATTCTTCAGTCTGTGCTTACCATCCCTTGGATTTGGGTTTACATTGGCTCTCAATATGGTGCACACAGAAATAAATCCCTCAGTTCTCAAGAAGCTGGTCTTTGTTTTATTTTAAAATACCCTTCATAGAAGAATGCTCAGATTTCAATTCTCAGCATCTCCAGCTGGCAGGTCCACAAAAGATCTCTGCCTGAGACCTTGGAGAGCCACTACCAGTCAAACTAGACAGAAATAAGCCAGGTAGGCCAGTGATCTTAGTACTAGGCAACTTCACATGTCTAAATAGGGCTACATAGAACAGCAGAGGCTAAAAAGTCACCCTTGGTTCATTGTTCTAATTGAAACTGGGTTCCACTGCATGATTGCCATGATGGCACTGATCTTTTCCCAAACAGTCTGAAAGCAACCAGCGTGAATGCAGGAACGCATTGCCTTGTGACCGACTTGGCAACCATCTCGATGGGACATGATTTAGGCAGCACAACTGCTACTGTATACAATTTCCATGGGTGCAATCCTAATCCCTTATGTCAGTGCTTTCCAGCACTGTCAGTGCTTATGTCAGCTTTCCAGCACTGACATAAGGGCAATGCAGCTCTGAGGTAAGGGAACAAACACGCCCTTACTTTGAAGAGGCCTCCGTGAGTGACACCCAACTGCAGGATGCAGCACAGGTCCCATGGGCACCGCTATGCCAGTGCTGGAAAGCACTGACATAAGGGGTTAGGATTCCGCCCTAAGATGTCAACATTCTGGTGAGTGCTAAAAGAACAAACATATAGGGTGACCAAACTCTTGCAGGACTGTGCATATCTAACCTGACCTGTCAGGATTCTCTGCACAAGATGTCTGAAAGGCCTTTTAAACTTTGAACTTTATCTCATGGGTATATAATGGAAAGTTTATAAACAAAATTAAAAATGGTTTCACATTGACTATTGCTTTTTGCGCTAGTAGAGTAAGCATAGATCATGACTCTTAACAGCTTGATATATTTAATCTACTAGGCCCACTTTGCTCATTAGAATGCACACTTGCGGCATCTTATGTGACAGACTTGGTGAAAGATTGTTTCCTTGGCAGGGGATATTCAATATTCAATTATTTTGCCATTAATAATTTATTTGGTGTAATAGAGAGAGAGCATTGTAAATAAACAAGCATCACTCTGAAGCAACAGCTGTTATATTAATAGGCCAGGCCATGAGTTTCAGAAAGGACTTGCAGGGCATGAGATGTTAACATGGTGGCTAATTGCTTAGAAATCTTGCAGTTGGCCTATTTGGGGATGTGGTGATGGAGGAGCCACCAGGGCAACCCAGCCCATGTGCCAGGTGGTTCCCTCTGCACTCTTGAGTCCCTCACGGGGAGACTGAGACAGAACAGACACTCTGCCCCTGGACAATGGTTCATTGCCACCAAGAAGAGAGCAGAAGGCTTCTTCCCATGTCTTCCCTCTTTTCTGGGATGACTTTGGGTACTTGTGCTGTATCCAGTGCAGGATAGGGGCCCAAGGCAGCTCAGCCAGAGGCAAGGGGAAACTTTTCCCCTTACCCCTGGGTAAGGCACCCTTGCCCCTATGGGTGTCCTTGGACTTGCTCCACCTCCTGAGGTGGCACAAGTCTGAGGGGAGCGGAGCAGCTTCAAGCCACTCCAATCTCCCCAGGATCGGGGGTTGGGATCCGGCATAACTGCCAGATCCCAGCCCTGCCTCCCACTCCCCACCTGCCTGCCCCTGGAGCTGCCCACTGCTTGCCCCCTCCCCACCCAGGAACGCCTGGCCAACACAAGACTCATGGAGGAAGCTGCCATGTAAGCTGGGTTTAACCTCCGTGTGTCGGCGCATCTCCATGTACTGACGTGACTTACTCCTGAGGAGGCACGAACATGCTTTATGACATGTTTGCAACCCTCCTGGGCCGATGCAAGGGGCTTGCACCTGTCCAACTCATTTTCAGGATTGCGCCCTTTCTTTATCTTTATCCATAACTGGCTAACAGTTTCTTCTTCAGGAGACTGATGTCTTGCGCAAAGGGTTAAATACTGCATACTTGCAGTCTCAGTATATACTCTTATGCATTCTCTGGCTCTCCTATCTCAAAGCACATCACTGCTTCCAGAACACAGGCTGCCAGGGGAAGGAAAGAAAAGTAATGTTCTTATCTGTGCCTTCCTAATTACATTCACACAGTCTCTTGTACCAGCCTGGTTTTCACCATGTTCACTGACTCACACAGCCTCCCACTCTTCCCCATCAGGAACTCCAGAAATTAATAATTCACCTCAGCACAAAGCACACAGGTTTTCTCCTGAATAAAACTGTTGCAACATGCCCTGTTTGCAGTGAAGTCAGTAGAAACAGGTGGCTAAAGCAGAAAAACTAAAAAAAAGTAGTGGAACAGGCCAAAGAACTGATCCTTCAGAACATGTGAATGATTTCACAAGTTTTAGTACAGGGGTGTCAAACGTAAGGCCCGGGAGCTGGATACGGCCTGTTGAAGCTTTTTGTCCGGCCCTTGTACTCTCAATTGCTGAGCAATTGTGTGCTATTACTGCTGAAAGGGCAGTCTGCATGATAACTGGACTCTGCTATATCTTGAAAAATGATCAAGATGTGTGTATTTTCTCTTCTGTCATTTGTAGTTAATGTGTGACTAAGGGCACAATCCTAACCCCTTATGTCAGTGCTTTCCAGCACTGACTTAAGGGCAATGCAGCTCTGAGGTAAGGGAACAAACATTCCTTTACTTTGAGGAGGCCTCCGTGAGTAACACCTAACTGCAGGATGCAGCACACATTCCATTGGCACCACTATGCCAGAGCTGGAAAGCACTGACATAAGTGGTTAGGATTGCACCCTGAGAAATAAGTGCTTATTTCTGATTATGAACAGTTTGATGACATCACTTCCAGCCTAATGACATCATTTCCAGCCCTCAGCAAACATCATAAATACTATTCAGCCCACTGTATGAAATGTGTTTGACACCCCTGTTCTAGTAAAATTAGATCAACATGCTAAAATACAATCCTTAGATTGACCCCTTAAGGGTAAAATAGAAATCCTGGAACAATTAGCTCAGACTGGGAACAGGAAGTCCAAACTGTTCTGCCAGATCCCCAATCCAAGCCTCACTTAGGGAACTTATGCCACTCTAAGCTAATTAGCTCCCCTCTCATTCCCCAACAATGGCCCCAGTTCTCTAAGGCAGTACTGCTAGACTGCACCAGGGTAGCTTGCCTGTTTAAACTGCAGGGACCCCTCCTCCCAGTTCCTAAGGCAGCAGTCCTTCCAGGTATAGCAGCACTCCTCAGCTCTCTGCAGCTTGTTTGAGTAGTCCGTTAGTCACAAAGTCAGTCAGTGTATCCAGGTCAAATTCAATAAGCCAAGTCACAGTCCAAGATCAGATTCCAAAGTCAATAAGCCAAGTCAGTCAGTCTCCTTATATCCTTGGGTACCTCATTGCCTCTAGTGGCTGCAGCTGTGCAGCACACCCTTTACTGAAAGTCCAGGCCTTAACTCTTAAAGGGGCCACTGCAGACACCACATTCTACTTCCATGCCAGATCTTCCTCGATTCCAATACACAAACCAGTAGTTTTGCAGCACTTTCCAAAGTTCCTTGGGCTTAGGCACCTCTTCAGAGAGAAATAATCCCAAAGCAGTGGAGTTGCCTTCTCCCTTGCTTTTAAGTTGCTTAGGAATGACCGCTTGTTTCCCCAAGTTTTAATTTGTTTTTTAATTTCTCCTTATCATTATATTATTTCATCTTTCAGCTTTTTTTTGTATCTTTTTTATGTGGAATGTTGCTGTTCATGTTGCAGTTAAATTTCTTTTCATAGCTATTTTGAGGATTTTGTTATTGTACTCTTCTTTGTCTATTTTTTGAATAGGAAGTTCATGTTGTTGAGGTGTAAGCTCTGATTTCCTGCTCTTCCTTTAGGAAGCATACACAGACCTCCCAGTGGTTTGCCATTCACACACTGTTTTGCTGTTTTTCTCTCCAAGTCAATTAAGATGCAAATCAAAGATTTTAGATGCTTGAGCACTGACAACAGGAAGCAAGGCAAGAAGGAATTTGATGTTGCTGAAATGTGACTGCTTAAATGTGTTCACAGGTAGGTTCACATCATTTTGACTTCAGCAAAACTAATGGCCCAATCCCAACCTACCTATACGCTGGAGGAACATGCATTCTGTCAATGTAAAATCATTTATGGCTGTCACAAATGTGACTAGGCAGGTGCACTGGGCCTGGCCACCGCTGCAAGCAGCAGGGTCCACATGAAGACGGGCACCAGAAGCCTGCTGGTGCAGGGGGTTGGAAAGCGGTGGGGTGGAACAGGGCAGATGGTTGGCCCAGGAGAGGACGGTTTCAGTTGCAGAGTCACATGCCAAATTCTGACTCCCTTCCTGGGCCAGATCCGCCTTCCTGGGTCAATGCACACCTGAGTGAGCGATTGAGCTTGCAGAGGTCCGAGTTGCCCTATAGTAGCCGCTGGGGTTTATCCCAAGACCTCCAGCAGCCAAAAAAAATCCCCCATAGGATACAGCAGAAGCTGTGCCCGCAACACTGTGTTACTGTGCAGAGATTTAGGTAACTTATCCTATCTAACTTTCCAACACCAGTGCAGCTGCAGTGGTAAGGGAACAAATATTTGCATACCTTGAGGAGGCCTTTGTGACTGCCCCACCACCACAGGATGCAGCACACACCCCACTGGCACTGGAAAGTTGGGTAAGATTGGATCCTTAGTTACGATTGGACTACAAACAAATCTTTAGCCAGGCCTATGATTTCCATTCATTCGCTATGGATAAATCAAAGGATAAATTATCCATCACATTATCCATCACTCTAATGCCAGATCCTAACAACAAATGGCATAGAACTGGTCTGCTCTTCCTTCATCTACATAGTCTTGTAAGTGGAGTGGAGGTCTGAACACAAGAGGAAATATGCTTCTTTTAAAAACTGAGTAAAAATCTAAGAATGGATCTTCCATTTTTGTCAGCAGGGTGGTTAGACTTTAGAATGGAAACAATAAATTATTTGATCAATTCCTCAGTCTCTTGTGACAGGAGATATCCAGCAGATACCTGTTCAGCTTTTTCCAGCAAAAGAGATGCCACAGTTCCCAATGAACAATGTTCTTCACCACAGTCTTGCTGTTGCAATAAAGGAGTTTTTCTTGGACTGAATCCTGTCATTTGAAAATACTGTTTCATGCTTCAGGTGAATATCGTTCTCCCATTTTCTTTGGAAAAATGGCAATTATCTTTTTTATTCTTTGCCAGAATCACCGCTCAGAGCTTGGAAGGAGTTCTAGAATCAAAGGATAAATTATCCATCACTCTAATGCCAGATCCTAACAACAAATGGCATAGAACTGGTCTGAAAGCACCGTTTGGGAGGTGCGTGGTACGAAGCACTATGGCTATAAAATGAGAAAACCACCACAAATGTCAGCACAATATATGCATAAGCCAAGCTACCCATACATGAGGCAAATCACCCCATTCCACTGATTTTAATGCAATCTGGCTTTCTAACGTTGTTTTAGCACAGTACAAACAACACTCCTTTTATTACAACTGCTGATAGCAAGGTTGTTTAGCTTTTTTACCAAAGATTGTTAAGGAATGACAACAACCTATTTTAATTTGGAATTTAACAATCATCACTAAAAAGCGAAGTACTTATGAAATCACAAGTGCACAACATCCACTGATTTAATGGCAGAAGAAAGGTAAAGCTTGCAAAGATTTACCTCTTGTCAGATTTTTAGCAATCCAATTATTTCTGTTAATACGCACACATTAGCCAGTCATATTTCAGTGCCATCCCATTCCTTCTTGCTTTGCTACCTGTTATCAATGCTCAGCATTTAGAATTGCCCGTTTGCATTTTAATTGGCTCTGGGAAAAAGCAGCAAAAGAATGAAGAAAAGAAGTGGCCGCATTAATGTAATGCTTTGGAATCCCAAGGCATATTACAGGCATGTAACCGACTAGCGTTAATCAGGGCAGGCAGTTGTTCAGACGGTCTTGAGCCTGAAATGTCAGAATCCTAATGTTTTTATCCTTATAAGGATAGTATTTCTCAACCACACTGTGTGTTGTGTTTGCTCTAGTGTGCACTTGTATCCAATATACAGGTCCAGACTATTTATACACGGATTTGACTCAACACGAATGGCCCCTGCAAATGAGAAGGAATGTGCTGATCCCTGGAGAAGGGGAAAAATGCATCCCTTTAAAATCAGTTTTAAAAACTGAACAGTCCTTTAACAACAGGCTCCTTAATGAGAGAGAGAGGGCAGCGGGCTAACAATCCATCAACCCTTCTTCGGACCCCAGCAAGTGAAAGAAAAGTGATCATTTTGCATTGGTGAAGGGAGGGGCTGAGTGAAGTGCTGATGGATTGTCTTCTTAAAGACTATAATCTTAGAGTCAAAAGGTCAGCAAGGTTATTTTTCAATCACTGGAGCAAAGAGACTGTTTTTTAAATTGATTTGCTATAGTGCGCTTTTTTGTTATCCAGGTGAGTGCTTGGAATGGAACCCACGCAAATAATTAGTCTCAACCTGTACTGCTCTGTATTCCAGCTGTCTTGTTAAAAATGGCCTTGTAAACACCGAAGCCACCTGCAGGGCAAGGAAATTCTTTAGTTTAGAAAGCAGAGCTCTTGTTCCAGTGGAATGAACCATCCAGGTTTTTGGTCCAGCCCTTCCCCTGGCACTCGGGAGAACAGTAAAACACAAACCATGATGCTTTTACCTTTACAACTGCAATATTCAATTGCATATTGGCTGACATTATATAACTTTCTGAAGTTTCACTAATAGTAGTGTGGAGATGGCTTGTATCGTTTTCTTTCTTTGTCTCTCTTTCTGGTCTTGTTTACTATGTCTTGGAATGGAGGATTTTATAATGCCTACTAGAATTGACCGTGTCAGGGTGCAATCGTAACCAACATTCCAGCACTGACCTAGCCACAATGCAGCCCCAAGGTAAGGTAACAAACATGCCCTTACCTTGAGGAGGTCCCCTTGCAGCATCCCCACTGCAGGATGCAATGCATGCCACATTGGCACAGCTATGTCAGTGCTGGAAAGTTGGTTAGGATTACGCCCTCACTTCCTGAAAAATCCTAATGCAATATTTGGGAAAACAAGATGGATACTGAAACCTGAATCTTGAACATTAAAAATAGAAAAAAATGTAGCATAGTCTGCTATAGATGGTCATGAACAAGCCAAGAAGCCTTCAGCGTACCTGAAGTACTTGTATCTAGTACCAGCGGCTTAGATTGAGAGGACAATACACTTATATGTCCAGGATTCAAAACTATGAACAAATGCTAAGAACTTTAAAAAATAAAAAATAAAATACTCAAGTGAGTAGAGTTTGCTGCTAGAGAGAGTCATTGAGGAGTTACTGATGAGTTTGGAGGCGGCAGGTATGACCCAACCAAGTCTGCCACCCAATGCTACCCATGATCTCCCCCCCCCCCCCAAAAAAAGAAACAAGTCACAAAAAAGGAACAAGGTAAGGAAGTGGATCAATGTGGCTCCATCTTTGGCAGGCTGGAGGAAGATGGTGGTAAACTCAGTGTTGGCAGTTGGGGAGCAGTGGCTAGGGAAAACTGGAAGGCGTTGGTAAGGGTTTGCTGAATGACCATGGGAGAGAGATTGTGAGGGTGAACTGGTGGGCAGTGGAGAACGTAGCACTTATCTCAGGGTACAAACATCCTAAGTGCATCCTTAACATTAGGGCTTCCGTGGAGCCTTGAGATGTGCAGTTCTTTAGTCACAACCTTCCTGTAGCCTGGCAGAAGCCACGTAATCATGTGATCACACAGACTGGTTCTAAAATGCTTTCAAATTAAGCTAGAGCATGTTCTACCAAAGAAACTGTAATATACACGCATAAAAAGATACAACAACAAAGGTAAATCTCCCTTTCTTTTAGTATGCTTTTTTTCCTAATTAAGATCCATATTAAGACATCAGAAACACTACACATATACACCTAAGGTTTAGCCTTTAAAAGAAACAAATTTTAAAGAGCATTTACATGCTCAGCATTCAAAACAATGTCAGCAAAATCCTCAGTTCAGTGGGCAACTACAGCATTTACAGTCTGAAAATCATAAACGCTCTGGAACATATAATGATAACCTCCACTGACATGATGAATAAGATGCATTCGGTTTTTAATGGCTTTTGTGATTTTGCTCCTGTGAGCTGCATACTACGTGAAATACTGCATGTCCTGGAGTACTTGGAAGCAAGCTCTCCCATTATTATTCAACATTAGCTCCATTTGCTGATTCGATGACTAAAGGCCAATTGGCCAGATGCAATTTCCGCTTTCTGATGTTAAACTAACAAGCAGCAAAGCTAAGGGATGTCATTCAATGCCTGAAAGCCTGTATGAATCGGGAGAATCATTTTATGAAGTACTGCGTGAAGCTGAGCTGGATACAGTAATTAACTGAAGGAAGTACTCAGTTTTGTAAGAGAACATTTGCATGAAGAAAGACAGAAAATCATATTATTTTTAAGGACAAGACTCAACTCCACATAGATATTTAGCACTTTGCCCACCAAAAGGGCAATAACAAGAATTCTGGACCTGCTCCAGATACAAACTTAGTAAAATTCTGAGTTGCTTATAGATTGGAACATTACTGACACCAACTGAAAATCAAAGGTAACCAGGCACCCACAAATTCACTTGCTAGTTCACCAGCAGTGAGTGTCCCTCCCCAAAAGTGTCATTTCCATCAGCATTTCTGAGGAGATAATAATAATATTATAATAATAATATACAGTATTTATATACCGCCTTTCTTGGTCTTTATTCAAGACTTTATTCAAGGCGGTTTACACAGGCAGGCTTCTTAAATCCACGCAGGGATTTTTACAAATTGAAAGAAGGTTCTCTCTTTCAAGAACCACCACATTCAAGATGTTACACTCCGATCTGGTTTAACATTCTGGCCTCCATCCTCCCACGCTCTGAGCAGATGGAACAGCTCAGCTGCAGCTTCCCAGCTGCTTCAAGGTCGCACGGTGCTGGTGGCCTCGAACTGGCGACCTTGTGGATGTTAATCTTCAGGCAAATGGAGGCTCTACCCTCTAGACCAGACCTCCTGCCCTTCAAGGTAATAAGACACCGCAGGAGTCCCTTCAAGCAGTTAGAAAGGCTCCCACCATTTTTTACCATGTCCTTATCCCAGCACAAATGAGAGAAGACCCTGTCTCTCTCCCAAGCCCACTGCATATATCAGAGGATTTTGGGGGGGACGGTAAAATAAGAAGATGCTGGGTGATAACCAGAAATAATAGTTGGGTTAATAAGGGCGCAATCCCAACCCCTTATGTCAGTGCTTTCTAGCACTGGCATAGTGGTGCCAATGGGACGTGTGCTGCATCCTGCAGTTGGGTGTCACTCACGGAGGCCTCCTCAAAGTAAGGGAATGTTCGTTCGCTTTCGTTCCCTTACCTCAGAGCTGCATTGACCTTATGTCAGTGCTAGAAAGCACTGTCATAAGGGGTTAGGATTGCACCCTAAGACAAGCTAATATTTCTGGACTCCAGATAAGCAAATATACCACTTTTAGCTGTATCAATTAAAGCTGTCACAACCATGTAAGGGTAGTATCTGATAACCTTAACGAATTATGGATATTTACAACCAGAAATCTACATTCAGAGGAGTTCACGTTTTGCACCAAGAACAACCACATTCTGCATAATTCAGTGCAAACCTTCCATTAAATTCTAGGCTCAGAATAAATTTGGCATATAGTTAAAGCTATGTAAACAATACTCTACAAACAAATACACCAATCACATTAAGCCTACCAAAGATTTGAATGAGATTTTGGTGTTCTAATTAGAGCTAACTAATTTTTGGCTTTGTAATTATAATTTTGACTTTTTTTGAAGATAATCTGTGTTTTCCCCCCATGTACTCATGTCTGATTCATTATATGTTAAGAATGAGAAAACAAAACTAATTCAAAATACATTTCTACCAAGGTTGTATACATACTTCTAACACTCTAAAGTTATGGCAGTCCAATAATTCTATAACATTTATACAGTACTTCCAAAGATGTCAGAGAATGCGCTCATGCTGAGATATGTGTACACATGGAATCCCATGGAGGTTTTGACTGGAGTCAACCGGTGCATTAATTCAAGGAGGAATTACTCATGCCTATGTCCATTGATTTCAATGGAATACTACCCAATCCTATGTGGCGTTGCTGAACCTTATGTACCTTATGGTGTCATGAATACAAATCTGGAAAAGTGTATAGCTGCGCACTTCTAGACCACTGTCGCAGATGATGCCAAGGCCCCACACACAGCAGCCAGGAGAAGAAAGCCCACTGACGTCACACATGCCTAATTCCTCAGGCGTGCCTAAGTCTGCTGACTATAGGCAGGCCTACTTGCTCTCTGAATATTTTCCCTTACCCCTCGATAAGCCCCATGACTGCCAATAGATCTCCTCAGACCAGTGCCAGTTTTATTGCTGGCGCAAGTCCAAAAAGACAAAGGGGTGTGGTGGTTCATTCCGGAGGGGCAAGTCGTCTGTGCTGGGTGCCACCCCATAAGAATATAAGAAGAGCCCCGCTGTACCAGGCCAAAGTCCCATCTAGTCCAGCTTCTTGCATCTCACAGTGGCCCACCAAATGCTTCAGGGAACACACTAGACAACAGACACAACCTGCGTCCTGCTGCCCTCCCTGCATCTGGCTATCAGAGGCAGCCTACCTCTACCTTGCACATACCTATAATGACTTGTAACCTGTGATGAACATTTCCTCCAGAAATTTGTTCAATCCCCTCTTAGGCATCTAGGCAAAATGCCATCACTACTTCTTGTGGCAAGGAGTTCCACAGACTAATTACACACTGGGTGAAGAAATATTTTCTTTTGTCTGTCCTAACTTTCCCAACACTCACCTTCAGTGAATGTCCCCTGGTTCTGGTGTTATGTGACCACCCCTCCCACCTCTGACATACTCCCAGCCCTCTTTGCCCTGATCCTCCCATGCCCCACACTGTTACACTCCTCCCACAGCACACTTGAGATGGAAAAAAAGGAAGATTACTATTACTAAGGTTATCTGTTCAGGTCTTGATGGAATAGGGATATAAGCGACAGACAAATGTTCTTCACAGGAATAGTGGAGGAGCGGATCCTAGGGTGCGAGTCAGTACAGGGGCATGACCTGCTGTCATGCTCTTGCTCCCCATATTGCCCGGATAGTGTCCATGCAACTGTGCCTTGTAACAGAGCTATAGGGGAGCATAAATGTGACACTGTAACGACAGAGTCAATGATTCCTTGCATGCAGATGCCCCCATTGCCCATGCAATCTTCCCCATTCACTTCGAAGAGAGGCTCTGTGCACCACTCAACGTGTGCACAGAACTACCCTCCCCTGCATTCAAGTGAATATGAAAACTGGCTCTTGCAGGATTGTTATGTGCCCATCCAAACATACATAGTTCTGATTCATGAACATTGCCTGCAAAATGTCCAACTAATTAATGTTGCATAGCCATCCACCCCACCCTCATAATATACAGCCATGCCATGAATCAGAAAAAGAAATGGCCACTTCCTGATTAGAACTATTTTCAGAAACACGAAAGAAGGCGTTTCCAGATCTCCTCACATTTATTAAAGAATGTATTGTTTGCAGATCTGATTGAGTTTTGATTAATGGGCAGCCCAGTCCTATCCAGCACTAGACTTGGAGTCTAGTGGAGGCTGGTGGTCTCCTTGGGATAAAGCAGGGGTGTCCGAACTTTTTGGCAGGAGGGCCACATCATCTCTTGGATGCTGTTTCAGGGGCCAGGAAAAAAGAATTAATTTACATTTTAAATTTACATGAATGAATTTACATACATGAGATGGAACTTATATGAATGAATGAAGGTCTCGCAATAACTCAAAGCCTATAAAAGGCCTTGTGCAAAGCAAGGCCAGCCTTTCCTTTGCTACTGCTGCTGCTTCACAGACATGAAACAGCAAGTGGTGGAGGGAGATCTTGGTCAGCAGCTCTTGTGAGAGGTCGAACAGTCAGCCCTCACACTGAGAGCAGTCGTGTCGGGACAGCATGGGCTCCAACAAGTGTCCAGTGGAACAGAGGTTCATTGGAGACTGGGAGCTCCCTGCGGGCCGGATTGGGGGGTTTCCAAGGGCCACAAATGCCCCCAAGACCGGGGTTTGAGCACCCCTGGGGTAAATGAATATTTGTTCCCTTACCCTGTGTAGAGCCCCAGCCTGCCCAATGGGGCTACTTGGTTCTGCACCAACAAAATCACTGGTGCAAGTCTGAGAAGCTCTGGGTACGGTTTCCAGGCTCGGGAAAGGAGTTAGGATACGGCGATATCCTCTGCTGAATCCGCCACCTCCTGGGCCTAATCTGCCCCTGTTCCACTCTCCCCTGCCCAGAAACACCTTCTCCCTGCTTCCATTCTGCCCTCCCCCACCTCTGCACTGCTTGGCCCCAAATAGGATCATGCATGTATGTATAATAAGAGTTGAAAAGGAACCAGCCTGTTATACTAAGCATATAGGGCTATGAATGTGAAAAACATAATAGCAAGGGAGGACTATGATTTAAAGCTGTCTGATTACTACGACTGGTGGGAACATAAAAATTCGAGCCCCATTCAGATGCAAAATGAAAAGAGATATTTCATCAGTTTAAGATGAGATAATAATTTTAATTAAATGCAGAAGAAAGCATTCTCGATATTATTAATGAGGTGCTAGTAACTTGCCCTCATTATTATTAACCGTTTATGTAGTACTGTACCTGGTAATTTATATTCGTTATCTCATTCAGCATGGAGGTAGGTTGAAATTATTCCTGTTCATACAGGAATATACAGGGGAGGAAATGCAGCATCACAGTATATTATATTAGCATTGGGCTTACCCACAAACCACAAGCCCCCATTGTTCTTTGTGTCATATTTATCATAGCAATTACAGGTCACATCTTATAGAAGATCCTACTCTCACAATCATCTCCGCATGTGGCATCTGTAGAAAAAACGGAAGCTTTTGCTGATGTCCCATCAAGCTATGCATCAGCCAAGAAGGACATTAGAACTGTACTTCCACTAGCATGCATGAATCTAGTTCTCTGGCATGCTGTCCATCATCCCAAACCACCCTCAACAGAATGATTCCAAAGTCAGAACCTGGCCGAATGGTGCAACTGCAAAGGCTTCTCATGGCTGCCTTGCTAAGGGTGGACATGGCCAGATGTTTCACACTGCTGATATAAACTAAGAAACACATCAAAAATTTACCAAAAAAGGCCCGAAAATAAAGTGGGGCCGGGATGGGCGGACCTGGTGTCAATGGTGCATACCAAATCTTATCCCCTCTTTCAAAAACCTTTCTGCCCCTCTTCCCTACAGTCAGTCAGAGGCATCTGAGAAACCCAAAGACCATATAAAAGCCTTGTTACTTGCTACCCAGCAACTGATATGCCAAGCTAATCATTGTTGATAGCCCTACCTGTATGGACGTATCTAACCTTTTTAAAGACCACTTAAGCCAGTATTCATCACTGCATCTTGGACAGCAGATTCTGCAAGTCCAACCTTGAAGGTGCATTATGCCGCTGGAACCAGCATTCAGACGGTATAAAATGCTTTCCAGCTCTCGCAAAAGGCTATGTGCGGCAACAGACACTGGGCACCCACTGCAGCAGGTAGGTCTATGCAGAGGTGGGGGGAGGCAGGGGGATGGAACAGGGTGGGGGTGGGCAGAACAGGGAGGCAATGGGGTTGGGGGAGGGCAGATTAGACCTGGTAAGGGGGTGGGTTGAGTTGCAGCAGCAGCTCCCAAATCCTTGGCTTGATATACCTTCATGGATCTATGTGGATTTGCACCAGTGATATCGCTGATGCAGGAATGAGTAGACTCACTGGGCCACAGCAGGGGCCTTCTTCAAGGAAAGGAACAAATGTATTGTTGTCCCAGGGAAGACTCTGGAGGCCAAATGTTGGTGTCGCTGCATCACTGTGCAGAGAGTGAGATAGGATTGGTCTAAAGCAGTATATAATTAAAGACTACTACTACTACTACTACTACTACTACTACTACTACTACTACTACTATTAATCTTAGTGCTTGCTTTTGTCGGTCCTGGAGCTACTGTTAACTCAAGTTCTAATGTAAAGAGAGAGGGGAAATAAATTCCCTGTATCTTTCTCTACACTTCTACAAACGTTTGTTGTTTGTGCTACAGTTTATTGCAGTTCAATTCAAGACTCTGGGTCATCAATCAGAAATTCAACATGAAGCCTCTTCCATTATAACTATGGAAAAGGCTATAACATAAGAAACAATGGTGACGAAAACACAAAGGGTGCAGTTCTAACCCATTTTCCTGCACTGACATGAGGGCAATGCAACTTCGAGGTAAAGGGAACAAACATTGCTATACTTTGAGGAGGCCTCTGTAATTGCCCCCCCAACTGCAGGATGCAGCACATGCCCCACTGGCACAGCTTTGCCAGTGCTGGAAAGTTCGTTAGGATTGCTCCCAAAGATGCTAAAGGAGAGATGCAGTCACCTTGCACATTTCTAAGAACATAAGAACAACCCCGCTGGATCAGGCCATAGGCCCATCTACTACAGCTTTCTGTATCTCACAGCGGCCCACCAAATGCCCCAGGGAGCACACAAGACAGCAAGAGACCTGCATCCTGGTGCCCTCTGCTGCATCTGGCATTCTGACGTAGTCCATTTCGAAAATCAGGATGTTGCGCATACACATCATGGCTTAATGGACTATTAATGGACTATTCCTCCAGAAACCTGTCCAATCCCCCTTTAAAGGCATCTAGGCCAGGTGCCATCACCACATGCTGTGGCAAGGAGTTCCACAGACCAACTACACACAGAATAAAGAAATTTTTTTGTCTGTCCTAATTCTCCTAACACTCAATTTTAGTGGAATTTCTTTTATCTGTCCTAATTCTCCCAACACTCAATTTTAGTGGATGTCCCCATCCCCTGCATAATTTATGTCTCAATCATGTCCCCCCTCAGGCGCCTCTTTTCTAGGCTGAAGAGTCCCAAACGCTGTAGTCTTTCTTCATAAAGAAGGTGCCCCAGCCCAGTAATCATTTTAGGGCGCAATCCTATCATAGACTTGCAAAGCACCCTATCATAGGGTTGCAAAGCACGTCCGTGCCTCCTGACGAGGAAGCTGCATCGGCTGACATAAGCCTCCACGGTGGCTTCCCTGCAGCTGCTTGTGTCGGTGCGCCCGCGCTGACACAAGTGACAAAGGTAGGTGTGGGGGGCAGGGAGGAGGAGGGAGAGAGGCATTCCTGGGTGGGGGGAAGGAGGGTGATGGGCGGCCCTGGGGGTGGGCGCGCGGAGAGCCGGAGGCAGGGCTGGGATCCGGCAGTTATGTCGGATTCCAACCCCTGTCCCCAGGGAAAACAGAGCGGCTTCAAGTGGCTCCACTCTCTTTGGACTTGCGCTACCTCCAGAGGTGGTGCAGGTCCGAGGAGACCCATTGGGGCCAGCCGCCCTTACCCAGGGGTAAGGGGGAAGAGTTTCCCCTTGCCTCTGGATGAGCGGCTGCTGCCCACAAACCCGTGTTGGATGCAGCGCAAGCCTCCTGGCTTGCCTGCTCCAGCGCAGGTTTGGATTGTGCCCTTAGTCGCTCTCTTTTGCACCTTTTTCATTTACATTATGTCCTTTTTGAGATGTGGTGACCAGAACTGGTCTGCAATGAACTGAAGCTTTACATGTGTTCTTTGAATGCAAATGCTACTAGTTTTTTGTTGTTTTTTAAGTATCTGACACTGCAGGCTTAGTGCATAAGCTACTCTTTGTATCAAAACTCCAGTATTGTGGACATGCAGAATCATCCATAGAGGAGTGCAGCTGCATGGCAGGGAAATGGATAGGATTGGGCTGTGTGACACACTGGCACATCCTACAAGTTCCACTTAGTGAAGAAGACAACATAAAAACAAAGGAGCCTCAATTGGTACAGTAAGTAGGATGGAGCAAAAGGGACAATTGTCCTAGACACAAATTGGACAGAGGCATGAATATGGGCTAAGATTATGTCACAGATTGTAAGTATTCAGATGGTGTTATTCTCTTGCCATGTGAAGGAGTAGGATCAGGCTTGCCCCACTATTGTCAGTTGGTTTACCGTGGCACATTGGTGTGCTGTGGGAGTTTGGGAGAGGTCGATTTATTAGTAGGGCCATTGTGGATGTGAGCCCCCCACTGGCAGTGCGCTGTACCATGTCAATTGTCAAAAAACTGATAGCGTTTCCTGAAAATGTTAGTACCTTAAGATTTTTTAAAAAGTTGAAAAGTGCTGCTTTAGACACTATTGTGTTCAAGCTTATTCATGCAAATTCCTGTACAAATAGCAAAGTTAATATGGGAAGATCAGG
Organism: Tiliqua scincoides; assembly: GCF_035046505.1. Classification (NCBI taxonomy): domain Eukaryota; kingdom Metazoa; phylum Chordata; class Lepidosauria; order Squamata; family Scincidae; genus Tiliqua; species Tiliqua scincoides. Next base: position 129,395,401 of record NC_089821.1, on the reverse strand, counting down.
AGTGGGGTGGATGGGCATGACTTTGATTACACATTTGAATTTGAATGGGGTGTACTCTCCATTCCTTCATTTCTACACAGAAATGACTAGCTTAATGACTTCTAGCATGAGAATAAGAGGGTAAGATAGATTTCTGTCTTGCACTTGGAAGCAGCTATAGTAAAAAAAAAAAACGTATACACTGCAAAACAGACATGAACGCCATATTGAACATCAATTAAAAGAACAAATTGCCCAAGGGTTATGAGTCAGCACCAAATGGATTCCTGCTCAGTGTGGCAAAAACATATGGAGAGAACAAAAACACTAACTTGTATTTAATTCCCAGCTCACCTCAAAATTAGCATTTCATGCCTAAATAAAAAGTAAAAGCATAACTTTAATTGTGTGCTTTGGTGAACAACATAAATTTACAAGTTAATCAGAACTGTTCTCTGTTAATTACTTCCATTCCTTCAGATAAAAGAATATAACCCAAAAAAAAAATTTTTTTTTAATGGCTTATCCTAAGGAAGAAGTGAACTCTTGAGAGTTTCTTGTTTAGTTTTGTTTATTAAATAAATATGATGAAAACTACTGGATATCATTGTCTGTGCTAAAGACAAAGAAGCAAATCAAAACAAACCTCAGAGTCATCTGCACTTTAGGCCCTGGCAATTGATTTTAAAGAATTTCTTTCTTCCAATTGGTTTTTAGAAAGGGATTTTATAAGGCTTTATTCCACTGGCTCTTTAAAAGAGATTGGTCTAATTTTTCCCCAAGCAGCTTGAGAAAGGAGATGAATGCATTCTCAAACTATACCTGAGGGAGCTAATGAGGGAAGCAAGTTCAAGTTGAAGGAGATGTTGGGTACCAGAAAGACTGGCTATAAATGGATAATTTATGGGTTTAGGATTGAAAGCAGATTAACTAGAGATGGTAAATTATGAAATGTCTATCACTGGGTTCACTACAGAGTTGGGCAACTATATGAGGGATATCTTATATGATATTTAATTATTGGTGTCCGATGGGTGCTGAAGAAGATCTGAAGCAGATGAGAATAAGAGAGATAGAAGAATAGGGATGAAAGTGAGAAAGACAGCAATATATTATTACACTATATCATATCATAATAAAATGATTCCTTCTCTGTTTCATAAGGCGCACAGGTCCCAATCCTATTGCAATGGTGTTCCAATGGTGCCAAGTGCTTTCTGGCTGCTGCAAGCTACAAATGTCCAGCTCTGCGCACCAACATACTCTGGACGCTCCCCAGTTCCAGTAAGTATGTAAGTGTAGGGGAAAGGAGGGAGGGAGAGGGGATGGTCAGCGTTGGAAGCAGGGAGGAGGGCGGATTGGGACAAGGAAAGGGGGTGGGTTCGGCAGCAGCAGCACCTACCAAGTCCAAACCTCTTTCCTTGATCTGTCTTCACTTGGACTTGGTCAGCAATTGCCATATAGTCCTGTATCCTCTTTCTCATAGTAACTAACAGCCCTATCTCCCCCTCTCCACTTTTATAGCTGCCAGCTGTGCCAAAAATCTGTGCGCTGTATTCAGCAGAGGAATCAGGAGGCTTCAGAGGGGAAAGAGGATTTAAATGCCTCTGTAAGCCGCCTGCTCCACAATGGGTTTCCTTGGACCTGTGCTAGCAATTTTGCTAGCGCATGCCCAAGGAGAGAAAGACGGCAGGGAGGATGCTGACTATGGGGATAGGATCCAGCACGTACCATTGCCGCTGGATCCACCCCCTCCTGCAGCCTCCCTGTCCCCATTCATGCTTCCTCCCCACCCAGTTTTGCCCCATCCTGTCCTCCCCACCCCCTACCTTCCCCAATGGCCTACCCATTGATGCAGCAGTGTGCTACTTCATGTGCAGCTGAAGAGCCTTTTACAGCAGAAATAAAGAGGCAATGCTGGTAGAATGCTAGTCCCACCAGCACTACTAGCCCATAGGACTGAACTGTAGGATGTCTCTGGAAAGTTCACAAGCAGGAAATGAAGGCACAGCCCTCTCTTGCCACTGTTCCCCTACAACTGGTATCCTGAGGCATACTGTCTCAGAGCCTGATTACAGATTACCCCCATAACTTGTTGTCATTGACAGATTTGTCCTCCATGAGTTTATTTAGAGCTCAGTCCTACGCACTCATTAGGCCAGAACAGGCAGGAACTTGCGCCAGCACAGGAGGGTAGCAAATGTGCCATAAAGCACGTTTGTGCCTCTGTGCAAGTCAGCTGGGCCAGTGCAGGGACATGCTCTGGCCAGTAGAGGCCAGATCCAGCCTCCATGCGAACTGAGCCTGGTGAGTTCGTGTCATCCTTTACAGGCCAGCATGGGATCTGGGGGGGGGGGGTAGGCGGAGGACGGGGAGGAAGTGATCCAGGGTGTGGGAAGGGTGAGTGGTGAGCGTTAGAGTGGGCAGGTGGGGCCAGGATCTAGCAGTTATGCTGGATCCTAGCCCCATTCCCAGGCGACATGGAGTGGCTCCAGAATGCTCCATTCTGCTCAGATTTGCGTCACCTCTTTAGGTGGCACAGATCTGAGTAGACTCATTGGGGCTGCTGTGGCTAACCCCGGAGTAAGGGACCTTTTTCCTCTTGCCTCAGGCCAAGCCTCAGCCAATCCCAAACTTGCACTAGATACAGTGTAGGCCTGCCTTCCTGCCTGTTCCAGCACAAGTTAGGATTGCACTGTTAGTTTCTTAAAGTCATCAAAACTAGTGGCCATCACAAAACCTTGTGGCAGTGAACTCCACAATGATACAGTTCTAGTGGAGAGAGAAAGAGAGAGAGAGCGCGCATGTACTTCTTATCCACTTTCTCTACACATTGCATATTTATACCATATCTCCTATCTCAGTCATCTTTATTCAAAACATTCCCCAAATGTTGCATCCTTTCTTTGCAAGGAAAGTGTTCCAGTCCCCTTCTGCACCTTTTCCATCTAAACAATATCCTTTTTGAACTGAGATGACAGCTTTTGTGCACCAAAGTTAGGAATTTGGTAGAAAGGGTATTCTGCATCTTCAGTGCCAAATTACAACTTGTAACTCAAGTGACTCTTTCATGAGGGCTGTAACTTAAATTGTTTTATCTGGGTTGGCCTTGCTGGAGTATGCACTAACTTATTTGATTCTTATACTGATTGCATGAAGTATATCTTAATAGTTAAGTTGGAAGCTGGCACTCTTGTCAGCACTCTAAGAACCTTAAGGCAGGTTGTAGATGTTCACTAGAGATAAGAAGAAGATCATGCCACCAAGCTAAATAATTTAAGTGAAGTTTCAAAGCTGCCCTGTACATCTTGGCCCTGAGGGCAGATAAATCTACTCTGATAGCCAGATTTAGTAAGGAGTGTTTTAAAAACCAGCTTGCTTGTGGTTGGTCTTATCTAAGGTAATTTTGCTTTTAAGACACGAGTTAAGAATGGCAAAATAAACATCATATGAACACTCCAGTCTTGGTATTGAACAGGAAATACACAAGCCACAATATTTTTGTGTGTGACTCCGACACTGAACATACACATAGCACAAGGAGCCCTACCAGACCCCATATCCAGCTACTTGCTGCATGTTGTGGATGGGAGGTTTACAATTCATGGGAAGTGTTTATATAAGATGCTTTGTTCCCAGGGATGAGATGAAGACATAGACAGACGGGCTTATGCTATCTGGTGTATTTATAGCAATTTTCCTCTATGTCTAATGTTTCCTTTTTACTATAAAGGTAAAAATACTTTACAGGTTTGCTTAATGAATTGTGATACTCAATATGATGGTCAAATATCTGAAACAGTTAAAACGATTGAAGTAAATGTCACCAGACACAATATTTTTGGGGCAATGCACATTGCTTTATCGGGGAAGGATCTGCTTTATTATTGTGAGCCCCTCTGTTTGGTACGTTTCTTTTCAAAATATTTGTTCTGCTGAAAATTCAGCATACCCCATGCCTTATCATTTCTTTTGAAAACCTAGACAACGTATAAGGTCTCCAACAGCTAAGATGAGGCTACAACACTGCACATGCCCAGCTGCCTTCCAAAATGCCTGAAAATTTCTAGCGTCGTAAGTCAGAAGAAGGCAGGCTCTGATAGGGACTGCAACTCCCCACCAGGTCACTTCTAGGAGCAGAGTGGACTTGCATCTCTGTTGTGGTTGTAATGGAATGTCATCCACCATGCCAGACAACAGTGTTGTCTTCATTTTCCCCTTCTCCTCCCCAGACTATTCCACCCATCTGTTGCACCATCATCAGAGTCCCCCACACACAAATCAACCAATCGTTTTAGTTAAGCACAAGTGGAACCCCAAATGGAATTTAGCATTTTATTACATATGGTACTCATCCATTAGGAAGGCTTCTGTAAGAAGACCATGAAAAACAAGAATCAAGTTTTATAATTTCTTAAAAGACGGTCTCTTTGACATCAGCAGAAAGGTATACCAACTCTCATCCTTTTTATATAGGCACAAAATGCGCACAATGCCAATTCACCTCTTTTTCAAACGTCTAATCGTGTGACATACCTCATACAATAACATTCAAATTCACCTCATTGCTTTTGAGAGCTTTCAAACGTTAAAACAAAAGAGAAAAGTTAACTTCACAGTTCTTATGGGATTTCTCAAGGAATAAAATTACAATAGCAAATTAACGTTATTAAAACAAAAATTTTCCATGGGGGAGAGAAAAATATTGCATTAGAAATAGCACAGTATATAAACACACACCCATGGTGCCTTTCACCAATTTCTCTGGAGTCACTGAGAAATAAAATACAAAAATCTCAAAGGCGAATCTACTTCCCCTGTGGCATGTAGGCCCTGGCAATTCATTCAACTGTTCTCCATTGAATAAACTGCAGTTCTTTTTATTTGCCTCTATTACGTATCCATTCAGAATTAATAAATTAACTTAGTATGGAGATGTGCTGAAAATCTGCATACGTCACTTGCATACTAAGATGGTGTATTAAGATGATGTCCAGAGCAAATCCTTAAGAAAAGCATTGATTTCCCTTGCTTGATGCATCTTTTATTTCTAAGACTACCACTATTCAGAGCTGCAGGAAAAGGTCATAAGAAATAGATTCATAGGGGAAAAAATCCACAGACAATCAAAAAGCAATTCTGGTCCCTCTGAAACGGAAGAAAGAGTATTCAACTAATTAGACAGAATCCAAGGTTTTCTCTTGGATTTCTCTCACAAGTACTAAGGTAAAAACAAGACTCCATAGATGCAATAAAGGCCCTCATTCTGACATCCACATTCTACCACTACAAGAAAGGCCCACAATCGCCTTCTAGGCCTTATGTGAAAGAGGAGCTAGTAGTCAACAGAAACCATGCAACTGGGAATTCAAGCTGGGACCTCACTCATGCACCTTTCTAAGCATACTGAAAACAGGGCTGGATGTGAATCTCTACTGATAAACAATGGCTGAAGGCTGGGGAAGCTCCTTTCCCCTGCTAAAACGGCACCTTATATTTCATCTTATACAGGTCCAGCCTATTCATATACGGATTTGACTCAACACGAATGGCCCCTGCAAATGAGAAGGAATGTGCTGATCCCTGGAGAAGGGGAAAATGCATCCCTTTTAAATCAGTTTAAAAAACTGAACAGTCCTTTAACAATAGCCTCCTTAATGGCAGCTGGCTGACAATCCATCAATCCTTCTCTCTCCAGGCGACTCCTCCCTATGCCCTTGCCCACCCTCACCCCTGCCACTGGCAGGCAGAAGGTGGGGATCAGCAGCAATGTGGGGGGGGGAATGGGTGAGGGATACTGTTATCATGTCCTGTTTGAGGGCTTCCTGCATGCAAATGGCAGGACACCGTTGGACTTCGAAATGGGAAACTGGACTAGATGAGCCCGTGGTCTAATCCAGGGGACTTCTCCAATGTACCTATGACTTCTCCATTCTCCCCAATTCCAATGACCCCAATTCACCCCAATGATGGGAATAGCTCTGTCAACAACAGTAAACTGAAGTAAGTCCACTTGAGCCACAGACCCGTGTGTACAATGGAATCCTGGGTTGAGGGCAGTATCTATTAAGAAACCAGAACTATTGCTCTATGTCTCAGCTCAGTGGAGATAATGAACAGTTGCCCTCCCTCATCATCCTAATAGTTATTAACATATTTAGTGTATGTCATCATTTCCCTTTTAAATTTTCTTTTCTCTAGGTCAGTCATAATCAGCTGCTTAAGTAGCTTTTTTTAACAGATGCAGTAAGTTGAAGCATTATTATTAGTGTTATTATCAGATGAATATTATTACTTTTATCAGATTAATTTGGTAATTTATTTTGTAAATCCCTCCTTTTATTACTTTATATGGCTGAAAGCAATTGATTCCTTATTTTTATATAATGGAATAAGATTTCCTCAATGCACAGAAGCAGTCTAGGCAGCTGATCTTTTTTTTTTTTTTTTTAAAGCTTTCACGGAAGAAAGGATAAGATGACCTTCAAGGGTCTATAGTGTCTGATTGTCTGCAGGAGTAAGCTAATCACAAGATGAAGCTCTTGAATCTAAGCCAGACTTGAGATGAAACTGTGCAGCTTTCAGCATAAAAGGAAAGAATTTTCATCAAATAATTCGAAATACGTCCAAAGTGGGAATTTACGAATCGTAGCCCTCTGTGAACTAGAATGAATCTAAAGCCGCGAATGCATGGAGCTAACTCATTCACTAAAAGAGCAAAAGCAAATAGGGATATGCCTTTGTCATTTCCAAGATTTTCATTTTTCAAATGCCCCACTTAGGCTAAGTGTGATTTTAAGCCCTTTAGAATGCATGCTAACTTAGTAGTTAGCAATCTCAGAATGGGAGCTGTGATGAGGCCCATCCTGCTGGCAATGATCAAACCTTCAATTATTTTCAGCTTTTCTTCCTTTCATATGGAGAGGTCAGAAACTGCAATGAGACTTCCTACACTTGCATATTCAGAACAAACTATTTCCCATAAGCTAGTTCTTTCTGGCTTGAATCCAGCACAGCTGCAGCTGCTGCATCTCCTCAAAGAACACTGTTTGGCAGCAAAAGTAATGATGCCACACTAAGGGCCTGCAACCAATACATGCCTTGGAGTGTCCTAAGAGGTGCTATAGTGGGTTTATGGGCTTCATTTTTAAGATGGAAACACCAAGTCTTGTGAGATGAGAACATTTAATTCTACAGTAGCTGACTCTATTAAATAACTGTCCATCTTTCTGTACTTAAGGGAGGAAAGCATTTATCTCTAAAAAAGATAAAGGGAATATCAATGGGACTCTTCAAAGCACAAAAAGCACAAAGCAATTGCCTAGAGTTATTCCCTGGTTTGAATCCAAAGATCAACAGGCATGACTGGAAGGTTTTACAACTTGCACAGATGGAGGGTGTCACTGATTTCCCCTCTGACTGCAGCCCCAAGAGCAGCATCACATGGCTTTCCAGAGGATCTTCCAATCTATAGGAGTAGCTTTCCAAAAGGCTGAAAGGATCCAATGAGAAGAGAAAATGGAACACCACACATAGTTCTTCAAGTCCAAGCCACTGTTACCACTTTCAGCACCAGCCCAATATCACCTGATGCTTGAGCCAGCATGTTAAATGGTGCCACCCCATACCTTGATGTTCTGCTTCTCCCACTTGCCAACATTCTAACTCAGCACTTTCCTCTCCCCCCTCCACATCTCCCTTTTGTCTGTGCCTCCCTCTTACTTTTCCCATCCAAGGAGTGGAAGGAGGAACCATGGACATGCGGTCTGGTGATATTCTGCCTGAAAATTATAGCAGGAGTGGTGGTGGGAGAATGTAGTTTTTTTTCTATAGGAAACTGAATACTGCCCCTTGAAAAGTTGGGATTCTCACAAGTTTAATACATGGGAAGAATCACTCCTCTGTCTTAAAAGAAATGCAAATATTCTGTTTGAGCAATGCTGGCTGAGCTCCCAGTCATATCTCAGATTAGCAAAACTTCTTTTGGAGGTTAGCAGTTCAGAGGTAGGAGAAGGAGCTAGACAGCAGAGGTGAAGTTTTAAATTATAGAGCAGGGGAAAAGAGGTTTTTGTAAGATTCTCAGCTAAGGCCTACTTCAAAGGTACGCTTTTGAATATGTATTGCAAAAATGCAGTCTACTTTAAGATCATTAGTTATGGTTATTTGTTATTGCTCATAATAGATATGACAATGTTATCAACATAGGTCAAACACTCCCCTTTAAAGCAAGGGGATGGTGCTTTTCATATTCATACCAATGACACAGAGCCATTTAATTGTTCAGTCAGTCAGTGTATAGAAAAACAAAACTGTCCAGAAACATAGGCAGTCCTAAAAGGTGAACACCACATGTGCTCTGGGGAGTGACCCCAGCTCTACCCTCCTCTGAAAGGCACCTCTGTACATTAATTCAGTCTGGATGGCTGTTGAGACACAGGAGTTGGAAATAATTCTCTCACACACATTGAAACACAGAGACATAAACATCCCTCACCCCGTTGGATTAATTTTCCTGTTGCATGTCAGGAATCAACACATCAGTTTCACCAGGAAAGATCAGGAAAATCCAGAAAGAGTAATCTACACCCAGAAGCAGGTTTTCTATGCATGGATTACTGGGATAAACGTGGTCTGCACATGCACAAGTAAGCTGCAGTCAGTGAAAAAAGTGAAAGAAAATGCAAATCCAGTCGTGTGGTGTTGTGCACAAACGGGTCCTTGCTGCTCAGGGATAGCTGCTGACATGTTGGGCCCTATCAGTCACCACTTTTAGGCGACTAGAAAAGGAACACAGGCAGCCTCTTCCAAGCTGACTCTCAAGGTGGGAGGGGATGCATGTTCTCTGTTCAAGAAGAAGATCCATGCACATACACAGCAGTCTTTCTCTCACATGTAGAGATGAAATAGGCAAACTGTCATCTTCAAAACTCCTGAATCATCAGAGCTACTCTGAGAGAGCTTTGAGATAACTAGTGAAATTGCTCAAGAAAGCTCCACATATTTCTGTTTCCTGGATTTCCAAATATTGGGTTTTACTGTGTGTTTGCATTTACTGTGTGAAGAAGGAAAAAAAAAATGAAAGCTCTGAAGTAACAACACCCAAAAAAAGCAACGCTTCTCATGTTATTATTCCAAACTTCCTATTATTGAAAGAAAATTTAAAATAATCATGCAATTCTGAGTGGGGGTGGGTGTCCCTGTATTTTATCCTGAATGATGACTCAGCTTAAGAATGAAGATTAATGTCCTACATAAAATACATTTATTCCATTTGAACAGTGGCCACTTTTAAGAAGAAAAGGGAAGTCATTCACAATGCAGGTGACATATTGCTATAAATAGCTGAGGATGCAAAACTGGTTGTGCTATACATATATTTCATTTCCTTGTGAGCTACAGACCATCTATTATGGTTCAAAGTCAGATGTAAGAGAAATAATATTTATCAAGCATGGCATATGTGTACTAATACCAATAGAAGCATTTGACAAAAATGAGGAAAAACATGAATAAAACATACACAACATTTTTCTGCATTCCATATACAGCAATACCTTGCACTTTTGTCTGGTTAGGGACCAGAGTGTGGACAAAAGTCTAAAATGGATGAATGCCAATGCATAGCCTTATGTAGCTTCCAAATTTATTTTGGCCAGCAAAAATCGCTGTCCTCGCTGCCTCTGCTCTGCCCAGGCAGTCTCTTGCTGGTGTTTGTGCTGGCCACCACGTGGGCCAGCTGCCTGCTTCCGCCATGGCTGTGTGAGTCGGGTAGCACTCCAGCATTCCTTGCGCCCCAGCATCAGGCACTGAGTCACCTTGCACCTACTCTAGCATGGCTGCATGAGCTGGATAGCACCCCAGCATTTCTTGCGCCCCAGCATCAGGCACCACGTTATCCCATGTCCATTCTGGCACAGCGACCTCTCTTGCAGGCAAGGAGGGCCAACCCATTTTGTCTCTCAAAGTGAAAGCTGGATGAAAGAGGAAAGTATGTGGACTAAATTTGAAATGTGGTTATAACTGAAAACAGCCAAAAGAGCAAAGTGACAAAAGGCAAGTAGATGAAAGTCAAGGTATTGCTGTAGATGTATATCATTGTTAACACTTGCTGCTTCATTGATGGTAAATATGCTATACGTTTATGACTTCCTTGTTCAACTCTCAGGCCTGATCTAGACATGCATCAGGAGGAGGTCACAGAATGGATCACACATAAGCATTTTAGGCTGCAGCTGGGTGGGATCTGAGGCCGCAGTGCCCTCCACACTTTCCTGGGAGGAAGCCCCATTGCCTCTACTGGGACTGACTTCAAAAATGCAATACACTATAGTTTTTTTTATACATAGTATAAAGGTAAAAAAAAACAACTATATATGCAGTGTTATCTTCATTTTAGATGTCAAAAGGGTTTTGTGGCTCCCAAGGTTTTCTTTTCTCCGGAAAACGGGTCCAAATGGCTCTTTGAGTGTTTAAGGTTGCCTACCCCTGACTTAGGGCAAACCCATGGTCTGCCCACCCCCTCCACAAGCACACCACACCATACACAATCCCATATCCAGTTCCCCAAGGAAATTCACCACCACATGTCCACAGAATTCACCAATGCCAGCTTACAAGCTCAAGGAGTTTCTATTAATCAAAGAAACACACAGAGTATCCTACAACCCTCTACCCCTACACAAGGCCAACACAAGAGAGACTTCAATCAGCAATACATAATACAGCAAGGCAGCCAAGAAAACAACAAATAATATCTAGACATCCAAATGTGCCCCCTCACTGCACTGCACTTCCTAATCCTCTGGGTCACCTCATCCACAGCAAGGCTCCCAGTTGCAAGGCTGGATGGCACTAAATGACTGACTTCCTCTGCCCAGCTCTCCAACCCAAACACTCCTCTTCCCTCCCACAGGCACCCGCCACCAACTCCACACCAAAGCCTGCCATACCACCAACCTCTCTTCACTCTCCAAAAGTCCTCCATCCCCCAAATCACTCAATTCCAACCGCCACCAAGTCACTCCACACCAACTCCTTTCCCCTTTTAATTTAGGAATAGGGCACTGAATATACAGGTGGACTCTCATTATCCGTGAGGATTCCATTCCTGGACCCCTTGTGGATACTGAATTTTGCATGAAACCAAGTCTTGCAAATTTTGGGCACCACCAATCGCCAAACATGACTGGAGCCTTGCTTCAGATGCATCTGAAGCTGTTCTGAGGGCTGTGGAGACTGCGCACAGTCTCCGGTTTTTGGCTGAAAACCAGAACCCAAAAAAAGTTTTTGGCTGAAAACCAGTTTTGGGTTGAAAAAAACCGGTTTTTGGCTGAAAAACAGACATGTCATTCTAGGACCTCTGGAGGCCTTTCTGAGGCCCATAGAGGCTATGCCTCCATGGGCTTCAGAAAGGCCTCCAGAGGTCCTAGAAGGGCACTTCTGGTTTTTGACCAAAAACCGGAGGTGCCCTTCTAGGAAATCTGGAGGCTATTCCAAGGCCCATGGAGGCTGCACACAGTCTCCCCAGGTCTCAGAAGAGCCTCTGGAGGTGACTGGAACAGAGCTCTGTTTGTCTCTGGAGTCTTCAGGTTGGGCCAAAACTGGACTGATGGGGGTCCAGAGGACCCATGTTGAGCCAAATCTGCAGATTCAAAATCCAAGGATAAGTAGACTCAACTTGTACAACTTCCCAGGAATGGGAACTTGAGTCTGAGTTGTGAAAACATGTTTTTCGCTGACTAATGCAGACTTGAGTCACACATGTCAATGACTCAGGCAAAGACTTGAGTCCTGTGGCTACTGACTTGGGAACCACCATGGAGTTCAGAAATTCAAGTAGCCTAACATGGCTTGGGGGTGTTTCTTGTGACTCTTATGCAGCTGCACCACTTCCATGTTGCCCAAAAGACTTTGTGTGCTGATCTGGAAGCTGGGCGCTCATCTGCATGACCAGCAGCAGAGTACATTATGTTCAGTCAGGAGGAGAGACAGGGCTGCGGGTGGAGGGAAATGATTAATTTTTTTTTGTTTTGGGTTTGGGTATTGTGTTACAAAAGCCCAACAGAAAAGTAACAACTTGCAAGAGTGCTGCATGCATCTAGAACATGAAGAAGGGAGGGAGGTGCTTTTCTTGTCCCCCAGACTATCCATTGGTTGAAAGATGTGTCCTGATTTTGTGTCTCTGGGAGAGGAAGGGGGAGAGGAGGAACTGCCCTCCATCCCCTTCCGCCTTGCCGAGCTGGGATGCATCCTCCCTCCCTCTTTCCCTGTAGGTCCACCCATGCCCTTAATATGAAAAGGGTGGGTTTTGTTACAGCTGGGGTGGGATCATATGGAAGGAACCGATCTGTGCATTCTGCACTGCTGCCTTCATCTGAAGAACAGCATGGCTTTTGTTTAATGATGGGTTGGGCTGAGACATCAGGAGAGTGTTTAAAGAGAATTCCAATACACACACATAACCCAGCAGCAGCTCCATTTTTTCCACAGAGCTGTAGCTAGCTTTTTAAATGAAAGACCTGTGACTTGAGTTTTTTTGAGTCATGAAAATGCTCTGGGTGACTCAGACAGTCCATCTGTTATGACTCATTTTTGAATCAAGTCACCAGTGTGGAGACTCTTGACTCAACTCAAGTCACGTTCAGCCGCAGACCTCTGCAGCCCTGTGCCCAGGGCAAATCTCCACGATGGCGCCCCGCCCCCCCAAGGGCTATTGCTACCCCCCCCCCGCACAGATATCTGCTCCCCCTACTCACCAGAGGCTCACCAAGTCTCGTGCAACAGTAGCCCTCTGTGAGGTTCCCCGGCCCTAAAAACTGTGCTTCCAGCAAACTTGAAGCACAGTTTCCGCCCCTGTCGGGAGCCTTAGAGAGGCTTTCATGGGGTCCTAGTGGCTGTCGCCTGAGGCTTTTGCCCCATCTCACCCTATGGTAGGCATGCAATTGGCCATATTGGACTTGCCCATTCCTGCAACCCCCATGACATGGTGGTATCTTACACAGGGGACTATTCAAAAGTAACACCCGCAACGTGTAGTCTGAAATGGTACAGCCCATTCTAGCAACTCATTCCCATCACATCTGGCTGCATGTGCAGGCCCAATCTCATGGTTAAGCAAGAGCTGGCATGAAAAGTGGATGATCGGAGCCTGTTTTTCAGACATTTAGGTAACATGGATCACTACATTTTTTCCTGGAAAAACTTACGTATGTGAATTCATTCTGGCACCTGAATAGTCAGTGGAAATAAATCTGTTTGATGGTGGCTGGCTTTCAATATTTCAATACTGTAGCTCAATATTTCAAACTTCAAAAGAAAAACAAAAAAAGAAAAGGAAAATAACTCTAGCCTCCAGGTTCAAGACAGATCTTACCTGATGGATCAAAAGCCACTTGGTTGCCAGGATGTGGGCCTGCATCAATAGATACCATTGGTGCTCCCTTACGAATGTCCCACAATTTCAGCACACCATAAGAGTCACAAGACACGATGGTATCACCCTGTAAGGGATGGAGGAAATGCTATTTGTGACTGAAATGCAAGGAAGTTGTTAACATTTCTTCAGAAGCTTCTGGGACCAATCCTATCCAATTTTCCAGCACCGGTATAGCCACAATGCAGCCCCAAGATAAGGGAACAAATGTTCCCATACTTTAAGGGGACCTCTGTGACTGCTGCCCCATGACAAGATGCAGTGCATGCCCCATTGGCACAGCAGCACTGGAAGATTGGATAGGATTGGGCCCTCTGTTTTGCAGGAAAACAGACTCCAAATGGCACTTTAAAATCTTTAAAATTGATATTTAAGGAAAACCAGCAGTCTCTACAAATGTGTCAAGTATTGGAAGTGAAATGAAAGACAATCTCTATACGCAAAAAGCTTTTAACAGGAGATTAAATTGGCACTAGCTATTACTGGTGTGACTATATTTAAAACTAGCCAACAGAGTGTCTAGCACATTCTGCTTCCACAGATATAGCATAATATATTTTATGTGCAGGATAGAGTTAGTGTGTCTTGCATAACTTTCCATGGTCTGACACTCTGACTACCCCAACCAATTGTCCAAGACCTCAGAAGTTGGTTCCCTTTTATGCTCTTCTTTTTCATCTCCATGCTTGTTGCAACTCTGAGAGAAGCCCAGGAGATCTTTTCCTCTGTGGTCTTTTCCTCCTTCTGAATCTTATATGAAGCTCTCCAAGCTGTACCACATTTTTCTGTGAACTGAGGACACCCACGGCCCCAGGTAGGATTGTGCAGAGGGTGGGAGGGAGACCACTTTCTTTAAAAAAATCCTAGCCAGTATCTTGATTGTACAACTTCCCCAAAACCAATGTGCTTTTGTGAAAATGTTCTCTGTGAAATTAGAACACTTTTCAATGAGCAAGAATAAAAAAAAAAAAATCACAAAAGTAACAGAGTTAACAAGGAACCTACATTCTGTTCAAGCCAAGAAAGGAGGTGATTTCCTAAAATGGCATCCTGAGAGATGGATAACAAATGGCCTCATGCCTTTGACAATTGTTTTTGTTTTCTTTTCCTAAAATGCTTAAATCAGAATCTAGTTTCCTCATGGAAAACTTCTAGATTTTCACTTCCATAAGTGTTATTATTTTAGTAAGGCTCACTGCCTTTCTCTCCACTTCTTTCTACTGATGCTCTTGCCACATAGCAAACTCAGTTTTGCACAAAAGCATAACAGAGCACTGAAGCAGAGAGCTGTGTGATTTTCTTGTATGCTGTGGAAGAATAACATTTTTAAAGCTTTCCTGTTCAAACTCCAGTAACCCAAGAGTAATGTTCTCCCTCTTGTGGGAGAGGAAAATCATACCCTTTATAGGTAATCTACTCTGCATGAGAGAAATATCAGTTCTGATATTATATATGGTCAAAGAACACACAACAGATGAATCAGTGTTGATGAGACTAATGCTGCAAAACTAAGCATAATAAAATTAACCTTCCATTACTGTTACATTTTATGAAATAATTAAAAGAATGGAGGCCTGACCTTTGGCAAGGTGAACCACCAATAATAGCAAAAGCGCTGTCCCAACATAGAAAAGAATTGTTTTAGTTGGCATGAACTTATGTACTACCTGTTTCATCAAATGCATAAAGTGGACTGAGAAGGTGCCATGCACACAAAACAGTAGCTGAAAAGCCAAGAGAACAAGATGCAAATGCAAAACACAAAAATACATTGGAACATGTGTGCTGTGAGCTACTATTGATACACCTAGAGCAGGGGTGTCCAAACATTTTGGCAGGAGGGCCACATCATCTGTCTGACACTGTGTCAGAGGGGGCCTGGAAAAAAAGAATTAATTTACAATTTAAAATTTGAATAAATTTATATAAATGAATATATTAGAGATGGAACTTATATGAATGAATGAAGGTCTTGCAGAAGGTCTATAAAAGGCCTTGCACAAAGCAAGACCAGCCTTTCCTTCACTGCCACTGCTGCATCACAGACATGAAACAGCAAGCAGTGAAGGCAGCCCTTGTCCCACACCTCAGGTGAGAAGGCAAACAGTTGTCCTCTTGCTGACAGCAGTTGTGTTGGGCCAGCACAGACTCCAAAATGTCTCTTTTGGAGGGCCAGAGACTCATTGGAGACTGGAGGCTCCCTGAGGGCCTGATTGAGAGCTCCCGAGAGCTGCAAGTGGCCCCCGGGCCGGGGTTTGGGCACCCTGACCTAGAGGAAGCCCATCCATGAGGCAAGGTAATGCGGGCTGCATTAGTGGTGGATTGCAAGACAAGAGGGTTGTGGATTTGGGGTGTCCTTCACCCCAAGTCTGCCACCACCTCCCTCCACCTCACCATGGACTTAAGCCACAGTTGTTCACTTTCTGCCGGCTAAAACAGATAATCTGCCACCTTACCATGCTCCTCATGTAGTCTCTTCAAAAGCAGAAGTGCGGGACTTCCAGTTTTATTGACAGGGACTATGCAAATGAAGGAGCTCTTTTTTGAAAAATGCAAATGAAGAAGCCCCTTTAAATGAAACAGGAAGTCCTGCGTTTCCACATCTGAAGGAACTGCATGAGGAGAATGGTAAGGCAGCATCAGGTGGTGTTCCAAGTCATGCTGCCCCCAGACAGACCAGGAAGATAAATAAAATACATAAATGTTGCTTACTTCTCCACATGAACCAAGCCTCTTTCACTGTGACCAGTCTCTGCAGTACAGTACAGCTCCAAGGTAGCATCTCCCTTTGAGAAATTACTTTGCCCTCTAAGAACAAGTCTATTAACCCCACTCTCTAATGCAGGGTCTTTCCAAGCTCCCTCCATTCTATTGCAAGTGATCAGGGCAGGAATTGATAGAATCTTCCAATTTCAAAAATTCCTATTTAGGAAATGTCTTAAGCAACTAGAAACTCAGTTAGTTTAGAAATCCTCAAGCATAGTTGTTTACGTTTGCTACCAGTGTTTAATTCCTTTTGCCTTCTGGTTTAACTTGGATAATTTCTAAAATTAATTTCCAATTTGGCGCTTATACACTTTGCCACTGTTTTCAGTTCAGAATTTTTCCTTAGAGGTTACTGATGTGCACAGGCACACATGTGCACTGATTAAAACACTGCTAAAAAGCATGGAACAGAGATGGGTGAGAAAAGGGTGTGTATGTAGAGGCCAAGAAGGGACTGGAATCAAAAGCAGCATCTCTGCTGATATCCTATTCTTCTTCACAGCATTTATTCACCTATTCGAGATCAGTCAGACTTGAACCAGCAAAATTGCTGGCACAAGTTTGAATAGACCCAGCAGGGCAGTTGATGCTTATCTCCAGGCAAGGGAATTTATATTCCTGTACCTGGAGGAGATGACTGGGCTCCCCCCCCACCGAAGGATACAGTGTGTGTTCCAGTGGCGTAGATGCATTGACGGGGAGGGCTTTGGATAGGATTGGGCTGTCAATGCACCTAAGCACTGGGGCACAGAGGTAACCTGTAAAAAAAGAAACAAATTGATTACAAGGGCAAACTGCATACAGGCAGCAGACTGATCAAAGTCCATAAATCAAAAAAAGAAAAATGGCATATCACGAATCCACCAGCACTTCTCTACAAATAAGATCAAATAAGAAATTTGGATGGGGAGAATTTTCCCGTGTGTGTGTGATGTCACATTTTTGCTTATGCAATGTTACTTGCTGCTTCTTCTGCAGGAAGAGTTGATAAAGAATGAGACTAAATTTGTGCTTTCTTTCAGAAACATAGCCTAGAGTTAGCTCTAACCTATAGCCATGAGTTTCCCCTTTCATATATGTACACAAGCAGCAGTGGTGATTGATATGTAGTACTATAATGATGTAATAGTGTGACTGTTTATAAAAATGCATGGCTCCTTTGTTGAAGCCCTCCCACCATAAATTTAGTTGGAGAGCAATTACTGCTCACTCATGCTACTAGGTGAATCTTATTAGCTTCAGATATGATAAATGAGAGCTTGGAGTGCCTTGTTTGAGCAAGAAGAACTGAGGAAGTTGACCAAGGTGAACCAGCAGGGAATCTCTCTGGCATTAGGATCAACCTTATAGAACAGTCCACAAGTTAGCTGAGCTGAATTGCCCATATTCAAAGTGAAGCTGCTCACAGAGGGGTCTATGATGAAACTTCCAATTCCCCCCCCCTTTTTTTGCCTCTTTTCCAGCTGTTCTGGACTGTTCTAGCATCAACATTCCAAGGGAGCTACTGAATTGTTAGGCTACAGTAGCTTTATCCTTTGTTGTTGTTTGTTATTGAGTATCTTCTTCTTTCTCCAACTAAATGGTAAGCAAATTACTTAGCTGTGAACCAGCTCATTAGATCATGCAGCCCACATAAATTCCAAGAATGGGAAATTCAGAAGTTCAGGTTACCGCCCCCCCCTACAAGTACCTTAGTATTAACTTTATCAATATGTATACCTAATGGCATCTGATGAAATGGGCGCTAGGTACCAGTGCTAGAGTGCCAGATTCTTTATGGCTGTTATAAAAGGCCTTGTTCTTACAATTAAAAACAAAATGCAACTCCCTGATACTATGTTCTGCATAGGTGCTAATAGCAAGTTCTTATGTTCTACCATCTCTGCTAGCATTATCTACAGTGGGAGTGCATTCTGACAGATAAAGTGTAAACCAGAGCTGGCTTGCACTAGGTCAGGGGTGTCCAAAGTTTTTGGCAGGAGGGCCGCATCGTCTCTCTGACACTGTGTCGGGGGCTGGGCAAAAAAAAAAAAGAATTAATTTACATTAAAATTTGAATAAATTTACATAAGTTTACATAAATGAATATATTAAAGATGAACTTATATGAATGAAAGAAAGTCTTGCAAAAGCTCAAGGCCTGTAAAAGGCCTTGCAAAAAGCAAGGCTGGCCTTTCCTTTGCTGCCACTGTTGCCTCACAGACGTGAAACAGCAAGCAGTGGAGGGAGCCCTCATCCCACAGCTCACATGAGAGGTCAAACAGTCACCCTCATGCTGAGAGCAGTTGTGTCGGGCCAGTGTGGGCTCCAGAGGGCCAGAAGCTCATTGGAGACTGGGGGCTCCCTGAGGGCCGCACTGAAAGGCCTCGAGGGCCACAAGTGGCCCCAGGGCCGGGGTTTGGGCACCCCTGCACTAGGTCATGAAAAGTCAGTGCTGGGACCTAAAGGAGGAGCCAGATTTTCTACAGCCCTATTCTGTATAATGTCACACAACTACAGCTGTCTTATTAAAAAGGACTAGGTTAATTTGTATGGGATATGCTTTGCCGTGACACCTGAATGGAACCTCTGTCTTTAGAGGCAGTACATCTCTGAGCAAGATATGTGAATGGCGTAGAGAAGAGGACGGCCATGCTCTCCTTGTTGGTTTCCCAGAAACTTCTGGCTGGCCACTGCTGGAAACAGAATGTTGGACTAGATGGGTCCTTGGTCAGCAAGGCAAATCTTGCTTTATGTGCCATTGTGATAACATTCAGCCAACAATCCATACCACTCAGCTGAATGTTTCTAGCCAGAACATTTTACATCTATGGAAGAGGAATATTCTTTCATATTTGAAAAATATTTCCTATTAATGATGTTCCGAGCTTTGGGTAAAAACATGAATCAAAATGAAGATTCCCCTCCCTAGCAATGTTTCTTGTACCAGAAACTGTCAAATAATAGTGGATTAATGTTCTCTTGTTTGTTTAGAATTGCTCTGCATGCTTCTCCCTAGCTGTGCAAAACAGAGGACGTCTTTCTGCCTTTTGCCAAATCAAGGCCTAAGAAGTTCCTTGTGGTTAAAAAGAAGAGTACATGCTAGGCTTGCAAATGTTCTTTGCATAAATTTACATACGGAGCTCAAGATCACTGTACACCCTGCAGAGTTATTGCTATACAGAGTTGACACTGCACTTTATACAGCGGATTCCTCTGCTGTGCTATTTTTTTAAAAGGAGCTTAGGCTAATCAATTTATTTTTCTTTTTATCCATCAAAGCAGTGCCTCTCAATTCCAGGAGTTGTGCAGTCAGATGAGGGGAAGAATGATAATTGCTGTAGTTTTTTGAAGGCTGTTGTGAACTGGGTGCCATCTTTAAACTAAAGATCATTACCCCATTAGGTATTCACTCTGATAGCAGCAGTCATGGGTAATGAAATCTCAGATGGTACTCCATAAACATTCCCACTGTAAATCAGTTTAAAGCGTGTTCCCAACCAGCAGCAGTATAGGTGAATTCATGTACATCCTTTGGGCTTATTTTTCATTGGCGCTACAAAAATCCCAGTTGCTAAATATGATATGAATATAACATAACAGAGGATGGACCCTTCTTTCTTGAAACTCTGTGGTACCCACTATGCCAAATCTGTTCTCTTCAAAGGCATAATACTTGGGCTTTACTATTCAGGAAAACACAAGCTAATGCCTCCATGAAGTGACTAGTGTTGCTGACACTGGCAGCTGGAGGGGGTGGGGGTCCCCTCATCAGGAAGTAATCGCGGTGACATCATCACGTCACAATAATTATTTCCCGAACAGCACAGAGAATGACTGCGAGTTCACAGCCATTCTCAGCACAGTTCCACGCCACTCTGGACTCCTCTTTCTTCCCCCATTTTTTGTGGGAATGGAGGGTGGGCAGCTGGGAAAGGCTCTGAGGTGGCTGTAATTGAGCAGTCACTCTGAGCCTTTCTGAAACTCCTGTCCAGCCTCCTCCTCTTGAAACAGAGGGGCAGTCTTGAGGAGAGCCTGCTCTCCTCCTCAGAGAGCCCACCCTCCTCCTCAAGCCCACCCCTCCTTCCCCTGTTTAAAAAGGAGGAAGCCAGGTGGGCGTTTCAGAAAGGCTCAGATATGGCTGCAATAGCCAACTGCAATTGCCAGCCCCCTGCCCACCCACCCCTCCACTTTAAAAAAATAGCAGCCATTGGAGTGGCACAGAAAGGCTCTGAGGGTAGCTGCAATTATGGCACCTTTGGAGCTTTTTTGCACCGTTCCAAGGCCTCACCGCCCTCCTCCACTATTTTTTTAAAGCAGAGGAGGGAGAGTAGTGACATTGGTGACGGGGGTGTACAACTGGGTGGGGGAGCAATATTGCTGCCCCTCCCACATGGTGCCCCGAGGCTTTCGCCCCCCTTGTCCTCCTAGGAATGTCACTGGTTGCTAAACATTGTAATTATCCAAATTTTGCTGGGTAAGTCTGAGAGGAAGGGGGTGGGGTGGTCTAGAAAATCAAGGTTTATGATCTGACATGTGCCTTTGCTGCAGAGCTCTACCTCTCCAGTCTGCTCCCCATCCCCTGCCTTCCTCCACAATCCTTGCCCTCCTCACCCACGATCTGCCCCTCCACCAACTTACCTGAGTTTGCACAGGCCAGGCGTCATGGCATCAGACATGGAGAGCCACTGACCCTTTGCATCGACAGCTCCAAAGCTCCTGGCAGCAGCATGTCATTTGAGGTGCTGCATTTTTGACAGTGGAACACACAAGTTCCGCTGTCACAAATGAAGGATAGGATTGAACCATTAATGTGTTAAATAACAAGACCAATATCTGTATTTCACTATAACCCTACTTTAAAATTATGTTTTGCACAATTAACAACATCAGTCACCTAAGGAAGACCTTATTAGCCCTTTCGCATCTGTAATTATACATCTCTGAAGTTAGTAAGTGACCTTTGTTAACGAATGACTTTGAGTTTATGCAAAGCATTGACTACTCTGAATACATAAAGGACAACATCAGGTATCTTTTGGTTTTATATTCAGTTCTTTACCCTGTTTCTGTCTGTCAACTGTAGCCAGTCAGCTCCTTCTTTATTTTTGCTATCCATGGAAACATTTAAAAGATCTGAATCTTGAATCGTTTGGTTCAGTAATGAATAAGAACTGACATCAAATATCAACACTATTGGCCTAGCTAAATGGTAACTGACATCAAGCTGGACTACTGAAAAGGTAAACAAAATTGAAATTTTGTTTTGGTATAAAAACTGTCTGACATTATTTGTCCTTTGGTAAATCAATGGAAGACTGACCTGAAATGTTTGCATTTCTGCTGGGGGAGTGGGGGAAGGTGGTGAGGAAAACAAAGAACATGAGATGGATGGCTGATATTAAGCATATTTTCTATAGGACATGAGCCTTGAAGATAATTGAAAAAAAAACAGAATTGTTGTGTATGAATAGAGAAGAATAGAAAGTATATAGAATGCAACCACACATGTTCACATCAATCTCTTAATTCCGATTATCAACCACTGTGCTGTGGCACACTGGTGTGCCACAAACGCGTAGGAGTCTGGGGGAGGGTAACTTATTAGCAGGGCCATTGGGGGGGGGTGAACCTTCCACCAGCAGCAAGGTGTGTCTTGTCAACTGTAAAAAAAAAATTGATGGTGTGCCTTGACAGTGTGCTGTGAGATGAAAAATGATGAAAATCATTGTCTGTACCACACACACTAATTGTTTATGGCCTGATCTTGTGCACATAGGCATACCTATGCCTCTTGAAATGAATGGGCTTTGGTACATTTCCCTTTGCATACAATTAAGTGCCTGACACCACTGGTTTGGGCTTAAGAGCCCAAGGCCAGTTCAAATTGAAAAATAGTTAAGAGGGGAATACAGTTGTTGTTATGATAAGGCAGGGGTGTCCAAAGTTTTTGGCAGGAGGGCCACATTGTCTCTCTGACACTGAGTCAGGGGCCGGAGAAAAAAAGAATTAATTTACATTTAAAATTTGAATAAATTTACATAAGTTTACATAAATTAATATATTAAAGATGAACTTATATGAATGAATGAAGGTCTTGCAATAGCTCAAGGCCTGTAAAAGGCCTAGCACAAAGCAAGGCTGGCCTTTCCTTTGCTGCCGCTGCTGCATCACAGATGTGAAAGAGCAAGCAGTGAAGGGAGCTCTCAACCCACAGCTCACACAGAGAGGTCAAACAGTCGCCCTCATGCCAAGAGCAGTTGCGTCGGGCCAGTGCAGGCTCCAACAAATCTCCGGAGGGCCAGAGGCTCATTGGAGTCTGGGGGCTCCCTGAGGGCCGCATTGAGAGGCCTTGAGGGCCGCAAGTGGCCCCCGGGCCAGGGTTTGGGCACCCCTGTGATAAGGGAATGCAGATGTCTTCACCATTAATTTTACAAAGGAAATGGTTTTAAATCTTATATGATTAAGAATATTTATATACTGCTTTTTAACAAAAAGTCATTTTCAAGGTTGTTTGGCTGGCAACCTTCAGTCTCGAAAGACTATGGTATAAGCCTACAGCACCCGGTATTGCCAGGTGGTCTCCCATCCAAGTACTAACCAGGCCCGACCCTGCTTAGCTTCCGAGATCAGACAAGATCAGGCATGTGCAAGGTAACAGTTGCTGCCAAGGTTGTTTATACAGCAAAATAAACGGTTATACACTCACATACAAATGTACTCCGCCACTACCCAATTATACCTATTTTCAGTTTATTGAACATCTTCATTTTAAGTATTAAAAAAAATGGCAGCACAACTCTATGCACATTACTTAGAAGTAAACCCCACAGAATTCAGAAGGACTTACTCTCAGCAGCATGTGCATAGGATTGCATCCTTACGCTCCAATTCTATCACCCACAATTAATGTTGAGGCGGTCACACTTGCGGAGCACATGCTGCATCCAATGCTGTGGGGGGGGGGGGGAGAGAATGGGGCTGCCAGCAGGAGGACAGTAAAAATACACCGTGCTCCTATCATAGAATCATGGTTTGTTAAGAGTTGGAATGTCCCTTGGGTGATCATTAGAAAATATTTTTATTTACCCCTGGTAGGCTGCTCGATCACCTACGGGTATCCTCAGACCTATACCGGCCATTTTGCTGGTATAGGTCCAAGAACAGAAAAGAGGCTGGATGGCTTGGGAAACATGGAATAGAATCCTGGTGCAAATTGCTGCTGTTGGGATCTAGAGATGGCAGAGAAATTAAATGAGTTCTTTGCATCTGTCTTCACGGCAGAAGACCTCGGGCAGATACCGCTGCCCGAACGGCCCCTCCTGACCGAGGAGTTAAGTCAGATAGAGGTTAAAAGAGAAGATGTTTCAGACCTCATTGATAAATTAAAGATCAATAAGTCACCGGGTCCTGATGGCATCCACCCAAGGGTTATTAAGGAATTGAAGAATGAAGTTGCAGATCTCTTGACTAAGGTATGCAACTTGTCCCTCAAAACGGCCACGGTGCCAGAAGATTGGAGGATAGCAAATGTCACGCCTATTTTTAAAAAGGGAAAGAGGGGGGACCCGGGAAACTATAGGCCGGTCAGCCTAACATCTATACCGGGTAAGATGGTGGAATGCCTCATCAAAGATAGGATCTCAAAACACACAGACGAACAGGCCTTGCTGAGGGAGAGTCAGCATGGCTTCTGTAAGGGTAAGTCTTGCCTCACAAACCTTATAGAATTCTTTGAAAAGGTCAGCAGGCAGGTGGATGCGGGAGAACCCGTGGACATTATATATCTGGACTTTCAGAAGGCGTTTGACACGGTCCCTCACCAAAGGCTACTGAAAAAACTCCACAGTCAGGGAATTAGAGGACAGGTCCTCTTGTGGATTGAGAACTGGTTGGAGGCCAGGAAGCGGAGAGTGGGTGTCAATGGGCAATTTTCACAATGGAGAGAGGTGAAAAGCGGTGTGCCCCAAGGATCTGTCCTGGGACCGGTGCTTTTCAACCTCTTCATAAATGACCTGGAGACAGGGTTGAGCAGTGAAGTGGCTAAGTTTGCAGACGACACCAAACTTTTCCGAGTGGTAAAGACCAGAAGTGATTGTGAGGAGCTCCAGAAGGATCTCTCCAGACTGGCAGAATGGGCAGCAAAATGGCAGATGCGCTTCAATGTCAGTAAGTGTAAAGTCATGCACATTGGGGCAAAAAATCAAAACTTTAGATATAGGCTGATGGGTTCTGAGCTGTCTGTGACAGATCAGGAGAGAGATCTTGGGGTGGTGGTGGACAGGTCGATGAAAGTGTCGACACAATGTGCGGTGGCAGTGAAGAAGGCCAATTCTATGCTTGGGATCATTAGGAAGGGTATTGAGAACAAAACGGTTAGTATTATAATGCCGTTGTACAAATCGATGGTAAGGCCACACCTGGAGTATTGTGTCCAGTTCTGGTCGCCGCATCTCAAAAAAGACATAGTGGAAATGGAAAAGGTGCAAAAGAGAGCGACTAAGATGATTACGGGGCTGGGGCACCTTCCTTATGAGGAAAGGCTACGGCGTTTGGGCCTCTTCAGCCTAGAAAAGAGACGCTTGAGGGGGGACATGATTGAGACATACAAAATTATGCAGGGGATGGACAGAGTGGATAGGGAGATGCTCTTTACACTCTCACATAATACCAGAACCAGGGGACATCCACTAAAATTGAGTGTTGGGCGGGTTAGGACAGACAAAAGAAAATATTTCTTTACTCAGCGCGTGGTCGGTCTGTGGAACTCCTTGCCACAGGATGTGGTGCTGGCGTCTAGCCTAGACGCCTTTAAAAGGGGATTGGACGAGTTTCTGGAGGAAAAATCCATTATGGGGTACAAGCCATGATGTGTATGCGCAACCTCCTGATTTTAGGAATGGGTTAAGTCAGAATGCCAGATGTAGGGGAGAGCACCAGGATGAGGTCTCTTGTTATCTGGTGTGCTCCCTGGGGCATTTGGTGGGCCGCTGTGAGATACAGGAAGCTGGACTAGATGGGCCTATGGCCTGATCCAGTGGGGCTGTTCTTATGTTCTTATGTTCTTATGTACCCCTCCCCCTATGCTCCCCCTGCCCATCCATAACATACCTCCACTGCCAACTTACTGTTCATGTGGAGGCTTTGACAGCTGCTGCAGTATATACAGCACAGTTGCCCATTTGCGACAGCAGCCTGGAAGCACATGACAGCGACCTTTTTTGGCGTCATAAAGGGCCTTGCGCTGCTGGAATGCAAGTTCTGGCACTGCACGGTCCAGATAAGAATGTTGCTGTCTGCTCCTGGTCTTTAATAGTGCTTTGTATTTTTCTAAGTTGCCATGTACATTGTTTGAACAGAAAAGAGACACCAAAACACCAATAGTGCCTTTTGGAAACCTAAATTAATATGCATTATTAGAATATGTAAGGCTACAGATATGCAAGTCGTACTGCTCAGATTTGGTCATTTTATGAGGAAATAAATTTAGGAGCCAAGAGTTGTAAGCAGGGCTATCAACTTTTAGGCCACCAGCTGAATAGTGCTGTCTCAAGTAGTCCAACAGACTTGGGGTACTGAGTAATTAAGCCAGTGTTTCCTCCCCATTCCATTTATAACGAAAAGAAAAGGGAATGTACAAAGATGTAATATTTGCTGGCTGAAATCACATTTACAATAACTGCATTTCTTTCTTTTTCTTCAAAGTCTGTCTGCATATAGTAGATACCTATAAGGTGAGACATTTTACCCAAAAAATCCAGTGTAGACCATCTCCTTGTCCTATCTGCAGGTCAATCAGGGGATCAGGGCAGTTCAGGGGTGTTGTGGCAGCAAGGAGAAGCCCAGAGGAGTGGCAGGCAGGAGGTCAGCTCCAGCTAGCCATGCTTTGCCTCTCCCAACAGCTCCCTCTTGCAGGGAGACCCTTGCCAGCATGTGACTCAGCAGACAGGCAGGCTGCCGCTGAGTTTTAAATTCTGCCATCTACAAAGTCAATTCAATTACAGAAAAATTCCTCTTGCTTCCTCCCTCCCTTTGGGCTGTTCCATTGCACAGAAGCAGGGAATGTCATACAGTACTGCATAAGCACCTTGTTAATGTCTTCAAAAATAGTGGCAGGATTCAGATTCTTTCCTCCCATTCAATCAGGCCCCAGAGCAAGCTGCAGGACTTCCTCACAAGAACCTTCCCCTAAGTCCCACCCCCCACCGAATTTTCCAAGGGTCATGGAATTTTCCACGATTTTTGGCTGAAAACCTGCCCTCACCTTATCTGTGAGGTTGCCTTATAGGCGAATATCTATGGTATTTGTAGAATTTGGATTTTTCCAAATCCTTCACATAATAGATCTCTGACTAAGAGGAGACAGGGTCTGTACATGATATAAATTCAGGAGTGGCAATCAAATGTAATTTGTGGACAGTTGGATTTGGAAGGCTGATCACATGAACCACAGAGACAGATATTTAAGAGGCTTTTGTGGAAAGCCTCAGTGGAAAAAATCAGCCCTGGTTCTGCTGGGTTGTGAAGCAGACCAGACCAAAAAAGACCTTCATTTGGGCATTTTGCGGCATGAAATTTTGACCGGGACAAAAACTGACCACTGGCGTTTTTAGTGAACTAGTAGAAACTTCCACCATGGTTTCTTCTTTGGTATTCAGTATCCAGAGGGATGGCTTGTTCTCTTTGCTCTTTGAGAATGTCTTTTGGAACTTTGCTGAAAGCACCGCACCACATTTTTGTCTGGTTATCCCTGCATACTAACAGTCTGAGCACCACGTTAGCAAGGACTTTTGCAATCTGCTATTCTGGTCAGCTCCAGTGTTATTCACTCAGAGCCTTTTGAAGAGCAGGTGCCCACACTGCACTACACTCCAGGGGAATATATATATAAGGCAATATTTTTTTTCCTTATGTCTTACTGTTCGAAGTTTTTTTTTTTTCTTCCTCCTAACAACTAAAGGACTTAGCTTTTACTCAGCTATAGCCAGCTCAAACATTTCAGGCGGCCTGAGCTCAGGTCTCTTGAAGTCATATGAATAAAACATAGACATAACGTTATTTAACTAAAAAAGCAAAGTTATCTTCTTCATTTCCATAATTAAAAATGACTATATAGATTTTGAAACTTTCCAAATTAATTCTCACCTTCATTAATGTTGAGCTGAAGTTTGTGATGGACATCCTACCCTTCCAGAATTCTGAGCATAGCAAAAACTTAACTTTAGAAAGAGCAAGAAAATAATCCCACTTGGTGACTCAGCTTAACTGATGGTGTGGAGTGTGAAGTGTTGCCCGTCATAGTTTTATGAACGTTTTGGTGCTAACAAGGGGTTCAGTCATAAAGAAGTCATGGCCCAATCATATCTGTGGCTGGCTGCCACAAGTTCAAGTGCACCCAATGGGGTATGGTGGGGCCAAGTGGGAGCATAGGGTATTGGTGGCTCCACTGCCACTAATAACTGCTCTCTGCCCTCCACTGACATGCCTTCCAGTAGCCCTGATACTCATCCAAAGCCCATCCCATGTGCCAACTCACCTCATCAGGCAGTGCCTGGGCACTCCAGTGGCATGTGTGCGTGGTCACTGGCCCTGCTGTGTGCATTGCTACAACAACCAGGTGCCAACAGAGTAGACCTTCCACTGACAGAACAGTCATTCCATCAGCAGAAGGTGCCCATTGCATTGGGCTGCAAGTCATTACAAGGACCTCTGAAGAAGCCCATTAGCAGATAGAGAGGACTGGAGAAGGAAACAATGGAGTGGGTGCTGGCCAGGCCCTTGGGAGCTTGTGGACCCTCTTCCAGTGTCTGATTTGGCTGATCTCTGTTGCTGCCTATATAATCCTGTATCAAGACTGCAGGTAGGGGCTCACATGAATGCATACTTCCCTATTCCAAAAAACTCTCTACACATTAACATCTAAATGGGAAGGAGAAGGGTCCTACACTTGCCTTCTCCCTCATATGCTAGTTTTCAGGAACTCCTTTGCATGGAGGAACATGAAAGCACACATGCTTCCACCAGCAGTCAAAAGTGGTACAGTCTAGATGTCTGTTTCCCATCTTAGTGAGAACTAAGGCTTGCTTTCTAGGAGCTGGAAGAAATTTGGCTCTTTTGGGCACCATGTTGGTTCTGTAGTCTGAGCCATATTTTTGGCATAAGGCCCAGTGTATAAATCGTGCAACATCATTGTGTCTTCGTTTATAGTCGGTATTGGCAATTTTGGAACATTCACAAAACAGGTGGTTTACAGTCTTGTCCCATCTTTTGCATAGTCGGCATAGGCTGTAGTTACTGGTACCCTGAATTCTGGGTTTCATCACATTCGTCTGAAGGGCCTGTTCTTGGGCTGCAAACAGGATACCTTCCGTCTCTTTGCGCAAACATCCATCTCTAAGCCAGGTCCAGGTGGTCTGTTTGTCACAGATGCCGTCAATGTTTTTGAAAAATTGTCCATGTAAAGCAGGGGTGCCCAAACCCCGGCCCGGGGGCCACTTGCGGCCCTCAAGGTCTCTCTATGTGGCCCTCAGGGAGCCCCTAGCCTCCAATGAGCCTCTGGCCCTCCAGAGATTTGTTGGAGCACACACTGGCCTGATGCAACTGCTCTCAGCGTGAGGGCAACTGTTTGGCCTCTCACGTGAGCTGTGGGATGAGGGCTTCCTCCACTGTTTGTTGTTTCACTTCTGTGATGCAGTAGCGGCAGCAAAGGAAAGGCCAGCCTTGCTTTGTGCAAGGCCTTTTATAGGCCTTGAACTACTGCAAGACCTTCATTCATTCATATAAGTTCATCTTTAATATATTCATTTATGTAAATTTATTCAAATTTGAAATGTAAATTAATTTGGCCCCCGACACGGTGTCAGAGAGATGATGTGGCCCTCCTGCCAAAAACTTTGGACACCCCTGATGTAAAGGTTTGTCTATTCAGCTATTAAGCCGGCAGGTGAATGCTTCTTTTTTGTAGTCCGCTTTTGTCTCTGATTCAGAGATAACATTTTCACTTTTGACCACTTTTAGAAGTTTCTCCCTACTGTTACATACATAGTTATGGAGGCCATGCTTTTCCTCCTCCACTGTCTGTTGTAATAAGCCATGACCTCCACTTCTGCGAGCTAAATACAGCCGATCAATGTCACTTTTAGGATGAAATACATGGTGAATTGTCAATAATTTTTGTGTTTTCTTGCTCAGGGTCTCTAGTTCATTGTTGGTCCAATCTATTATACCCGCTGGGTATCTGATCAAGGGCACAGCGCAGGTATTAATGGCTCTGATCGTGTTTCCAGCAATATATATATTTTTATATTTTTGTACCATTTTATAAATTATTCCCAGGGCAGTTTACAAAATAATAAAGGGCGCAATGCTGAGGTGCCCTTGGGCTGGCGCAAGTCCCTTGCGCCAGCCCAGGAGGGTCACAAATGTGCCTTATGGCACGTTTGCGCCTTCTCGTGAGTTGGTTAGGTTGACTTGCAGAGGACATGGAAGCAAAAGCTTAGTTCGGCAACAAGCTAGTGTATGGGGCATTTCTATTAGGTTCCTCTCTTTGGGTGTGTCTTACATGATTATGGATTTGCTGTGTGATTTTACTGGTATATTGTCATGATGTATATGCCAATAAAGGTGTCATCATCATCATCATCTAATATATTCTGGTATAGTTGTTTTAAGATAAATTTAAAATCCACTTCCATACACATTCATTCTTCTGGCTCCATTAACACAAATTCGAGACTGAAGGTTGCCAACCATCTGTGAAAATGAGCACCTTGTGGGTTATATATCTTTTAAACCCACTTCTCCTTTATCTTATTTAACTCCAGTATTTCCCTTAACTCCCTCATACATGGTCCAAATATCTGTCATAAATAAATAAAATTGCAGTTTGGAACAGGGAGAAGGGAGACTTTCCTCAGTACTCAAACAGAAATAACTAGTTATACCATGAAAAGTGTTAATAAAAGAATATGGGGCAGCCTTCATTATCTGTGGGGGTTCCATTCCCAGAACCCCCATGGATACTGAAATCTGTGGATGTTGGATTCTGCAGATTTTGGGGGGGACTCAAGCCCTCCATCCCTGACTGAAGATCTGTTCTGATTGGGTCTGGAGGCTCTTCTGAGGGCCAGAGAAACCAAGAGTAGCCTCACTGACACAGTATATGGAAGGGCAATCAATATCAAGAGTTCTCTTCCTGATTGCTCTAAATGCTGCAGTTTGACCCATCATGCCCAGCCTCTCAATATCTATAGATTTCAACTTAGCAAACAGTACAGTGATCCCACATGGCAGGAGCATGTCTGATATCAATTGGTACATCAGAATTTTGCCAGAATTTTGCAAATCTTAGCCATGCCAGTGTGTTCAACTTAATAAGACCTGATTCAAGGCATAAAACGGTATAGGGGACGCAGCATGGCATGCCTAGAATTTTCCAAAGAAAAGTAGATTTAATACGCTCTATAACTTGATCTGAACTACACCTTGAACCAGACCAGGACACCATATAGAGCTTGTGTTACAATCCTAGCTTTATAACTTCCCGGGCTGCCGGTACATATATGTTGCCCTGGGTACAGTAAAATCTTGCAATTGCCAATGATGAAAGCTTGGCCAAGTTAAATACTGAGCTACGATGGGAAGCCCAAGAGTACCTGTAGTGAAATGTGATGCCCAGATATATAATGAAACATAGGTCTGTGGTAGAGAACTGGGTTGTAAGGAAAGGATAAAGGCCTAAGGGAGAGATATTCCAATAATGCTTGCTGATCTGTTTTGCTCATCTTTGTCTCTATAAGTTCATTGTTGAATTTGGATCCTAAAGGCAAAGAGTTCTGTCCTTTTGTGTTCTACAATGTCCAGCCTTAATGGCAATGAAAGTGCTTTCACTAGCTCTGCCTGATGAGCAGGCTGTAACTCTTTTTCTTTTACTCAGTTCTCAAAAACCATCATCGCATGTGCTTTTATAACCCAGCACATGACTAGTGTAACATCCTGTATTGCATCTGCCCTTCTGTACTGTTTTGACACTGTAGGCCTTGACATGTTGCCTCTAGACAAAGGCAAGCTCCAATGAAGCCTTTGGTAAGTGGGCTTCCATGGAGAGTTTTTCCCTTGTTATCCTCAGGAACCTACATTCAGCTGTAGAATAAAATACATGGCAAAGAATCCCATATGTTGTTAATCTGAAACCACAATTTTTTTCCCCAAAGATGAACAAGACAAGAATAGTGACAAATTATTTGCCCATTCTGATAAAAATAACATATTGCTATGTGGTGAGCCCATGCATTTAAAAAACAATCCTACATCCCTATCCCAGGCATATTTACTTGGAAAAAAGCCCCATGCATTTCAGTGGAACCAACTTCCATGGAAGTAAATATACTCAATAGAGCACTGCGGTTTAATTTTAGACTGAAAGATTAGCTTGAATAATTTGACAGCAGAGTGCGTGTGTACCTACAGTTCAGCTGTTTGCCTTCCAAAGTATCTACGATAAATTTATATAACTGTAATTACAGCTTCTAAAATTGCACCCCTCACTCTGTTTAATCAACCCTCTACTGGCAGTTTCTATCTTTTCTAATTAAGTTACTAAGGTTGTCGACCAATGATTTCAGCACAGCATTTAATGCCTGATGTAATATTCTTTATAGAAATAATATGCTAATCTACAAAACATCAGCAGACAAGACCTTGTTTCATTTAATCATATTTGATCATGAAGAATATTCTTTAGGGGGTTGTTGTCCCTCATGTGGGAATGTCCTAATGAGAAGCATTCCAAGGTTTCTGCATAAACTAGCATTGCTGTCAAGGGAACACAGTAGAAACAGCAACAGGCCAGTAGTACAACCCCAGAAACATCTGCCAAACCAGGTAGAGCTGCCTTGCTTCTCCATTCCATTCTATGAGATGCTTTTGACAGTGCTCAGATTATGAGGGAAGGATGGAAAGCACTTCTAGGAATCCACAAGAACCACCCTTGACTTCCCCCAAATGTTACACAAATGATATCCTGCCTATAGCCTTTGAAAACAGTAACTAAGAAGGCAATCACAAAGGTTGAAGGAGTGGGTCACTTCTGTCCCCTGTAATTCAATAATAACTGAGTTTAGGGAAAGTCCTTAAGTCCTATGCTTTTCAACAAGACTATGAAAAAGTCAGTTTTAGTGCTGAACCAAAAGGGGGAGTTTCATGAAAAGTTTGACCCCACCCCTCCCCAAATCAAAAGAGCACATTTTTGAATTTTTTGGGAGATCACTGCAAAGGATCTGGAAAAACTGTTTACAGAATGGTCCCTGATAGGCTAGGATTGACCAGTTTCAGGATGCAGCGGTGCCAACAGAGCATGTGCTGCACCCAATGGCAGGAAAGATTATCAGATGGTCCAGGAGAGGTAAGTAAAACTACTTTTTACTTACATCCCAGTAGGCAGCCAGGCTGACAATAGGTCTCCTTGGACCTATGCCAGCTATTTAGCTGGCATAAGACCAAGGAACTTCAGAGCTGGGTCTGGGCTGGGAAAGGGGGACAGGATCCCAGTATGTGCTGCTGCTGCTGTTGAGATAATAATAATAATAATATACAGTATTTATATACCGCCTTTCTTGGTCTTTATTCAAGACTTTATTCAAGGCGGTTTACACAGGCAGGCTTATTAAATCCACGCAGGGATTTTTACAAATTGAAAGAAGGTTCTTTCTTTCAAGAACCACTACATTCAAGGTGTTACACTCCGATCTGGTTTGACATTCTGGCCTCCTTCCTCCCACGCTCTGAGCAGATGGAACAGCTCAGCTGCAGCTTGCCAGCTGCTTCAAGGTCGCACGGTGCCGGTGGCCTCAAACTGGCGACCTTGTGGATGTTAATCTTCAGGCAAATGGAGGCTCTACCCTCTAGACCAGACCTCCTGCCCATTCCTACCCTGATCCTCTCTTGAACCATTCACAGGCTGCCCCTGTTGCTACCTTACCCGCAGTGCCTGGAAGCTGCTGGTGTGCATATGGGGCAGAGGTTCTCAAACTGGGGCGTCATGATGCCTCAGCCTGATAAGTTCTGTCTCTGTCCCTTTAAGGAGTGGGGAGAGGGAAATGCATCGATGTGATCCCTGGGATTGTGCCGCTGCCAGGGGCAACAGGGGCTTTATTTTATTCACTGGTATCAGTAGCAGCCTCCTAGGGGTGTGAGGAGCCCTGTGGAAGCCTCCGCAGGGCTCCCCAAGGCTCGGAAAGTTTTGTTTTTTTTAAAGATTGCAACTCACTTTCTGTTTCGCAATTGAAAACCGGAAGTGGGTCGCAATCTTTAGATTAAATCTTTAGATTTTCCAAACAACATCTTTAATTAACTGGCATCATTCTTAATGAAATAGAAAGTGAAATAGGAAAAAATTGGCCAGCAAAATAGGAAGATGCAAATTACAAATAGCCATGAAAAGGATAAGATCAAGGGGTTTTTCAGTGGTGGGGTGTTTGCCTGCCCCTTCCCAAATCACTATTATTACGTTAAAAATTAGAAATGGAAGTTTAACTTAGCGGTAATGTGTTCACCCTCTATTTCTCCGGATGCATAAGGTGTAAGTGGCCTCTTGACGACGGTATACAGCATCTCTGTAGATGATATACCTGTCTGTAATGTTGTTTGAATATACCGTATAGTTAGCCAACTTGGGGCCCAATTCTATCCAATTTTCCAGGGCTGGTGCAACTGTGCCAGTGGGGTGCGCGTTGTATCCTATGGTGGATGGCCAGTCACTGGGGCCTTCTCAAGGTATGGGAACATTTGTTACCTTACCACAGGGCTGCACTGTGGCTACCCCAGAGCTGGAAAGTTGGATAGTATTGGGCCCTTGGGCTACAATCATTTTTGCATCATTACCTTCATGTTGAATGTGGCATGATTGCAGGAATGCAGGTGACCACAGAATGTCTGAGCACAGAGCCCCTGCAAAAACAAAAATTGGAAAAACAAAAATTAGAATAACAAATCAGATAAGTTGCATAAGCTGCTACACATCCTGATAAACCTTTAGAGTCTGATTTCATTATTTCACCTAAAAAAACAAGCCACTGAAAACAAATGTCTGAAGCATTGTGCCTAAAGTGAGCCAAGCATGAATTACTTATATTTAAAATGTAATACACTACCTTCTTTAACATAAAATAAAATCTATTGCAATTCTATAAAGATACTACAGAAATCAGGGGCGGAAAATGTCTGACAGACATGCATGCATTACAAAAAGTGTGTTGAAATGTTCCTTTGTTATGAAATGCCTGCAATTTAAAAATTAGGCAGGCCTACATGAGGAGGTAGCTTGGAGCACAAGTATCCTAGGGTAGTGTGGGTTAAAAAGGCTGCTACAGTGGCAAAAAAAAGTTTAAAAATAAGATTTTTAGGAAAAGAAAATGAATAGAAATCTGAACATGAATTGGGACCCCTCAAATGAAACAGCCAGGGATAGGAATGAGCTTAAAAGAAACTGCAATGAGAGCTCCAAAATGAAACTTGTTTGTATGCCCTTAGGAGAAGATTGACTGATTTCTCAAATCTTGAGAAGCATAAATACCATGCACTAACTATGACTCTGAAGAAATACGTTGTACAGCCAAAGTCACATATTCAGTTTCAAAAAGACAAGAGGACTGTGTCAAAACAATGATGAATAATAAGGTTGTATCCAAGTAATAAAGAGAAGCTAGAGTGAAGTATATATTTAAGGGGGAAATAACTGGTATTTTATGAGGACAAAGATTGCTATAAATCTTCCATTATTAACTATTAGATCGGAATACTCATGTAATTCATGGACTAAAGCTAATTTTTTAAATTGCAGTGGATAGCCAAGGTACTGGTTGCAATAAGTATACAGTTAATTTATTTTACCACTACTAACTCTTACTTCCCTAACTGTGAATGATTCAAGTCATTTTAATTAGCACATAACATCATTTCCTTTATTCATTATGAAAAAGACACAAGGAATGCAAAGAAAACTGCATCAGGAGGCCAAACAAACTCAACTACATTAACAACTAGAAACATGTATTGAGATAGGTCTACAACATTAAAAAGCTTGCAACCTACTACTATACAATACCTAATCTCAATTTGCTTCAGGTCAAGAAAGGAGAGTTTATTAAGACTGTGGTTCCAGTTGTGAAAACATGGCCTGATAATTGAAGTTTGACTTGAAACTTTTGAAGAAAAAGTAACGCCACACAATTCCAATTAACACTGAGCTTGGAAAGACTCTGACTTTTCCTAATGCAGCTACGTATTATTCAGTTCAGCTTACCCACATATCTACAGTTCCTTGAATAACTGCCATCACAAAAACGATTTACTTAAACAATGTAGATACTGCAGCCATGAATGATGCAGTAGAGTTAGTCCATTATGTAGATATTGTCATTTTTAAACATTCCTGACTAATCAAGTTTATAAGCTAAAATTAAAGAAATATTAGTCCTTGCTAAGGAATGTTCTCTAAGCTAATGTACCATTTTGCATTAGCTGTAGATTTACATTTGAAAGGAAGGAAATTTCTAATAACTTGAGGTTTTCCCAGCTATTGATAGGGCTACTAAATTATGCACATTTAATTGTCTTAGGGTGCCATTTAATTCTCAGTGGATCAATGTCTGGATTAAACCTGTAATGGAATTTGGCTCGACTATTTCTAGTATACTTCTAACTACATTTACCTTTTGTGAGCATAATGCATACTTTGGAACCCAACTAATTCATGTTAGAATGATGGTCCAAACTTAATATGAAACCATCTTGGATACCTTAATGTTACCACTCCTTTTATAATATTACATTTCCAGTTAGCTTCTCAAAAATGAGAAAAAATAACGGAAGTACTAACTGAAAGGCAGATCCTAGAAGTAGGCCTTCATGGTTCCATGGATCTAGCTAGACCGTGGTAGTAGATTTAAGTTCTGTTGGGACAGGTCCTGGGAAGACTCGAGAAGCCCAATTCTATGGAGGGCCTACAACAGTGGATCTCACAATCTACTGCCACAAATCCTGTTACAGAAGCCCAAAAGGTGTGCTGTTGTAGTGCACTCCAAAGCCACCAGCACAGGTGGCTAGAGGCTCCACAAATCTGCCAGCTGATCCTGGGCTCTGCATGGAGTAGGTATGGTGGAAGCAGGTGGTGGTGGTTGGGGAGTGGTTCATGAGGTGGTTTCTTTGGGAAACACTGCTATACAGTATACAAATATGAGACAGGGATATTCCTTGGCATGTTAGTGCCCTCTTCTGGTAAATTCAGTGCAGGAAGGCATTTGATGAGCATTCTGAGAGGAAGAAAGGGAGCTTCCCCATACCAGCCCCTTGTGGATCTTGGGCTCAGGAAGTTTCCTTGAGTCATGCTGGACTAGCTCCCAAAGCTAATAGTCCTGAGGAAATGACAATGTTGCCAGATCTCCCTCTGCATATCAGCTGGATGTGAAAGTCAGGAGAAGTTAATACCAGAAGCCTGCAGCTTGGCTAGGACAGAGTTCTCAGATAATGGATGACTTGCACTGGAAATGACAGATATTTCCACAGGATTTCAATTCCACCCTAGTGCAAAGCCTTGTTCATCAGTGTTCATCATCAATAAAGATTGTTGCTCATTAAGATTGTTGCTCATAAAGATCGTTGCCAGCCCAAACAGTGGGGTCTCATCTCTTTCTTCTGGGATCTGGGTGCAAAAGCACTACAGCTGATGGATCACAAATGAATCATGCCCTCATCAAAGCAGCTGCATACCTACAAATAGAAACTAAAAGAAACTATTGCAACATATCATTACATAACATTGTCTACAGGAGGAATTGCATATGAGCCTTATTCTCTGATGGTAGAACCTATTAAATCTAATCAAATTACAACCATAAGATCCTGATAAAAGTTAAATAATCATTATCTTGAAGCTAACACTTAGGAAAGAAATGTAATTATATAGGCACCTCAGGGTCGATACTGGTAGACACATTAAATAGGGTAAGAAAATATTAGGAGAAGGTAGGCAGTGTGTTACTGAATATTTATCAGATGTTTGATAGGTGGCACATCCTGAAAAAAATCTCTGATCTTTGATAGCATGTAGTCAACCTCATAATCTTGGGCTGCAATCCTTTGTACGACTACCTGGAAGTAAAACCCATTGAACACAGTGGGATTTACTCCTGAGTAAATATGCAGA
The DNA here is from genome assembly GCF_035046505.1 of Tiliqua scincoides. Lineage (NCBI taxonomy): Eukaryota > Metazoa > Chordata > Lepidosauria > Squamata > Scincidae > Tiliqua > Tiliqua scincoides. The sequence goes on along the minus strand of NC_089821.1, from coordinate 129,358,043 downwards.
TTTACAGCAGTGGTTTTCAAACTCTCAGAGCAAGTTTGAGCTGCTGTAAGTGTGTGCGGGGGCGGGGGAAGGCAGTGACGCGACCCAAAGGATCATTCCTCTTTGGAGGGACACAGGGGCTTACTGACAATTACCAGAACCTGCAGCAGCCTCCTGGGGGTGCAGGGAGCCCCTGCACCAGCCTCCACGCAAAACCGGAAGTGGTGGCAATCATGATTTTGAGGGTCTCTGCATGTTGGGGAGCCCTGCAGAGGCTGGTACGGGGGCTCCCTGTACCCCCAGGATGCTGCTGCAGGCTCTGGTAAGTGGCAGCAAGCCCCTACTCCCTTCCAAAGCAGCGCAATCTAGCAGGTTGCATCACTGCCTTCACCCACTCCCACCCCTTCAGGTGACAGAGGCAGGGCTCTCTGGCTGGGGTACCACGACACCCCAGTTTGAGGACCACTGGCTTACAGTGTTAGTTCACATTGCATTTTTGTAGCAGCAACAGCAATGTGGTACTGGAATACTGTTGTTTCAGTGTCATAACTCAATCTTGTAAATTAAAATGTACTGCAACACTGTTCTGGTGAGTTAAACAATGCTACTTGTACCATTTGTAAATCTTTAAGGACCAATCTGAAAATTTCTCTTTCTCCTAGAAAACTCTGACAAACAGAGGTGTTGAAAATGGTGTTATTTACCTTAGAAGTAAGTCTATTGTGTTCAGTAAGACTGAGGGCCCAATCCTATCCAATTTTCCAGCACCAGTGTAGCCGCAATGCAATTCCAAGGCAAGGGAACAAATGTTCCCATACCTTAAGGAGGCCTCTGTGACTGCCTCTCCACCACAGGATGCAGCACATGTCCCATTGGTACAGTTGCACTGGCACTGGAAAAGTGAATAGGATTGTGCCCTTAGGCTGTAATCCTACCTTACTCACCAGAAAAAAAAAAAAACACAGTTACGGCACAATCCTGTTCATATCTACTCAGAAGTAGGTTCAATGGGACTTACTCTCAGGTACACATATTTAGGATCACAGCCTTAGCTTGCATTCTGCATTCACTGACTAGGGATAATTGAAGACTATTTCCTTTTTTCAGGCAACTACTTCTGAATCAACTTGCATACATGACTTGGTACCTAGCAAGCATTCAAGCTACAAGTTGGATTTTGGACTTTTGGAGTACATCAATTTGCCAGGCTTCTGATAATGTGCAAGTCAAGCCTATGTAGAATACCCAGCAAAAAGCCATGAAGAGCTAAAAAGAAAAACAGCCAAGAAAAGAAAGAGACCCCTCCACTGCCTCTTCAGAAAGCTGTAAGTAGTTCCATATCTGTGGGATGGATGCTTAACAGGTTGCACTGTTAATATAGAGTACTATAGCTGCCAAATAATACTGTACTACTACTAAGGTCAGAAACAAACTCTGTAGAATACGCATGAGTCATATTTCATTGCTGAAATAGCTCTGCTTAGAAAACTGCCAAAACTACATTAAAACAAAAAACCCACACATTTCAGTATCACCTGCTTAAATGGACTGTCAGTCCTTTGATTTGTTTATTTATATAATGCTATCCCTGGACACAGCACTTTACTTTTTTCTCTCCAAATTTCAGATTTGTAAAACTGCTTTTATGTCCTCATTATTTCTGAAACATATTTGCTAATATGCTACATCCTTTAGATAACCAAGTTGAATGGGGAGGTTCTATACCCAGTCAACTGTCCCATTTTTGCCCAGCCTGCAGGTGTATACATTTGATCCCTGTTGCATATTTGCAACGTTGGGCAGAAATGGCTTAATATAATATTTCAATATCATAATTATTCAGACATTTCCAAAAACATACTGAATAACATGCCAATGACGCAGAATACTCTTGAAGCTCTCTAAGGTTTAAACACACTGTGACTTTTATATGTTGCCAGTATCCAAATCTAAGTCCAACTCCTGCTTCCAATCCTGTTTCTATCATTGAAACAACTTCATTATGTGTTGCCTTCAATTCCAAAAATGTCATAAACTCTTCCATTTCCTTGGCTTGTTTCTTTTCAACTCTTAATCTGAGAAGATTTATAATTAAAACTATACTTAACCACATGTATCTTAAATACATACAAAATTTTGGAAAAATAATCATCACACCATTTTTGGTTTCTGAAGGAAGAAACCTTGTGCCGAAAAATCATACGTTTCTATTTATAGACTTTGTTCAATGCAATTTTAGGTGTTAAAATTCAGCTGAATGATATATTGCAGTTGGCTAGAGATGTGTAGCTGAGCTTTCATGATGAGACATCACCACCACTGCAACTTATATGTCAATGTTATTCAAAGAAAACAGTTCCATAATTAGGGGCTCATTACAGTGCATATCCATAAGCAGTGAAGTTGGTTTTCAGCTGAGTTCACTGTGCTTGTGTGTTATATTTACATCTTAGTTGTTCTTCAAAATGTGTTAGATTATAGTACAGACCAGAAGCAATAGCAATAATTTTACTTTCCTGCATTCCCCACTGAGACATCCTCCTATAATCTCTATTAGAATTCAACTTGCCAAAGCCCATGAAAAACTGCTCTGTGCCACAGCATAGCTCCATAAAGACGCTTCTTGCTAGCTCATTGCAAACTTCTTTGAGTTTTCAACCCATACTACCCATAAAATGTAATCATAGCCCCCATCTATCTTCTTTCTGAAGTGTGGGCTTCTCATACTACCTTACACATAAAGAAAATTTTCTCAGTTTGGCTTACTCACAAGGATGGCTGTGCATGCCAGCTCAGGTGGTAAACTAGACTGTAACGTAAAAAGCAGTCCCATAATGCTGGCTATAGTTAGTACAGCACAACTCACTTTTGGGTGCTCAGAAAAGGGTAAGAGGAACAGTCGGAGCATCCAAGACTCATTCTAAAGAGTGTTACATCAGAGCAGTGATTTTCAGCCTTTTTCATCTCAGGGCACACTGACAGGGGCTAAAATTGTCAAGGCACATCAGCTTTTTGATAATTGACAAAGCACACTGTGTTGCTGGTGGGGGGCTAACATCACTCAATGGCCCTTACAGTAAATGACCCTCCCCCAAATTCCTGCAGCACACCTGCAGGCCATTCACGGCACACTAATGTGCTGCGGCATACTGGATGAAAATCACTGCATCAGAGAGAGAGTTCTAGGATAAACCTTCTTCCTAGTTTTTGATGGGGAGCATTTTTTAATGTACTGATTATCTTTTAGTTTGAAGTGGTACGTCTTGGACACATCTTGGATGACTGCCTTAGCAAAAAGTAGGCCTAAACTGGAAAGATTTTAAATAGCACAAAAGTTTTAAAAGAGAAGCCAACTTTGTCCAGAGGAATTCGTTGCACCTCTTCTCCTGAAAGTGTTTTGCCTATGACTGAAGTGAACTATGCCACCCAGGCAAGATTTAGTTTTAATAAATAAAAGAAAAATAAAATAATAATGGAAAATAAAAATAAAATATCTGGCAAGTCGTAACTCCATAATTTGGTTTACTATCAAGTTTCTCATTTCCCAGGTCTTGATAATAACTGCCCAGTTTGACTAACCAGAAAGACCATTAGTCTCTTCAACTACAGGGACTGTATTAATTGTTTTCCAGACTTTGTATACTATGCCAGTTCTCAACGGGTTCACAGATGTGTACTGTTCTGGCCTTTGAACTCTCACTGAACACAGCATGAGCAAAGTTATTGCCCTGCATACTCCAACAACCCAAGAAGATCCCAACTGTTCTTTTCTTAATTAGCAATGCAGGGAAAAAAATAAGCCATGTTCCTCGGCTGAGATACTGAACGTGAAAGTAATTCAAGCAAGCCTTTAAGGTTCTCATTTAAAGCCTTGAAATCAAGGGTATATAATAGAAGTGCTGACAGGCCACGTTTGTGGTATTATAATATAACCTGATGCCGAGATAAATGTTTCATGAATGAGGAAGTTGAAAAAGCTTTTCTGTTCAGCTTTGTTCTCCAGATAAAAGTGAATTATGTTTTAGTCTTCTATCAACACTTGCATTTTAAGTAGTGCAGTCTCTAAACACTTTCATGTAGACAGAGGAATTGTTTTCCCTTGTACGCCTCTTCAACTTCTGAGAAGGTAAGTTTCACAGGATAACAGCCCAATCCTGATCCCAATCCAAACAGCTGCAGTGGCACCGAGAACAGCTGGCACCACATCCTGCACGCCTCAGTCTTTTGTCCCCTTCTCCCAAGTACGGGAAGCAGCCCCAAAATGGGACCCATTGCAGGGCTGCTTCCCTTACCTGGGAGAAGGGGATGAAAGTCCCCTTCTCCCAAAACGCTGCCTGCGGCAGGTTCTCAGCGCCGCTGCAGCCACGTGCCCCAGGCACCTCAGGATTGGGCTGCCACTGCCCAATCCTATTGGCAGTGCTGGAACTGCTTGGTTGGATCCTTGAATTGAGTTAGACCAATGGTCCAAGTTCTTATTTTCAGAAGATCTTTGGTCAAATTCATGCCAATTTGTGGGGAATTTCAGAGAGCTTGCCAATGTCTCTTCTGATCACACCATCACGCATATTTTCTTATTTTTCTGGTAATGGTTTGTTGCCTCTAGCATGCTTACAAACAGTGGATTCCAAGAATGCCTGCCAAATGGGCAGCTATGCACCATCTAGGTCGGATCTTTCAGAGGATGTTGTTAATTTCTGTGACTAGTCCCAAAGTTCCTCAGTAAATTAGTTCCTAGCTAAAAAGTTACAGTCATCAATCAGAGTGCTGGTGAAGTTCTCCCAAACTGGGCTTGGATACAAGTCTTTGACAGAGATCCTCCTGTCCAAAGGAGAACTTTCAGAGCACCGAAGACACATTCAAAAGATCCTGCCCCTTCCCATCAGCTCTTCCCACCTGGCCTCCAAATGAACATTTTACATACTGCTCCAGCAGTGGCAGAAGAAAGCAAACAGCAAGCAGGGTCCTTTTTTTCCTTCTCCCAAAGGAGAAAGAGAAAGAAGAAAAATACAGTGCCTCTTTTTGTGCCACAGCAACAGAAGCCCAAGAGGAAGAATCCCACACATATCTCAGTAGCTGCTTGCTGTCTTCTGCCACTGCTAGAGTGGTCAATAAAATACCAAGTTGGGGGCAGTGGCTAATGATTGTGTAACCCAGTGCATAGCTCAAAATAATGCCGCAGAAGTGATGTCACACCCAGAAGTTTAAAAAAGTGAAAATGGGGGAAAATCCATCTCCTCCCCCAACAGCAAACTGCCCACTTGCTCTGCCACCTCCCCCAGGCTCCCCCCATATTAACATGTTATTGGTTCCCCACTGTACCATAATAACATCTAACTGGCTTTTGGAATAATCAGTCTCATTGGTCAGTTCTGACTTAAGAAAATCCAGGTTCTGCTACATAATGCAGTCATGTTTTTTATTTACTGGTTATTTCTTATATGTTTTGATAGAACAGATCTATTTTGACATGGTTTATTTCATTGCATTCTGCATCAAAAGGTCTATAACATGGTGGTATTATTCAAAAATACCAAGGTTTTCACAATTTTGACCACTAGTGTCAAGCTCAGGTTGTTGCCCTCCCAAAGCTTGTTGCCCAGTACAATTGCTACCCCTTGCATCCCTTTAGCTATGCCACTGGTTGGGGGGCAGTGGAAAGAATAGTTGGGATAGGGCAAATTCATCTGACTTGCATATTAACTCAAAAGATGAAATGTTTTCTTTCTGATTTTTCATGAAGAGCTTGATTTCTGAGTTAATGCAATTTGAGGAAAAAAGGGTTTGGTCACCTTTTTTATTTAAATAAACAAATAAATGTCTTTAGGACAATGGTTCCCAAATTGGGGAGTCACAACCCACCAGTCAGGGAAGCACTTAGGTTTTGCCCCTTAAGGAGCGGGCGCAGGGAGATTGCAGCAATGTGATCCCCAGAATCGTACTGTTGCTGGAGAAAGAGGCTTTCCTGAAGCTAGTGACCAGGTCTGGGGGTGTGGGGAGCCTTGCGGACACCTTTGCAGGGCTCCCCAAACCTGGAAAATTAAAAAAAAACCTGTGATCAGAAGTCACTACAGGTTTCCGATCACGAAACCAGAAGTGACTTCTAATTGTGTTTTTCTTTTTCCCCCCCAAGGCTTGGGGAGCCCTGCAGAGTTGTCTGCAGGGCTCCCCACACCCTCCTGACCCCATCACTGCCTTCAGGTAAGCCAGGAACCCTCTTTTTCCCCAGCAGCAGTGCAATCTTGGGGATTGCATTGCTGTAATCCTCCCACCCCACAAGCACTTAGGTGGTTCCCTCCTCCTTAGGAGAACGTTGGGAACCACTGCTTTAGGTGCCACCCTCAACTCTGGTCATAGGCCCCATGTGGATTTTCTTTCCTCTTCTTCCTCACATATTAGTTAATGGTTCTGTAGCCACTGTAAGGGAAACAATGCAAAACAGGTTTTGGATCAAACCCATACAATTGTACCATTGTAGGTGTATCCCCCCTCCAACAGTTTTAAACCCTCACTTGTCAAATTAATATAAAAGAATGTGATGATCACTGTGAGTGAAATATTAGCTAGAATTGTAACATTCACCTCAGATTCTGTAGTGTTTCTCATTTAGCACTTTCACCAATGAAGTAGTCACTAAGGAAGCCATCATAATAAGCAAATGAGAGCACCAACTGGGGTGTTCTGGGGAAGGGAGGTTCCATCTACTGTAAATACATTCCAAATAAAATTACAGGTTTCAATATGGCTCCCTACTTTTTAATAAAATCATTGAATTAGTACTTTTTCTGGACACAACTCTCTCTCTCTCTCTCTCTCTCTCTCTCTCTCTGAAAGGCCTAATTCTCACTGAGAAGGGAACCCTCTTGTAGGTCTTTATCATTCCAGATTGCAACTGGAATACTTGCAACAATGGAATACTCTCCATGCAAAAAATATTCATGGATCTCATATCCTATGTGACTAACTATGTTAGTCTATGTGAAAAAGAGACTACATAACACTTCTATATGACATACTAGTTTTCTATGTGCATTGTCTTGTATGAAGGAACATTCAGTCATGCAAGTCCCATCAATAGTCTGAAGTGATACAACTCAGTCACAAGTTAAACTTCAACGAGATGTAAGCCAACATCTTACCTTTCTCCTTACCACCATTTGTTGAAAGGGGTTTAAATTTCATACAATGTTTTTAAAAGGAGAAATGACACATCATTTTATGTAGTTGATAGAAATGCCATCCACAGGTATTCAGGTTATTGCAAACACTGTGTGCAGTCACGGTTAGCCAAATAATCTCATTGACACAGGTTAAGAGACAGTCTTATTAACTAAAGCTAGCATCTTCATTACATCATATAAATAACTAAGCCAGCCTACAAAAGATCGATCACAGCCCTAGAATATTTGCAAAATCTGTGTTTAATTAAAATCATTTTAATATGCAAATGAGCCCTAATCATCCTCATTTTTTAACGTTTGCCTGCCTGCGGGGGCTCTAAACAGCTCTAAATAGCTTCAGCTGTGGATATGCTTAATGGAATCACATTCACTATTGCATTTTGGTGTTTTTTTTCTGGGTATGGTAACTGCAGAGGAAACAATTCAACTGTGCACATACTAAAGCTTTAAAAACTGCTTTTGTATCTACAATTTAACCATGAAGGTCAAAAAAGTGTTCAGTGAAGCATAACTCTGGCTGAGATGTTATGCGTCCCTTCATACATTTTTATATAGTGTATTAATTAAAGCATTTGTAAATGCAAGTAAAACCTCTGGGAGCTTCTTTTGAAGAAAAACTCTTGCCCTTGTTCAGTGTGGCGATTGCATTGACTGGTCTATAACATGGACTATTGACAATTAGGATGTGATACTGTGCCATGGTTTCTCTTAAAACGTTCCATCTGGGCAGATGTATGACAGAAGCAAAATACCTGAATCATATAAGGATTTTGCACAATACATTTTAGCAGAATGGTTCTACACCGGAGAGTAAATGGAATGCAATGAAATGACAATCATCCATGCACACTTTTGGGGGACCAAGTATCACTGAAAACAGTAGCATTTGATTCTAAACAAACATGTATGGGATCAGGCTGATAATGACACCAAATTATACACATACAGCCCAATCCTAAGCATATTTATTCAGAAGTAAATCCCACTGAGTTTAGTTAGTCTTACTCCCAACTAAGGGCACAATCCTAACTGCGCCTTATGCCGGCCCAAGGTCCCTTGGGCCGGCATAGGAGGGTCACAAATGTGCCGTAAAGCACATTTGTGCCTCCGTGGGAGGAAGCCGTGTCAGCACATGTAGATGCGCCAATGTGCGGAGGCCGGCAGAAGCCTCCGCGGCGGCTCATCGCTGCATGTGTTGGCACAAACACGCCGACACAAGTGGCAAAGGTAGGCATGGGGGGCGGAGAGGAGGTGGGAGGGAGGTGTTTCTGGGCGGGGGAGGGCGGGCGATGGGCGGCCCTGCGGCGGGCGGGCAGGGAGCCAGGGCGGGTCTGGGACCGGGGCTGGGACCCGGCAGTTATGCCAGATCCCAACCCCCATATCCGCAGTGAACGGAGTGGCTTCAAGCCGCTCCACTCTCCTCGGACTTGCGCTACCTCCAGAGGTGGCGCAGGTCTGAGGAGACCCATTGGTGCCAGAAGCCCTTACCCAGGAGTAAGGGGAAGCGTTTCCCCTTGCCTCTGGCTGAGCCACTGATGGCCAGAAGCCCACGTTGGATGCAGTGCAAGCCTCCTGGCTTGTCTGCTCCAGCGCAGGTTTGGATTGCGCCCATACAGGGCTTAGAATATTAGCCTTAAAAATCACACATATTGTCCTCAGCCAACAACCCTCTACTCAAACCAATACCACAGCCAACCTTCATATCTGTGGTTGTTTTGAAGTTTGAGAGACTTTGAAAGTCTCTTTCATCACATGGTTCCATTGGACAAAACAAGATGTGCAGGATATACTAGGAGAACACTGGGGTGGAATAGAGGGGCCGTCGACTGGGCAGATTGTTTTGGGCCATCCTTGATCACAGGGCTGCTGGCATAGAGCCAAGGGCAAGATGCCTGATTGGGCCCCCACCTTCTTAAATTCTATAAATGCTTTATAGAGTCCCCCTTTATGAATGAATGCATTGGGGTAGTAGAAGTGCACTGAAAGTGGATTAAAGCTGTAGTGGAAATGCAGCCCAGGATAGGCTGAAATTGAAGAACCAAAATTTATTTTGTAATAAATTCGTTTTGTGCTGTATAGTTTCTTTTGTCATGTCGTGGGCCCCCTGGAAGCCTGGGCGCTGGGCATTCTGCTTCCTTTCCCCCTTCTCCCAGGCATGCCTGCTCATGACACAAAGAGATTGAGCAGTCTGATTGACCCACCCAGTAATTTGATGGAATAGACAGATTAAACTTGAATACTGGTAAAAGAAGAAATCTTTGGCTCTGCATTCTCACTTTCACTGAGAGCAAACAGCACTGAGCAAATGTATTGAGTACCAATATTCAATATTCAATATATTCCATATAAGTGGTAGGTAATATATATTACTTGTTAAACAATTCAAACATAATATGCATAGCTGACTACAAAGGCTGGTTTGAGCTTTGCTCCTTCACCTGTACGACATACAATTCTGCCCTCAGAAGGTCACAGGTCAAAATATCAGGCACTGACATGGAAACAAACAAAATACTGAAGTCAAATATTCCACAAGGCTTTGTTGGAGTATGCTCTTCCTTATGCTCTGCTATAAATAATACTCTCATTAAAATTCTGCCTTGGACGAAAGGCAAGTCCATTAGTCTGGGAACTAATTTTTACTGGCTCCTGAGATGTATGCATATTAAAAATGCAGCTTTTGTAATTGCCAGACATCAACAACCTAGTCAATGCTCCTCTTGGAGGTTTTAATTATTTACTTCATTTGCATAGGCATCCCAATTTATGATCAACTGTTTCTTTATCAAGGGACAGTTTTTACCATTTCTCTTTTGCATTTTATTCATCCCTTTTGCATCCTTTGCAAATGCTCCGAGACTGTTTTAGCTCAGCACTGAATAATGCTCAGCAATATATGTGCTACTAACCCCTACCTCTTACTGCACTTTAGGGCCAAACTAGACATTTGGGGTAAGAGTGTGTTTGTCCCATTCGCAAACACTATGATTGGGTGAATGTAGGAAATGTTATTGAATAGCTGATCTGCAGCAAATTCCTACTTATTCCCTTTCCATAGCCCCAGTGCTTAAAAGATCAGAGAAATTCCACTTTCCCTTTGTCTTGCTTAATTGAGCACCCCAGCTCTGGCCCAAAGCACAATGCAATTAGCGCTAGGCAGGATTGGGCCAGTACATGGAGGAGTTGCAGCACCATGTTGCAGCAACCCAAAACTGATTTTTGTTCTGGAATTGTTTGTGTTCTCTGCTGTGTACCCATGCAACACTCATAAATGTATCCTAACTCTAACCAGAGAATTAAGTAGCCGACAACGAAATGTGGGATGTGCAAGAGCACTGCTTCCAATTTATATATCAGTTGTGTACCTACGGCAAGTTATGATTGATCTTACTCTGCTGATTGACCAACTGTTCCTGTGCAGCAGCACAGAGCTGTAATCACTATTATAACTTGTAGGCCCCTAGAAAGATTTCTCTGTGACTGTGTGTCATCCCAACAGCAATGAGACGTCAATGCACCTTGAAAAAATTATTTTAGAGTTTTTTTCTTCTTGTTAAGGAAGAGCTATAGGCTTCCACAAAGGCTTTCTTGTTCTATCATTGACATTCAGTTCTCCACTCTAACAACAATAAAAGAGATTGATTTGTAAACCCCATTATCATTGTGCTCCCTCCCTTGGCACTTCTGGAGACTTTCCGCTGGAAGGAGACTGACGAGTAAATGTGGACAGAGCAAAAGCATCTTGCCTGGTAGGGAGAAAATTGATTACCAATTCCCATCTCAGCAAGGGAGAACATCTCTTCAAAATTCAAACTTCCCTAGGGATTTCTCTAGACGGAACCCAGTTGGAAGTCTGAGTAGGTGGTCAGATGAGGGAGGCTTGCCAGAGATCACAAATCAATCATTGTTATAAAACCTACTATTAGGTAACAAAGTTTTAGCAGCTTCCACACAAGTAAATACGCTCAAAGTCAAAGATTGTTTATTGTATTAGCTAATAGCCATCACAATAAGATAAAACATGTAAATCCAAAAATACATCAAAGATACAAACAATGATAAAATGATAAAATGAGGTCAAAATCAAGCACAAAAGGCACCTACACCCATCATATTAAGGAATCTCCTTTACAATCTACCGCTATTTCCCCCAGATAGTTGGCATGAATAGTTCTGGCAGCTTTGGCAAACAGCGCCACGCTATAGGTGACCGATGGGTCATAATCGGAAAGTAACCAATACAATTTCGTGTGTTCTCCCCTTGAAGGGTAGCCAAAATAGGCTCCAAAAATCTTATCCTAGGATTTTGATAAAGCTGACAATGAAGCAGGTAATGTACAATATCTTTGATCTGTCCTGCTCCGCAAATACAAAGCCTCAAATGCCTGGGAATGGACACATATCTGCCATCTAGAACTGCAGTTGGCATGGTTTGAAAACGCAGTTCAGTGAACGCCTTTCTCAAGGAGGCAAAGGTTAGTGAATATAAATATTGCACTCTTGAGTGTCTTGGTTTCAAGAAACAGTACAACTGGGAGAAACTTGAAGATCTTACTATATCTAAATCCTGATCATTATCCAGTTTAAACATCCATTCCCTTAGCATTTGTTTTATTTCAGAAAAGACAAAAATGTCAGTAGAAAGGGCTTTAGATTTTAGGAGCATTTGCACCTGAGTGGCCCAGCCTCCTCTTCTCCACTGCTCAGCCAAACAGAGTTTAGGAAGATGATTTTCTGACATGTCCAGGACTCTCTTGTAATAAGAAATTATAGCTACGGCAGCCCTGGCCTTAATAGATACCATACCTGTCTCCATTCTAAGAAAAGCTGCCGGAGTAGATGGTGGAACAGCTAAAATGTGCCTCAAAAATTTATTTTGAGCAACTTCGGGAATATATATGTTGTTCTGTTTAATACCCCAGAACTCTATACCATATAACATTTGGGAAATTACTCTCCCTGAGAAAACCTTTAAAGCTGGAATTACCAAGTTGCCTCCTCTAGAATGGAAAATTTTTAATAAGGCATAACTTGATTTTTGTGCTAAAGTTTTAACATTCTGAAGTTGGAATTTCCAGCTGTTTCTTTCATCGAAGAATACACCCAAATATTTAAAGGCAGGAACTTGTTCAATCTTGCGATCACCCAAAGCCCAACTAAATTTTGGAGAATGCTTGCCAAAAACCACTATTTTGGATTTGGCATAATTCACCTTCAATTGCTCCGAAACACTGAAATCTTGCAGCTTATTTAGGATTATCTTAAGCCCTTTCCTATTCAAAGATAATAAAACAATGTCGTCTGCATAAATGAGGGTTGCGATCTTATGATTTCCAATTGAGGGGGGGAAATGATCTGCATGAGTTAGAACATTTACAATGTTGTTGATATAAAGATTGAAAAGAAGTGGGGCCAACAAACACCCTTGTCTAACACCTTTGGTAGAACAAATTTCCTCCGTCAGTCTACCATCTGCACTTATCCTTACCCTCAAGGTGGTATTGGTATATAATTCTTGCATTAAAAGCAGCAACCTCCTATCAATATTAGTCCCAGCAAGCTTATCCCATAGACGATCCCTAGGGACTGTATCAAATGCAGAAGAAAAATCTATAAATGCTGCAAAGAGCCATTTAAATGGCCTACTTGTATATTTACAGATTAAATGATGAAGGACAAAGATTTGGTCCACTGTACTATGGCCTTTCCTGAACCCAGCTTGTTCTTGATGCAAAATATCATTTTCCTCAACCCACTTAACCAACTTCAGAAGGAGATAACGACAGTAAATCTTAGAACTAATATCCAGTAGACTGATTGGGCGATAATTCTGGGGGTTATCCCCTTTTTTATAAACTGGAAAAATAATACTCTTTCTCCAGCCTTCCGGGAAAAATCCTGTGGCATTAATGTAAGTAAACAATTTGGCAAGGAAAGGGGCCCACCATTCAATGTTGGTCTTATACATCTCAGGAGGAATCATGTCCTCACCAGGTGCTTTTCCTGTTGCTAAAGCAATTCACCAAGTAAATACGCTTCTTCTCTCCACTTTTGTGTTGTTTTTTTATTTTCTGTATACCCACAATATTCTGTCTATATCTGTTTTCTTGTACAGGAGCAATTTTGTGGTTGTTGTTCTTGCTGAACACCCACCCCCCATGTCCTCTTAATCCCAACCCTTTCTGACTTTTGGCTACCATGTACCCTGGCATTGTTCCTCTTCTCCACCATATCAACCTGTCTCTCCACTCTGACTACTTTCATACTGCATTCAAACATGCTACTATTTTCCGATTCTAAAAAACACGAAAAACACAAAACATTCCTTGACTCATCCTCCCTTTCTGGCTACTGTCCCGTCTCCTTTCTCCCTTTGCCTCTAAACTCCTGGAATATGCCACATAGTCTCCCTGCCTTGATTGGGCAGACAGAGTGTGCTATTCTCTAATTCTGCTTTCAGTCCCTTCAATCTGGCTCCTGCTCCCAGTACTACTGTGAAACTGGTCTCACAAAAGTCACCAGTGCTCTCCTTGCTGACAAACCAGAAGGTCCCTATACTGATCTCAGCCATCTTTATCCTTCTGTTGCATTGGACACAGCTGATCTCTCTCTGTTACTCAACTCCCTTTATGTCTTAAGTGTCTATGAGTGAAATCCTATATTCCTTTTCCTGGGAGTAAGCTCCATTGACTTATTTCTGAGTAGACAAGCATAGGATTGTGCTGTGTGATTCTGTCTTATTTATTGATTTTATTTACAAATTTATATTCCACTTAATCTCCCAAGTGGGCATTCAAAGCAGCTCAAACTGTCATTCAGATGGTTCTCTTCATGCCTGTCTACTTTCAGGATTACCAGAGGGGATAGAACTCTTGTTCTGCTTCTCCTCTCTCTGCTGGGGTTTCTCAGGGATCTGTTCTTGAACTCCCACTTCTCTCTCTCTCTCTCTCTCTCTCTCTCTGCTCATAACATTCAGTAAAATCAGTATGCTGATGATGCCCAGTTCTACCTCGCTGCTTCAGAACTTTCACCCTCCATTCAGTCCCATATGTCTGACTGATATTTTTGCTCAGAATGCTTCACAGTCATTTCAAATGCAATTTCTGTAAGACAGAACTTCTCATCTTTCCCCTCGTCTCCTTGTACTCTCTTGCATTCCTTGTACCATTGATGATCCATTTTGTTGACTCAGCAGATGCCTCCTGAAGAAGTCAGGTCTTCAATCTCCAGTGTAAAACCAGCAAGGAAGAGGACAGGTGTACATCAAGTTGCATGGAATTCCCATAGCATGGAGAGGTCGCCCTATAATATATATTATCTATGCCCAAACTTAGGTTTATCCTTGCATTCTTTAAGTTTATATTTAGTAACATAATCCAGCGGTTCCCAAACTTTCCAGGAGTTCAGGAGATGCAGTAAGTTTTTGCGGAGGAGGGGGGAATGCAGTGATATAATTCCCAGGATTGTACCGCTGCTAGGGGTGACTGGGGCTTTGTTTTACCTACTGGCAGCAGCTACAGTCTCTCAGTGATGCAGGGAGTCCCATGGAAGTCTCTGCAAGGCTTCCCAAGCCTCAGAAAATGTAATAATAAAAATTGTAACCTGCTTCAGGTTTCAGAAAGGGCAAAGACAGAGCTCCTCAGGCTGGGGTGTCATGACACCCCAGTTTGACAACCTCTGCCATAACCTAATCAAGCATTTCTATTAAGAAGAAATTATTTACAGGTAACCATAATTATCATGTTGGAAAATCAAAACATTTATTTTATTAGTGTGCCATTTTTAAAAATGGAATACTACAAAAAAATTAATTGTAGACAATTATTGTAATAAGTTCTACCCTTGTCCTCTGTTACTTTAACAATTATTTTTTACAGCTAAAGTCAATAGCACTTTATCGAATAACTACAATTAGTGTCTCGCAATGCAGTTAGAAAGGGCAATTGAAGGATATTTCTCTTTTTATGCTTTCTAGAGATAAAACTGCCAAAATCCTGGATGAGAACTGAAAGGCATGCAGGGTGCTGTGTAGCATGCCTGGTGGAGTCTGCTGTCCACATGTCTACATTCCATTCTGCCTGAAAAGTTTCTGCCAAATGTTGGGGAACATTCTGACAGGGCATACGATGCAACATAAGGAGTTTTATTTGGAATGGATAATTGCTGAATTATCTGGCACGTATGCAGCATTTTACTGCGTTAATTATTACACGTACCTCTACTCTACCCAGGTGGTCCTCCATCCAGAACACTTACTGCTCTGAGCCTGCTTAGCTTCCTGCAGTGTGTCTTACTCCCTCAGAGAAGAGATGAATGAATTTCCCTTGTTCCATTTGGTAATTTGATAAATATTTAAGTGGGTTAGCTCTGCCTTGTGCAATGTTTGGCCTTTCTTTGGTTTTAATATGGAACATTTTAAAAATTAATTTCATACTTGGTGCATTCACAATATGCCATAGGTAGTTTTTGATTCCTTCAGTTCCTCATTTATATCTTTTTTTTTAGTTTCAGGTTGCCAATGTACACAAATGTGCACCATCACATCAAAATTCCTTTTTGTTCATTAGTATATACCAGTACTTGAGTGAAAAAAGTTATGAATAAACAGAATAAACAGAAGTTCAGCAAACTTGCATGTGCAGTTTCTATGATCTCCAGAAATCTAACCAAGAATGATTAACTGCTAACTCCAGTGTCACTTTATGCTAGGACAGGGGTATCAAACATAAGGCCTAGGAGTCGGATGCGGCCCACGGAAGTTCTTTATCTGTTCGTCAGCCTCTCCCAGCAACACCATTAGCTGCTCTCAGCTGCTAAGCTGTGCCAAAGTGTTACTGCTGAAGGCAGTGCACATGATAACTGGGCTATCCCATATCTTGCAAATATGATCAAGATTTGCATATTTTCTCTTCTATTTGCAGCTAATGAGTTCCTAGGTAAGAGAAAAAAGTGCTTTTTGTCATGACTTGCTTAATGACATCACTTCCTGCTTAATGACATCACTTCCAGCCCTCAGCAAGCATTGTGAATGCTATATGGCCCTCAGATGACCAAGGCCAGGACTAAACTTAGATTTAAACTTACATTCCCTGTCTTCAATACCATGGAACCACACTACCAGTTCATTCTAAAATAATGCTGAATCAGGCTTTGTACCTTTATTCTAGTTATTCATTTAAGAAACTCAAAACAGCAGTTTCAAATTGTGAAATCCTGCTCTTTTTCATCCCAGTAATATTTGTTATTTGGTTTGAGAGATTGTTTCTTCACTATAAACCACTGGAAGCAGGAGGAGGAGAGGATGGAACCTCAATTAACTGAGTAAATGGCTGGCGTGTAAAGTGCCCTCATTAGAAAAATACACTTATGTATTTTCCTTGCGGACAAGAATGCTGTAC
This sequence comes from Tiliqua scincoides, assembly GCF_035046505.1. Lineage (NCBI taxonomy): Eukaryota > Metazoa > Chordata > Lepidosauria > Squamata > Scincidae > Tiliqua > Tiliqua scincoides. Next base: position 129,341,488 of record NC_089821.1, on the reverse strand, counting down.
TTGTGCCATAGGACAGAAATGAAATATATAGAATCTATGGAAAAATTAAAACACTAAAACAACTACCCAAGCAGTGCTTACCAGCACATATTTGCTGTAACTGCAAGCCACAAGCCGACAGGAAGGAACAGCAAGGTCTCGGCGGATCAGTCAATGGAGCCTTCTTGGCAGCTCCTCATTCCTCCTGTGTATTGTGCTAGTGAATGCCATGCTCTGCAGCAATTAGTTTCAAGTACGGGTGCTGCAAGCTATTGCCAGAGAATGAGGGGCTTAGATAATCAAGCTTCATATATAGCTTGGCATTCTGTTCAGCATGAGATGGTTTTTTTAGGCCTACTGTGATAAGCGTTTTCAGCAATCACTGTGAACTCTGCATGTCAACATCTGGTAAGGAAATACCTGGATTTGCTTAATGTAGCTAGGGTTACCAACCTTTTTCATCAAAGTAGAAACAGCATTCATACAAGGCAATTTTCAATGACACAAATAAGATATAAATACATTTAAAAAACCAGGAGTGTCCAAATGTGTATTTTTCTCTTTGATAACTATTATTCCAGAACACCACAAATTTCTCCCACTCAGATATTGCTTTATCCCAACCTGCCCATATCTTCAAAACTGTAGATAATTTCATCATAATCATCATGTAGCTGCTATGTCACAGCAGAATTTCCGACACCATTTGTTGCAACTTTGGATTTCCTAAGTACTCAGGCTCCAGCTAGGAGGGAAAGGGAAGGGGTGCCAACATCTGGTCATTGGACAGGGCCAAATGGCAGAGCCTTGGATAGGTCAGAAGGCAGAAACTGGAGATGCAACAGGGAACAGAGGGGCAGCCTGATCCTGCACTGCCCTAACACTGGTGCTGCACCCACAGCGCCACCCAAGGAGTAAGTGGCACTGGCGGGGAGGATGCACTACCCTGTCAATGCCACCGTGGGAGCCCAAGACACCAGTAAAGATGAGGTAAGTGCTGAGTGGCACAGGGGTATGGGAAGAGTGGTGGGAGGGCATGGGGGAAGCATTCATGGGTGGAGGGAGGGACAGGACTGGGAAAGGGTGGGACCAGCAGGGGCCTCCTCTGCTGAATTCTACCCCTCGAAATAGCTTGCACAGACTCGAGAAGCCCCATTCAGCAGGCTGGGGCTTCACTCAGGGTAAGGGGACAAATATTTCCTTTCCCTCTAGCCTACTCAATTGCAACACAGAATGCAGCAGTAGCCATTTGGATGCATTGCTCCTGTGCTGGATAGGATTGGGCTCTTAATTGCAAATGCTTTCAGTTTATTCCTGTGACTCACTAGTGCAATGAGTTATGCAGGATGAGTTGTGCAGGGGAAATGGGTATGTCACCAGGGCTGGCAACATGGGCTTCCTCGGGAGCAAGGGGTTACTCAGGAGCAGGAGGCTCCTCAGAAGTAGGGGAACCAA